>NC_064819.1:81205525-81508556 GCF_024166365.1 Elephas maximus indicus | reverse complement strand
ACACCAGCAAGGCTGGCATTAATCCAAAAAACACAAAATGATAAATGTTGGAGAGGCTGCGGAGAGATTGGAACTCTTATACACTGCTGGTGGGAATGTAAAATGGTACAACCACTTTGGAAAACTATCTGGCGTTATCTTAAACAGTTAGAAATAGAACTACCATACAACCCAGAAATCCCACTCCTCGGAATATACCCTAGAGATACAAGAGCCTTTACACAAACAGATATATGCACACCCATGTTCATTGCAGCTCTGTTTACAATAGCAAAAAGCTGGAAGCAACCAAGGATGAATGGGTAAATAAATTGTGGTATATTCACACAATGGAATACTACGCATCGATAAAGAACAGTGACGAATCTGTGAAACATTTCATAACATGGAGGAATCTGGAAGGCATTATGCTGAGCGAAATTAGTCAGAGGCAAAAGGACAAATATTGTATAAGACCACTATTATAAGATCTTGAGAAATAGTAAACCTGAGAAGAACATATACTTTTGTGGTTACAAGGGGGGGAGGGAGGGAGGGTGGGAGAGGGTTTTTTACTGATTAATCACTAGATAAGAACTGCTTTAGGTGAACAGAAAGACAACACTCAATACTTGGAAAGTCAGCTCAATTGGACTGGACCAAAAGCAAAGAGGTTTCCGGGATAAAATGAATGCTTCAAAGGTCAGCGGAGCAGGGGCGGGGGTCTGGGGAACATGGTTTGCGGGGACTTCTAAGTCAATTGGCAAAATAATTCAATTATGAAATCATTCTGCATCCAACTTTGAAATGTGGCGTCTGGGGTCTTAAATGCTAACAAGCGGCCATCTAAGATGCAGCAATTGGTCTCAACCCACCTGAAGCAAAGGAAAATGAAGAACACCAAGGCCACACAACAACTAAGAGCCCAAGAGACAGAAAGGGCCACATGAACCAGAGACCTACATCATCCTGAGACTAGAAGAACTAGTTGGTGCCCGGCCACAATCGATGACTGCCCTGACAGGGAGCACAGCAGATCAGTGGGATACAGACCCCAAATTCTCATAAAAAGACCAAACTTAATGGTCTGACTGAGACTAGAGGAATCCCAGCGGCCATGGTCCCCAGACCTTCTGTTGGCCCAGGACAGGAACCATCCCCGAAGAAACTCATCAGACATGAAAGGGACTGGTCAGCGGGTGGGAGAGAGACGCTGATGAAGAGTGATCTAATTATATCAGGTGGATACTTGAGATTGTGTTGGCAACTCTTGTCTGGAGGGGGGATGGGAGGATAGAGAGAGAGGGAAGCGGGCAAAATTGTCACGAAAGGAGAGACTGAAAGGGCTGACTCAAGAGGGGGAGAGCAAGTGGGAGTAGGGAGTGAGATGTATGTAAACTTATATGTGACACACTGATTGGATTTGTAAACATTCACTTGAAGCTTAACAAAAGTTAATTTAAAAAAAAAAAAGTTCCAAGTGCTAACATAAAATAAGTGATTTA
The DNA here is from genome assembly GCF_024166365.1 of Elephas maximus indicus. NCBI lineage: Eukaryota > Metazoa > Chordata > Mammalia > Proboscidea > Elephantidae > Elephas > Elephas maximus. The sequence goes on along the minus strand of NC_064819.1, from coordinate 81,507,072 downwards.
TACTAGCAAGTAAATAAAATCTGTTCTTTTCCCTAAATTAAGAGATGACATGTGGGGCATTCACATTTCAGCCCTAAAACTACAAACCTAGCATATCTTCCACTCATCTAATTGTTTTACGTTAGTACATGATCTTGGTACCCCTAACAAATTCTTTAATTTTCCCACTTTTTTTCGTTTTTTTTTTTTTTTACAGCCACTGCACCCAACCCCCCATGGTTTATCCCTGTAACCTTCGCCAGTGAATTGCCCTTGGTTTGGAGACACCTAGTAGATTATGCCACCACTCCACTCTCAGCTGCAGCCAATGATGGGAGGGGGTGGAATGTGCAAAGGTCGAACCCCCTGGACTCAAGGACAACTGTGCTCTGTGATTTACACTCCAGCACCCCGGTCACAAGGGTCAGGCCAAATCTAGACTTCACCTGAGAACATATTATTGCTTCACTACTTTCTCTTTCCCATTGTGAAGACCACTCCCTCAATAAATCCCATCGACACTCCTGACATTCTACAGATGGGAAACAGGTTGCTAAAACTACTCAGCAGCAAACACATGTTTTGTTGTTGTTCTTGTTAGGTGTCCTTCAGTCAGTTCCAACTCATAGCAACCTATGTATAACAGAAAGAAACACTGCCAGGACCTGCACCATCCTCACAATCATTGCTATGTTTGAGCCCATTGTTGCAGCCACTGTGTCAATGCATCTCATTGAGGGTCTTCCTCTTTTCCACTGACCCTTCACTTTACCAAGCATGATATCCTTCTCCAGGGACTGGTTCCTCCTGATTACATGTCCAAAGTATGTGAGACGAAGCCTCTCTGCTCTCCCTTCTGAGGAACATTCTGGCTGTACCTCTTCCAAAACAGATCTTTTTGTCCATGGTATATTCAATAATGAATAATAGACTCTAAAATGAAAGTAAGTGGCATGATTCTGCTATGTAGTGTCCACCTTGATGACAGAACTTGAAGTGGAAATGCCTGATCCAAAACCTAAACGTTGTAATAAAGTTTGTGTAGAAGAAAATGGAGAATAATAGCAAGGAGGGAGAGGGAAGTCGGAAAAGGGTGCTGTATTTTCTGTCCATGGTTGTCATCATCTTTTTTTCTCCTCCTTTCTGTCTTCCTTTCTTTTCAATAATATTGCAAGTAGTTGTTGCTGTTAGGTACCCTGGAGCTGGTTCCAACTCATAGCTCCCCAAAAGTAAGAGAATGAAATGCTGCCTGGTCCTGCACCATCCTCACAATCACTGCTATGTTTGAGCCTATTGTTGCAGCCGCTGTGTCAATCCATCTTGTTGAGGGTCTTCCTCTTTTTCATTGGCGCTCTACTTTTCCAAGCATGATGTCCTTCTCCAGGGACTGGTCCCTCCCGATAACATGTCCAAAATAAGTCAGATCATCACTTCTAAGGATCATTCTGTTTGTAGTTCTTTCAAGACAGGTTTGTTCATTCTTCTGGCAGTCCATGGTATGTATATTGAATATTCTTCACTAACATCATAATTCAAAGACATCTTCTATCTTATTTATTGTCCAGCTTTCGAATGCCTATGAGATGACTGAAAATACCATGGCTTGGTCAGGCTCATCTTAGTCCTCAAAGTGACAGTTTAGCTTTATAACACTTTGCTGCAGATTTTAAGACAATACATCCTTTGATTTCTTGATTGCTGCTTCCATTGGTGTTGATTGTGGATCCAGGTAAAATGAAATCATTAACAACTCCAATATTTTCTCCATTTATCATGATGTTACTTATTGGTCCAATTGTGAAGATTTTTGTTTTCTTTGAGTTGAGGTGTAATCCATACTGTAGGGTGCAGTTTTTGATCAGAAAATGCTTCAAATCATCTTCACTTTCAGCAAGCAATGTTGTGTCATCTGCATATTGAAGGTGGCTAATGAGTCTTCCTCCAGTCCTGACTCCTTATTGTTCAGCTTCTTGGGTTATTTCCCAAGCATACAGATTGAATAAATATTGTGAAAGAATACAACCTTTATTCACCCCTTTCCTGATTTTAAACCACGAAGTATCCCCTTGTTCTGTTCAAAGAACTACCTCTTGGCCTATGTACAGGTTCCTCATGTACACAATTAAGTGTTCCAAAATTCCCATTTTTCACAATGTCATCCAAAATGTGTTAAGATCCACAAAGTTGAATGCCTTCACATAGTCAATAAAACACAGGTAAACATCTTTCTGGTATCCTCTGCTTTCAGCCAAGATCCAGCTGACATCAGCAAAAATGTCCTTTATCTCATGAATTTCTGGAAGTTCCAGGTTGATGTACTGCTGCAACAATTTTTAAATTATTTTCAGCAAAATATTACTTGCATATGATATTAATGGTATTGCTCGATAATTTCTGCATTCGGTTGAATAACCTTTCTTTGGAATGGGCACAAACGTGGATCTCTTCCAATCAGTTGGCCAGCTAACTGTCTTCCAAATTTCTTGGCATAGACGAGCAAGTGCTTCCATCTTTGCATCCATTTGTTGTAACATCTCAATTTGTATACCCTCAATTTCTGGAACATTGATTTTTGGCAATGCCTTCAGTACAGCTTGAACTTCTTCCTTCAATACCATCAGTTCTTCATCATCATATACTGCCTCCTAAAATGGTTGAACATTGACCAATTCTATTTGGTACAGTGACTCTATGTATTCCTTCCATCTTGTTTTCATGCTTCTTGTGTCATTCATTACTTTGCTCATAGAATCCTTCAATATTGCAACTCGAGGCTTGAATTTTTTTCTTCAGTTCTTTCAGCTTAAGAAATGCGAAGCATGTTCTTCTCTTTGTGTCTTCTAACTTCAGATCTTTGCACATTATGATACTTTCCTTTGTCTCCTTAAGTCACCCTTTGAAATCTTCTGTTCAGCTCTTTTCTTCATCATGTCTTTAATTGCTTTAGCTACTCTACTTTCAAGAGCAAGTTTCAGAGTCTCTTCTGACTTCCATTTTGGTCTTTTCTTTCTTCCTGTCTTTTTGATGTCTTTTTGCTTTTTCATGTATGATGTACTTGATGCCATCCCAGTTTGTCTGGTCTTCTTCCATCATTAGTGTTCAATGGGTCAAATCGATACTTGAGATGGTCTCTAAATTCAGATGGGATATATTCAAGGTCATATTTTGGTCTTGTGAATTATTTTAGTTTTCTTCAGCTTCAGTTTGAACTTGCATATAAGTAATTGATAATCTGGCCTTGTGCTGACTGATGATATTGAGCTTTTGCATTGTCTATTTCCACAAGTGTAGCCTATTCAATTCCTGTGCATTCCAGCCAGCAAGGTTCACGTGTATAGTAGTTATTTATGTTGTTGAAAAAAAGGTATTTGCAATGTACAATTTGTTGGTCTTGCAAAATTCTATCATGCCATCTCTGGTGTTGTTTCTGTCACCCAGGCCATATTTTCCAACTACTGATCCTTTTTCTTTGTTTCCAACTTCTGAATTCCAAACATCAGTAATTATTAATACATCTTGTTTGCATGTTTGATCAATTTCAGACTGCAGAAGTTGGGAAAAGTATGTGCTACTCTTCCTGAACATGGAAGGATGACTCCAATGGCAGAACCACTAGCTTCAGGCAGAGCCTCCAACAGCAGAGCTTTAATTCCGGGCCTTGAAACCTAATGTAGTTTGCCTGGCTGGGTTTAAACATTTCTTGGGATCAGTGACTCCTTTTTTCACTTTAAAATTCATCACTTCTTTAACTGGAATGTCTATAGTTGTTATCCTATGCCTGTCTCACCATAGTATTTTGGGGAGCAGATAATTTGTTTCTTGAATTTCACCGATTCACAAATAGACAGGGAATGTATCTCAGGATGGAGCCTCACCCATACCTAATTTAGAGGATTTAGATAATATACGATTTGAGACTTTTGAGCTGATGAGATTTCGATGAGAATTTTGGTCTTTGAGTGGATGCTGTAAAGGTTTGAGATTGGGGGAATATTGGGAAGAAGTAAATGTTTTTGTGTGTGGAACAGTAGTGGATCTTTGTAGACCAGGCGGAATACTGTAGTAGGTGTAAAAACGTACCCCTAAAATTATCGGTGTCCTAATATCCAAAAGCTTTGATTATGTTACCATCCACCAAAAAACCAAACCCAGTGCCGTGGCTCATAGCGACCCTATAGGACAGGGTCGAAATGCCCTATAGTTTCCGAGGAGTGCCTGGTGGATTCAAACTGCCGACCCTTTGGTTAGTAGCCATAGCACTTAACCACCACACCACCAGGGTTTCCCGTTACTTTCCCAGGCAAAAGGAATTTTGCAGACTTGGTTAAATTAAGGATCTTGTAATGGAAACATTTTCCTCCATTTTCTGTGTGGACCCAATGTAATCACAAGATCCTTATAAGAGGGAGACAGGTGGGCCAGAGTCAGAAAATGAGACAACAGAAGCAGAGGTCAGAGTGATGCAGTCATGAGCCAAAGAATGTGGGGTGGTCTCAGATGCTAGAAAAGACAAGGAATAAATTCTCCACCAGAGTCTCCAGAAGGAATGTAGCGCCACCAACGTTTTGAGTTTAGTCTCCTAGGATCCATTTCAGGCTTCTGACCTCCAGAACTGAAGATAATAAATTTATGTTTTTTGAAGCCACTAAATTTGTGGTAATTTGCTACAGTAGGAATAGGCAACTAATCGAGAGTTTGGTATTAAATTGTACTGTAGTCAGCGTATTGAAAAACTGGCTACCAAAAGAAATTGATACAGTTCTTTAAGGATTCCTTGGCAGAGTGTTAAACACTACAGATCCTGCACCCCACCTATAATCCCATCACGCGAGATTACAGGGAGATACTTGTGGAATCTGCGTTTCATACTCAAAAACTTGATGAGTGTTATAATTTTCCTTACTACTACGTTTATTTTTCAAAAAAAAAAAAATAAAACTCTGTGCCCCCTCTGAAGCTCGAATTTAGGACCTTCGTGTAATGAGACTGACGCGCTGCCTACTGCGCTAAGAAGGCACCAGCTCAAATACCTTTTAGTATATTTCTCAACTGGAAAGATTTCAAGCGTCAGTGAAATTTCTGAAATAATCCATTTTTATATACTAAACCCTGGTGGCGTAGTGGTTAAGAGCTACAGTAGCTAAGCAAAAGATCGGCAGTGCAAGTCCACCAGACACTCCTTGGCAACAGTATGGGGCAGTTCTATCCTGTCATTTAGGGTCCCCATGGGTTGGAATCGACTTGACTGCAAGGGGGTTGGGTTTTTTTTTTTTTTTTTAAATACGCCTCCAACGGAGCCCTGGTGGCGCAGTGGTTAAGAGCTCGGTTGGCATTCAAAAGGCCAGCAGTTCCAATACATCAGTTTCTCCTCCGGAACCCTATGGCATAAGCCAACCAGTATTGCTTTTTGTAATATCTCTCCATGCTCGAAAAGGAATTGGTGCTACATCATACAATAATTTTGTTCCAGCTCTGTTTGTCACATAGCCTCGATCAAAGTCGTTTCAGGATTTTACTCATTAGTAAATAAATATACAACAGAGTGAAGTTTTCCACTACCACTTTAAACATTATTTACTGCTGGGTGACATGAAGCAAGTTACTATCTGTGCCTCATATTCTCCATCAGGAAAATGGAGATCGTAGTAAAAAGTATCTATCGTTGAGGCAGTTTAGAGGATTGAACGACAGTAAATGTAAGGACAGTGCATGGCACGTACTAAATTTTCAGTAACGTTCTTTTGTTATTTATCGGTGTTTTGGACAACTATCGAGTGTAGAAATATTGTAGGAAAAGATTAACGTGATGGAAAACAATCTTGCATCCTTATAAATATTATGATTTGGAAGTCGCTAGCATGTAAGGTAGCGTGGCCGAGCGATCTAAGGCGCTGGATTAAGGCTCCAGTTTCTGTGGGGGCATGGGTTCGAATCCCACCGCTGCCAACTCTATTGTCACCTCAATTTATCTGAGAACAGCATTGGCAAAAGCCTAACCTTTGCTATCGGGTTTGATTACTACTCTTGGCGAGCCCTTTTATATAGGACAGTGTGGAACTACCCCCGAAGAGTTTCCAAGGAGCAGCTGGTGGGTTCAAACTTTTGATTGGCAGCCGACCTCTCTCAACTAGGTCGCCCCAGGATAGCCAGATATTTATCTCCGTAACAGTAGGTTAAGATCAATTACCATCTTTTAAAGAAAATGAGACTATTGTCATTTCTCACTATTCTTTATATCTAAGAACAGTATTTCATGTACAAGGGGTAATCTTTATGTTTTTTAAATGTTCATTTTGAAACAAATATAACTCCCATAATTTCCAAATTACAAAAACTTAAGAGTTTATACACAGTGAAAAATCTTCCCTTTCCACCACCTCTCCTCCTCATTCTGCCTCCACCGAATTCTGCCTACCCAGGCAACTATATTAGTCTGGGGTTACCTGCAAGGAATATTACCCGCATAAACAAGCCCATAACCAGTCAGAGTCAACTGTGACTCAGAGAGACTCCATGCGTGTCAGAGTTCAACTGTGTTCCATAGGGTTTTCTTTTTTTTCCCTACAGGGCTATTTTAATAGGCTCTCTGCTTGAAATAGCTGAGTTGGACGGTTCTAGTTTAAAACACCAATGAATAGGAAGTCCTACCAATTGCTAAGGTTTTAAACACACAGTCAGAGCCTCTGAAAATGCCCCCACATAATAAAACAAGCAGGGCCACTGGACTGGGTTTCGGTTTCTCCTTTTTCCTCTACTGGAAGCCTCTGGGGCAGTGTGGCTCTCAGCCCTTGAGGGAGAGGGGGTGATCCTTCTCCTCTGGCTTTCTTCCTTAATCTGCAAATGGAATCATGTGACATGACACTTCTTTTCAGAGTCTAAGCCCACTGGTAAAAATGTATAGCAGAACCCATTGGACATAGTGTTTGGAGGCGAATATTCTGTAGGTTTTTGATGGCTGATTTTTTGGAAGTAGATTACCAGGCTTTTCTTCGAGGTGCCTATGGGTGAACTCCAATTTCCACTCTACCGTTTAACAGCTCAGCCAATTAACCTTTTGCCCCACCCAGGTACAAACAAGCCAATAGGGATCTATTGTTTTTTCACATTTCATACTTTCCAAACCTACTCTATTGCATATTCCATATCAGGGAAATTAATATTTCCCTATTCCTGGTGGCATAGTGGTTAAGTGCTATAGCTACTAACCAAAGGGTTGGCAGTTGGAATCTACCAGGCGCTCCTTGGAAACTCTAGGGGGCAGTCCTACTCTGTCCTATAGGGTCGCTATGAGTCGGAATCGACTCGATGGCACTGGCTTTGGTTTTTATTATTATTACTTATTAGGCAAATTGTAAATATTTTCTCCATAGTTCATTATTTTTTCACTTTGCTTATGCATTTTTTGTTTGTTTGGGTTTTTGGTTGTTGTTTCATTTTCTCATCTTATTTTTTTTATAATTTTTATGGTGCTTTAAAGTTTACAAATCAAGTCAGTCTCTCACACAAAAACCCATATACACCTTGCTACACACTCCCAACTACTCTCCCCCCTAATGAGACAGCCCACTCCACTCTCTATTTTCCTGTCCATTTGGCCAGCTTCTAACCCCCTCCACCCTCTCATCTCCCCTCCAGGCAGGAGATGCCAACATAGTCTCAAGTGTCCATCTGACCCAAGAAGCTCAGTCCTCACCAGCATCCCTCTCCAAACCATTGTCCAGTCCAATCCATGTCTGAAGAGTTGGCTTTGGGAATGGTTCCGGTCCTGGGCCAACAGAAAGTCTGGGGGCCATGACCACCGGGGTCCTTCTAATCTCAGTCAGACCATTAAGTCTGGTCGTTTTATGGGAATTTGGGGTCTGCATCCCACTGCTCTCCTGCTCCCTCAGGGGTTCTCTGCTGCTTTCCCTGTCAGGAGAGTTATTGGTTGTAGCCGGGGACCATCTAGTTCTTCTGGCCTCAGGCTAATGTAGTCTCTGCTTTATGTGGCCCTTTCTGTCTCTTGGGCTCATAATTACCTTGTGTCCTTGGTGTTATTCTCCTTTGCTCCAAGTGGGTTGAGACCAATTGATGTATCTTAGATGACCATGTGCTAGCGTTTAAGACCCCAGACGCCACTCTCCAAAGTGGGGTGCAGAATGTTTTCTTCATAGATTTTATTACGCCAATTGACTTAGATATCCCCTAAGGTGCCCAAACCCCTGCCCCTGCTACGCTGGCCTTTGAAGAATTCAGTTTATTCAGGAAACATCTTTGCTTTTGGTTTAGTCCAGTTGTGCTGACCTCACCTGTATTGTATGTTATCTTTCCCTTCACCTAAAGTAGTTCTTATCTACCATCTAATTAGTGAAAACCCCTCCCTATCTCCCCACTCTTGTAACCTTCAAAGAATATTTTCTTCTCTGTTTAAACTATTTCTCAAGTTCTTAAAATAGTGGTCTTATACAATATATGTCCTTTTGCAACTGACTAATTTCACTCAGCATAATGCCTCCCAGATTTCTCCATGTTATGAAATGTTTCGCAGATTCATCCCTGTTTTTTATTGATGCATAGTATTCCATTGTGTGAATATACCATAATTTATTTATCCATTCATCCACTGATGGGAACCTTTGTTGTTTCCATCCTTTTGCTATTGTAAACAGTGCTGCAATGAACATGGGTATGCATATATCTGTTTGTGTAAAGGCTCTTATTTTTCTAGGATATATTCCAAGGAGTGGGATTGCTGGATCGTATGGTAGTTCTATTTCTAGCTTTTTAAGGAAGCGCCAAATTGATTTCCAAAGTGGTTGTCCCATTTTACACTCCCACCAGCAGTGTATAAGTGTCCCAGTCTCTCCACAACCTCTCCAACATTTATTATTTTGTGTTTTTTGGATAAATGCCAGCCTTCTTGGGGTGAGATGGAATCTCTTTGTAGTTTTGATTCACATTTCTCTAATGGCTAATGATTGTGAGCATTTCCTCATGTATCTGTTGGACATCTGAATGTCTTCTTTCGTGAAGTGTCTGTTCATATCTTTTGCCCATTTTTTGATTGGGTTATTTGTCTTTTTGTAGTTGAGTTTTTGCAGTGTCATGTAGATTTTAGAGACCAGGAGCTGATCAGAAATGTTGTAGCTAAAAACATTTTCCCAGTCTGTAGGTAACGTTTTTACTGTTTTGGTGAAGTCTTTGGATGAGCAAAGGTGTTTGAGTTTTAGGAGCTCCAAGTTATCTAGTTTCTCTTCTGCATTGTTAGTAATGTTTTGTATACTGTTTATGCCATGTATTATGGCTTCTAACATTGTCCCTATTTTTTCTTCCATGATCTGTATTGTTTTAGATTTTATATTTAGGTCTTTGATCCATTTTGAGTTTGTTTTTGTGCATGGTGTGAAGTATGGGTCTTGTTTCATTTGTTTTGGAGATGGATATCCAGTTATGCCAGCACCATTTGTTTAAAAGACCATTTAACTGTTTTGGGGCCTTTGTCATATATCAACTACTCGTATGTGGATGGATTTATGTCTGGATTCCAATTCTGTTCCATTGGTCTATGTATTTGTTGTTGTACCAGTACCAGGCTGTTTTGACTACTATGGCAGTATAATAAGTTCTAAAATCAGGTAGAGTGAGGCCTCCCACTTTGTTCTTCTTTTTCAGTAATGCTTTACTTATCCAGGGCCTCTTTCTCTTTCATATGAACTTGGTGATTTGTTTCCCCATCTCATTGAAAAGTGTCATTGGAATTTGGATCAGAATTGCATTAAATCTATAGATGGCTTTTGGTAGAATAGACATTTTTACAATGGTAAGTCTTCCTCTCCATGAGCAGGTATGTTTTTCCACTTATGTAGGTCTCTTTTGGTTTCTTGTAGAAGTGTGTTGTAGTTTTCTTTGTATAAGTCTTTTAGATCTCTGGTAAGATTTATTCCGAAGTATTTTGTCTTCTTGGGGGCTACTGTAAATGGTATTGATTTGGTGATTTCCTCTTCGATGTTCTTTTTTTTAGTATAGAGGAATCCAAATGATTTTTGTATGTTTATCATGTATCCTGATGCTACAGTAAACTATTAGTTTCAGTAGTTTCCTTGAGGATTCCTTAAGGTTTTTCTGTGTATAATATCATATCATCTGCAAATAGAGATAACTTTTACTTCTTCCTTGCCAATGTGGATCCTTTTATTTCTTTATGTAGACTAATTGGTCTAGGTAGGACCTCCAGCACATTGTTGAATAAGAGTAGTGATAAAGGGCATCCTTGTCTGGTTCCCTATCTCAAGGGGAATGCTTTCAGGGTCTCTCCATTTAGGATGATGTTGGCTATTGGATTTGTATAAATGGCCGTTATTATGTTGAGGAATTTCCCTTCTATTCCTATTCTGCTGAGAGTTTTTATAATGAATGGGTGTTGAACTTGTCAAATGTCTCTTCTGCCTCAATTGATAAAATCATGTGATTCTTGCCTTTTGTTTTATTTATATAATGGATTACATTAATTGTTTTTCTAATTTTGAACCGTCTTTGCATACCTGGTATGAATCCCACTTGGTCATGGTGAATTATTTTTTTGATACGATGTTGAATTCTATTTTCTAGAATTTTGTTGAGGATTTTTTTCATCTAAGTTCATGAGGATTTTTTCATCTAAGTTATAGGTCTGTAATTTTCTTTCTTTGTGATGTTTTTACCTGGTTTTGGTATCAGGGATATGCTGCCTTCGTAGAATGAGCTTAGGAGTATTCTGTCCTTTTCTACGCTCTGAAATACCTTTAGTAGTAGTGGTGTTAACTGTTCTATGGAAAGTTTGGTACAACTCTGCAGTGAAGCTGTCCGGACGAGGGCTTTTTCTGGCGGGGGGGTGGGGTGGGGGGGAAGTTTTTTGATTACCTTTTCAATCTCTTCTGAGAGACACTCTAGTTTTTCTTTAGGAGAAAGACCTGGCAATCTGCTCCCATAAAGATTTCAGCCTAGGAAATCCTATGGGGCAGTTCTACTCTTTCACATGGGGTCACTATGAGTCAAAATCAACTGCATGACACCCAACAACAACAGCTAGTTTTTTTTTTTTTTAAGTTCTTATTTATGGAAATAATTCAAGAAGGTGAGACAAAGTCCCTGTTTCTCACCTCGGAGTATGAGGACCCACAGTGTTTGTCCACTGAGCAGGGAGGAGGGAGTTCAAAGAGGGCCAAGGACCTACGAGAGAGCAATGGAAGTCTCCCACCTCCACAGTGAAACACTCCTCAAGGGCCAGAGGCTGGGGCCAGGAGGACAGGAGGTGAGAGCTGCCTACACCCTCCACCTTTCTCTCCACACAACAAAACAGCCACGGAAACAAAAATTGACAAATCAGAATTGAATCCCTTTCAGCGGCTCCCCCTTTTCTCAAAGTATCTGCACGTCACTTTGTCTGCAGATGGGTGTGTGGTCAGGGGGCCAGGCTCTGGGTGGATGCTCCCTGCCTGGCACCCCCTTCGGGGAGGGAGTACATGACACAGTTGCTTCTGTCCCCAAGCTTCTGATGGCCCCACAGTGTTTCGAAGGCTGCATCTATTTATGGAAGCAAACCGCCACAACTTTGTCCAGCTGGGTTGCTGGTAGGTTTGAACAACCAGCCGAGCTCTTAATCACTGTGCCACCAGGGTTCCTTCGCTAAAGATTATAGCCTTGGAAACCCTATTGTGCAGTTCTACTCTGTCCTATAGGGTTGCTCTGAGTCGATTGTGAGTCAGAATCAACTTAATGGCAAAGGGTTTTTTGACACCCTGAATCTGGACTACTAGCCTTCAAAACTGTGAGATAATAAATATTTGTTGTTTAAAGCCACCTACTTTGTGATACAGTCATGAATTGCTTAACAACCACAATACATTCTGTGCAAGAGGATGCATTATGTGATTTGGACTTTGTGCAAAAGTCCTGTATTACATATAGGCAGTCCCCGGTTTACGAATGAGTTCAGTTCCTAAGTATGTCTTTTAATCAAATTGGGACAGTTAGGTGTGCTTCATAGCTAATGTCAGTTAGTCAAATGTTTATGGTACATAGTACAGCATGTAGTGTACCTTTCTATGCATAAACATTTCCAGATACACTAAAACTTCTTAAACATAGTAATACTGTAATAATAACAATGTTTTGATGCACATGGCAAAGTAATGCCTGTTTGTTATTGTGAATCATTGTATGTACCTTAAATATTTAATATAATAGGATTTATAGGGGTTGGTTCGTACCTAATTCATAATCTTGGGACTGCCTGTAATCCTAAATAGTTTTATCTTCTCTCTTATAAATTTTATTTTGGTTCTTACTTGCCTTTGTGAAGTCTTTCCACCTTCCTGAAGAATGGAAAAACACTTATATCAACTCTCTTGTCCTTTCTTGCACAGATAACCTCTTCTCCAGTTCAGCAAAACCAGACTGAGGCTTAGCAGGTGCAGGGAAAGTAGCTAAAGTTGACAATCATGGGCAGAAAGATATCAGAAGGTAATATGATAAACACTAATGATCCTCCAACATAAAGACTTAAGGGTCATGTATGCTACACGGGCGTTTCAAACCCACCAGCCACTCCATGGGAGAAAAATGTGGCAGTCAACTTCTGTGCAGTTCTACTGTGTCATATAGGGTCACTCTGAGTCGGAATGCACTGGACCACAACGGGTTTAACCTTGGTGGAATCGACACAACCTCAACGGCAAAGGGTTTAGTTTGAGTTTTTGGTTTGTCTATTGATTTGTGACGGGAGACACTTAACTCAAACTCCACCCCTCCCCTCCTGCAACAACTCTGTACCCAGACATTGGAAGTCAATTTAGGAAGCTTCCACTTCTTGCCCAACAATAAAGAGGAGACCCAGTAGGGACTGGAAACTTCAGGCTTCTAATCTGAAATCAGAGACCTATCCCTCAGGCCACATGACCAAGACGCCAAAGAAGTAGTCCAAACCTGAAAGTGAAAGAGTTGCTAGGAAGCATTCCGTTTCTGTTTTCAAATTTTTAACTTTGCAATTGGAAGAAAACTTAACAACATTAGAAAAAGGAATCAAGCATCACCTGAGAGCTCTGAAAATAATTACTTAGAATGAATAAACTGTGAGATTGTGACATGATCAGAAGTGACATACTTGTTTGAGGACTCACTGGTATAAGTCACGATCATAATGATGTGCTTGGGTGGAGAAACATGAGCCAAGAGCTAAACTCTGCAATAAAGGGATGCAGATGACAGCAAGAGAGGGAGAACCATATGATGGTATGTTTGGACCTTTTCGGTCTCAAATATGAGGTGGTGTTCCTCCAGGGAGAAAGGTTTGAAAGCTCAAACAAGAGCTCCCCTTGTCAGAAATGCCAGCTTTTAACATTAGAAAAATATTTTATTATAATCCATTCATAATATAAGTTTTGACAACTTGGTCCTCTACCAACAGGTAGAAGAATCTCCTGATATGCCGATGGACAAGGGTCGTGAGTCCCAAACCTCCCTGGGAGAGTGGTCCTGATCTCTGAGTGCAGTTTGGTGACTTCCAAGCTACTTCAAATAGGGAGAAGAGAGCCAAAATACTTTCGAAGCATTCTTGATTCATTTAAAGGGTAACCCCCCTAGATACTCTGCTTAAAAGTTTTCTCTAGTTCCCTTGCAGATTAACACACAAGCCAATCCAAGGTGAGTTTGTGTGACCCACCCCCAACTCTGCTTTATATATTCATAGGGTACGAGAGATGAGAAAATCACGAATTCCTAAAGTAAAGTAATTACAAATTCTCTCAGTTTTCACGTAATCTTGGTTTCTTGAAGTGCTGGATTATTTGGAAGAAATAAACAATAGTCTTTCCCATATCCCAAGGTGTCTTTCCTCCCCATACCAACCCTAGACAGAGCAGTCTTTCCTTCACCCCGAAACTTCCTCTTTTGTTCCTGGATTCCCTGCAGAGTACTTTGCAGGTTTAGGTCAAAACTCACAACTATCTTAGATCGTATTATGAATGAATGTCCTAATGTACACTAATTTTTCAAGATAATTATCCTTTTCTTTTGGGTGTGAGCAGCAAATAATGAATAAAGACGTGAAGAAAGAAGAGAAGAAGGAGAAGGAAGAGGACGAGGATTAGAAAGAAAATGAAAAGGAGGAGTGACTTACTCATGGCAGAGAAGTTGCATTATTAAGAAATGCAAGCATAGAGATGCAGAAGATTAAACACAGGTTTCTTTGCTTGCCCACCATTACAGAATGTTCTAGTGGGTCTTCAAATTCTATTTCCTTCAACTCTTTTCTCCTTTGCCTCCCAAGGCTGCAAAAAGTTGTACAAGACAGTGCAGAGGGACAGGAAGAATAGCGTGAGTGTTTCTTTAAGAAAAATAGGTGCAGGTGGGTAAACAAGAAATGAAGGGATAAAATCACAACACCTGGCAAGAAATGAAGTAGTCTGGGTCTAGTCCTGTGGTCTGAAACCTGGCAGTGTTTTATCTAGAGATCAAGCTCTGGTTCTGAAACTCTAAAGAGATACAAGGCAAAGAGAGGAAAAGGGAAATGCTACCAGGGATTATAACATCTCTTTCAAACAAAATCTTCTTGGCAGTGAAGAGAATTCAAGGAGAATATTTGAGGCCATGACCTACAAATAACTGGCAACATAAATGAACCTACATTAGGCACTCAGGAAACATATTAGACAGCCCATGGATAGTTTAGCTGGTAGAGCATCAGACTTTTAATCTGAGGGTCCAGGGTTCAAGTCCCTGTTCAGGCAGTCTTTCATTTGACTCTAATTAGTTCTCTTACAAGCCCTCCTTCTTCACTCCTCTCCTCCTGCTCGTTGCTCTACAGGAATCTGAAGAGAGCCAGAACAGGAAAAGAAATTGTAGCACTCTGCCCAGTCATGGTCTGTTTTGTCACATTCTAGCCGATAAGAGAAATCTTGCAGTAATGCAGAGGAAAAAGACCAAAAGTAGAGATAGCAAGGAGAAAGATAGTCAGGATTTAGGGATATTTTGCATTTGGAGAGCTAGAAAAGATGCAATGTCTTTCACTGAGCACAGAAAGAGGTTTGTATAGTTTTGCTTGTACACTGATAGACACTTTGTTTACTTTTTGCTTTATGGAATGTTTAGATGATGAATTTTCCAGCCCTAAAAAAAAAAAAAAACAGCCCTGTTTAGTTGTTTTCTTAACGCTGGAACACACAAGTCTGAAACTCTATAGACTGCTGACCTAAAGGTTTGGACTGCGTGTGTGTGTGTGTGTCTGTGTGTGTGTGTGTGCACGCGTGCGGTTTTCAGAGGAAGGCCTGTCTGCCAATTGAATGGGATGGGAGCAATGTCAATTAAAACTTATGAATTCTAAAAGTAAAGCAAAGCAAAAAAGATCTTGAAAGCAGTGAGAGAAATGGCACCTTACCTATACAGTGAATATCTCATTAGAAACCATGGAGGAAATAATTAAGAGGTAGATTTTTCAAGTGCCGAAAAAGGCGTATTATGAATTCTGGAAAAAACACTTTTTTTGGAATGAAGAAGAAATCAAGACATTCTCAGACAAAGGAAAGCTAAGAGAATTTGCCACCAGCAGAACTTATAGATGGCTTGGAGACAATAGCCAATGTCCAATGACATAAAGAAACAGGCCATGATCACTTCAACAAGCCCCCCAAAATGGTGGTAGAGGTCTGAAGATTCTAATTGATTGGGATAGATAGAAGGGAGCTTCTGAGAGCTGAAACATTTTTTATCTTGGTCTGCATGTTGCTTATATGAGATGTACATATGTAATAACTCATTAAGCTGAACAATTAAGTTGTATGCATCTTACTCTTCGTGAACAAAGCCTCAATTTAAACCAAAAGAAGAAGGAAGGATTTCCTTGGATGTCCTCTCACCTACAATACATCCTATCTCTTCATTACTGCTGTTCAAATTGTAGTCTGCAGATTGATGCCTTCTAAGAACTGTGTTTTGCCTGTCTGTGGGCATTAGAAATTTTGTATCAATTTGACTGTGCCGAGACATTGGACCACTCCTACTAAGCGAAGTAAAACAATTTCAGGAATTGGGTGAATGGAATGTGGTGCTGGCCACTAATCATCAAGCACTAGAACTGTGTTGCCACTTACCATATTGTAAGATTGATTGGACACCTAGAACCCAAGCGAATACACAAATCTGAGGAAATATTATTTACTTTTATTTATTATTTTAAAATGATATTAATCTTCATCAAGCCTGGTTTCTATATTTGTAATTTAACATTATTAGCTAAAATAAATAAAAACACAAACCAGTTGATTGCAGCTGATTCTGATGAATGATGACCCCATGTGTGTCAGACTACAATTGTGCTCCATAGGGTTTTCAAAGGCTGATTTGTTCAGATGTAGATGGTCTAGGCTTTCTTCCCAGGGCTTCTGGGTGGATTCCAACATCCAACTCTTTGGCTATAAGGCCAACATGTTAACTGTTTGCACCGCTCAGGGACTCTATTAGCTAAACATGAAGGTAAAATTAATACTATTTATTTGTAACTCTAATTTACATGTGTGAATCAAGGCTAAGAAGGCCTGAGGAGCCAGACAACAAGTGGTGTATGTGCTAGACATTTGTGGTCCAAAAAGAGGCCTTGGGCGTGACTGAAAATAAAGAAGGAACCCTGTCTTTGATGACAGCTCTTCTTTCAGAATCAGCTTCTCTGAAATGAATGACGAAATCGCAGCAGCTGAAGACTATCTGCAAAGTGAATTTTAATGAAACTCCTCCATGTGTCTGGACAGGTTCTCAAACCTCAGTCTCTATGAGCAAAGGAGTTGAGGCTTTCTGCCTTAACTACATTTTGATGTGACAGTCATTTTGGATGTAAGTTTTTAAAATATGTCCTCCAAAACTATTTTAGATTCTCGTACAAATTCTTTCTTCCTAGCATGAAGTCCAATTCTTCTTAGTTTAGAGGAAAAAATTCATCTACATTCCATTTCTCCCAGCTCTACAGTTGGCCTAAATGAGCGTGGGCCTATGCTGAGGAGATGTTACACTAGGTCTATTTGGGGAGGGAAGAAATTATCAAGTGATATGGTAAAGATATCAACTACATGTGAATCTCAAGACAGAGATTAAAATGAGTTTGTATGGGACTAGGAGTGCACTAAACTACTGTGTAAACGTTGTTCTGGAGTACACAGGAGGGAAGAGGGAGGATAGAGGCGCATCAGCTGACAGACAGAGGAAAGAGGTGGGATGGGGTGAAATGAAAAGAAGAGAAAAATGAGAGAGAGAAAGAGGGCAAGAAAAAGAGAAGGAGGCTTGTTCCAGAAGAGGATTCGGTTCATTTTTCCCAAGACTGCCTTGCCTTTGAGAGTGATTCACTGTCCTTTCCCTCCCAGGGTAGACATCCTGAGCACTGTGGAGAGGGCACACCAGGTTGAATTTTTGTTTGCAATTCAGGCGTTGTTGGTATTGTGGTTTCAGTGGGAACTGCAGGGATTTCCTGATTTCAGTGGGTGGGTGTGGTGGGAGCATTGTTGAGAGAAGAAGCGGGATGGGCACTCAGCTTTGAGACTAAGCACCACTGCAATTGGGGAAGTTTATGAGGTTTTGCTTAAAATGAAAATAATACAAAAGAAAGTTTCCCCTTGTTTGCTCTACATATTTCTAAGTCTTAAATGAAGCTTATCGAAACCCAACAATTTCCTAAAGTAATTCTATCATCTGGCCCCTCTACTCTTCACATCCTGCTCTTAGCTCAAAAGGAGTCTAAAGAGGGGACTGTGACCACAGAAAGCCAGAAACTCTGTGCAGTCCGTAATAACTACATTCTCAGTCATCTTTTCCTCAGTCCTAGTATAGGCTCAGAGGCAATGTAGGTTAGTCCTTCCCAAGTCAAGTAGGTGACCTCAAAATTGGCTCAGGGTTGTCCTGTGACAGACTGACAGAAGGTGGATAGTTACAGATTTTGGAGAGAAGAGGAAAGGGGGTGATGCATTATAAAAGACCTCTAGGTCATTTGGCTAATCTCCTCTGCTACCATAATTGACAGCCCCTTCCTACAGAGAAACTAGCCATTTCCTTGCCTTCAAGCCTTTGCCAGCAAGGTCCGTCTAAAAGATTTTCTCCTATTTAGGTCAAAACACAAAAACCTTTTAGTTCATGTTCTGGACTGTATGATCAAATCTACATTGATTCATCAAGATTGTTACTTTTATTCTCAGGATCAATAATTGAAACTATGTATAGGGAAATGTAGAGCCGTTCCACAAGGAAGTGGCAACTGTCCTGAAACAATATAGCCCTTACCCGAGGTCTTTGGGTTAATGTGTCTGTGGTCTCCTCTTTTGGCCCATGGTGTTTAGGATTTGTGCTTCGTTTCTTCATTGGCAGTCTCTTCAGGAGGTAAGAGTCTCCTATCCACCCAGAGACTGAGTTCAGGACAGCTGGACAAAGACATTTCTATGCTCTTCCATGGCTTCTTTCTGCTCAATATCCATGTCTCGATATCCATGTCCATGAATGAGAGGTCAACAAGACTTGGCAGCAAGTCTTTGCCTCCTCAGCATAAACCTGGGTTAAACATCTACTTCTCAATATTTTAGAACATGCCAGAAAAGGGGATAAGACAAAGAAAAGGATATCTTCTTTGATAAGAACAAATTCTTCTTTTCCTGACATTATTTGAGAATCCTGTGTTCTCCATTCTGCAGAAGGAACATCAATTTTTCCCAAGCAATAGAGCAGATTTTTCTTCTTTCAGATTCTCTAGCCTCTTAACACTCAGGTTTCCACCAAGCCCTACAAAACGGGTGTGCAGACGGTGGCCCATATACCAGTGATTGTTTAGAGTGCTTGGAGAGAACATGTGGATAATGGATGACCACAAATAACTTTAAGTGAGTACCATTGTCTCAACAAGTTAGTTAAGAAAGAAGCATCAAGGCCAAAGCAACTCAAGAAAGACAAAAGGTTCTGGCGGAGGGGCCAAGATGGCGGAATAGATCGACACTTCCTGCGAGCCCTCTTACAACAAAGACCAAAAACAAAACAAGTGAAACAAGTATATTTCTGACAAGCTCCAAGTCCTGAACATCAAAGGCAAAATTAGAAAACAAGCTGAGTGACAGGGGGAGGAAGAGATGGTCCAGAAACAGAGAAGCATTATTGTATTTGAATTCCCAGGAACCCTCAGGCACCATTCACAGGAGCAGCTGTGGCAGGCTGGTACTAGCGTTATGCCCCAGTTTCCTCAGGAAAAAGCAGCCACCAACACAGCCTACTCACACCTCTGGAACCAGAGAAGAACGGCGCTTTTGGCAAAAGCTAAGTACTTGCATATATTTTACCATGCCCCCCACTCCCAGGCCAACTTCAGTGGCTCTTGATATCCCTGGGCCTGAGATAGGCCCAGTTGAGTGCCTAAAGCCATCATTCGGGCCTTGGAGAAGGAATAAATTCACAGTTGGGGGAAAAGATAATTTGCCAGCTCAACTAAGCTGGGGAGCTCAGGACAGAAGTGGCTCCTTTCCAGGCATAAAGAGTCCATGGACTTTGAGTAACTTTACCCCCTGCATGGACCTGTGTGGGCCTATTTTGGGAGAATAGGCCCCAGTTGGCACACTACAACTGTTTCAGCTGTGCAGTGGAGAGGTGGGTGTTTGATGTTTGACACTGCTTTGCCTATTAAACTGGGTCCTCACCTACCCACATCTGGGGCCTAAGGACTGGTGGCTCCATTCGGGTCACCCAGCCACCCACTACAGGGGTCCAAGGATAACTGGTACCTCCCAATCCCTACAACCAAAAACATTGGCTGCCCATGGTCCATCTGCAGAATACACCCACCCGTACATGCTAGGGAAGAGGGACATGCTTTCCTCAGAGACACTTGGGGGACCATTCTCAGCCCCCTTCCTTGTTCAGAGCGTGACCCCCTGCTGCAAGCAGACACCGGTACCTGCACCAATCACCACTGCCCCTCTAAGACTTTAGGACAGAGCCTGTACCAAGCACTTGATGACCAGCTATCTGGACACCTGAGCTGAATGCATACAAGAAAAGTAAATGGACTCCTAGACTAACATACCTGATAAAAGCTCTAGCCATCTGGTGACAGGACGTCAGAGCTTCAAAGGTGAAAATAATCAAGCTAGCTCACTCAAGAAACCTAGCTGGGCATATCAAAACAAAACAAAGCAAGAAGCTAGGATACAGCAAGCAAACATAAAATAAACTAATCTAATAACTTATAGATGGCTTGGAGACAACAGTCAATATCAAATCACATAAAGAAACAGACCATGATCACTTCAACAAGCTCCCAAAATGAAGAATAAAGGGGTCTTCTAGATGAAAGTGACTTCCTGGAATTACCATATGCAGAATACAGAAGATTAATATACAGAACCCTTCAAGACATAAGGAAGGAAATCAAGCAATACACACAACAAGCCAAGGCACACAGATAAAGTAGTTGCAGAGATTAAAAAGGTTATTCAGGAACATAATGAAAAATTTCATAAGATTTTAACAATAAAATCCATAGATCGCCATCAGGAATTCAGAAGATTAACAATGAAATTACAGAATTCAAAAATTCAGTAGAAAGTCAGAGGAGTAGAAATGAGCAAGTGGAAGGCAGAATTAGTGAACTTGAAGGTAAAGCACATGGCACCAATATATTTGAAGAAAAATCAGATAAAAGAATTTTAAAAAATGAAGAAAACTTAAGAATTATGTGGGACTCTATCAAGAGGAATAACCTACGAGTGATTGGAGCACCAGAACAGGGAGGGATAACACAAAATACCGAGAGAATTGTTGAAGATTTGTTGGCAGAAAACTTCCCTGATATCATGAAAGATAAGAGGACATCTATCCAAGATGCTCATCGAACACCACATATGGTAGATTTTAAAAGAAAGTCACCAAGACATATTATAATCAAACTTGCCAAAACGAAAGACAAAGAGAGGCTTTTAAGAGCAGCTAAGGATAAAAGAAAAGTTACCTACAAAGGAAAGTCAATAATAATAAGCTTGGACTACTTGGCAGAAACCATACAGGCAAGAAGGCAATGGGATGACTTATACAAAGAATTGAAGGAAAAAAAAAATTGCCAGCTAAGAATCATCTATCCAGCAAAACTGTCTCTCAAATATGCAGGTGAAATTAGGACATTTCCAGATAAACAGAAGTTTAGAGAATTTGTAAAAACCAAATCAAAACTACAAGAATTATTAAAGGGAGTTCTTCGGTTAGCAAATCAATAGTATCAGGCAACAACCCAAGACTAGAACACTGGACAGAGCAATCAGCTATCAACATACACAGGGAAATTACAAAAATAAATCAAAATAAAAAGTGCTCAAAACAGGGAAACGGCGATGTTATTATGCAAAAGTAGACAACATTAAACAATACAAAGGGACTAAGAAATGTAGTCATAGATCTTTCATATGGAGAGGAAGACAAGGCATATATAGAAATAAAAGTTAGGCTTAAATTTCGGAAAATAGGGGTAAATATTAAGGTAATCAGAAAGGAGACAAACGGTCCTACACATCAAAGCAAAATAAAAGAAAAAAATAGACACTCAGCAGAAGCAAAATCAACAGTAACAAATAAGAGGAAGAGACAATATATAAAGTATAAAAAATTAAGTGGGAAAAAGAAACTGTCTCCAACGCAAAAAGACATCAAAATGATGGCCCTAAATTCATACCTATACATAATTAGGCTGAATGTAAATGGATGAAATGCATCAATAAAGAGACAGAAAGTGGAAGAATGGATAAAAAACATGATCCATCTATATGGTATGTTCATACAAAGGAATATTACACATCAGTAAAGAACAGTGATGAATCTGTGAAATGCTTTGTAACATGAGGAATCTGGAAAGCATTATGCTGAGTGAAATTAGTGAGTTGAAAAAGGACAACTATTGTGTAAGACGGCTATTATAAGAACTTGAGAAATAGTTTAAACAGAGAAGAAAATATTCTTTGATGGTTATGAGGGGGGAAGGGAGGGAGGGACAAGGGTATTCACTAATTAGATAGTAGATAAGAACTATTTTAGGTGAAGGGAAAGACAATACACAGTAGAGGAGAGGTCAGCACAAGTGGACTAAACCAGAAGCAAAGAAGTTTCCTGAATAAACTGAATTCTTCAAAGGCCAGTGTAGCAGGGGCACGGGTTTGGGGACCGTGGTTTCTGGGGAGATCTAAGTCAATTGACATAATAAAAGCTAATAAGAAAACATTCTGCATCCCACCTTGGTGAGTGGCATCTGGGGTCTTTAAGGCTAACAAGTGGCCATCTAAGATGCATCAGCTGGGCTCAACCCACCTGGAGCAAAGGAGAACGAAGAACACCAAAAACACAAGGTAATTATGAGCCCAAGAGACAGATAGGGCCACATAAACCAGAGACTACATCAGCCTGAGACCAGAAGAACTAGATGGTGGCTGGCTACAAACGATGGCTACCCTGACAGGGAACACAACAGAG
Organism: Elephas maximus indicus; assembly: GCF_024166365.1. Taxonomy (NCBI): domain Eukaryota; kingdom Metazoa; phylum Chordata; class Mammalia; order Proboscidea; family Elephantidae; genus Elephas; species Elephas maximus. Next base: position 81,484,611 of record NC_064819.1, on the reverse strand, counting down.
AACCCATGAGGGAGCAGGAGAGCAGTGGGATGCAGACCCCACATTCTCATAAAAAGACTAGACTTAATGGTCTGACTGAGACTAGAAACACCCCGGTGGTCATGGTCCCCAAATCTTCTGTTAGCCCAAGACAGGAACCATCCCAAAGCCAACTCTTCAGACAGGGATTGGACTGGACAATGGGATAGAAAATGATACTGGTGAAGAATGAACTTCTTGGATCAAGTAGACACATGAGAATATACTGACATCTCCTGTGTGGAGGGGAGTTGAGAGGGCAGAAGGGGTCAGAAGCTGGCCGAATGGACACGAAAAGAGAGTGGAGGAAAGGAGTGTGCTGTCTCATTAGGTGGAGAGCAATTAGGAGTATATAGCAAGGTGTATATAAATTTTTGTATGAGAGACTGACTTGATTTGTAAACTTGCACTTAAAGCACAATTAAAAAACAAGAAGAAGTAAGGTTCTGAGAGTAAGATCTTTGGGCTGAGTTGTGAGGATAGAAGAGAGAGTAGGGATTGAACCCAAAGCTTCATGTATGCTAAGCACAGTGCTCCACCACTGAACTATGCCCCCAGCTAGGCCCCCATCTGAGAGGAATCTTCATGACTATTCTCAGAGTCTTTGAAGATTAAGTCAAGATAAAATCACTTTATGTTCAATTCCACTATTTCCAAACTCCCTACACTGCACTTTTTTTTTTTTCTACACTGCACAGTCCCAGATGTAGACACACCCAGAGAAGGTTATCTTAGTGCTAGAAAGAACAATACTGTTCCTAATCGATGCTCTTCCACCATATTAGCTGGAGGCTGCTTCCTTTCTATCACCTGGATGAATCACAGGTTACAACATTCTCTTGGAACTTGTCTGAATTGACTTTTTGTATTCTTTCAACTCTTGGGAACATATTAATGTGTTACGGAGGCAAATAAGTAAATAAAGTTAACTCAAGTGTTTGTGAAAATACTGTAAAATTAAATACAAATAGAAACAAATAAAACTAACATATTTTGAAAGAATAACATCCACATAGGAGGAAAAAGAGAGAATAGATTCAAGTAAATGTTTTCCATAGTGCTTTGTCCTCACTGTAAGACAAAAAGAATGACAAGCAAATATTAAACTCTGCATATCAGCTCTTTGACTTTGTTTTTTTAAATAATGTTATGGGTGGCATACTGGTTAAGAGCTATGGCTGCTAACCAAAAGGTTGGCAGTTTGAATCCACCAGGTGCTCCTTGGAAATGTTATGGGGCAGTTCTACTCTGTCCTATGGGGTAGCTATTAGTCAGAATAGACTCCACAGCAATGATTAGGGTAATGGATGTAGCAATTCTGATATTATTTCGTGTGAATTTTCGGCTTGAGAAAATGAGTACACATATTGAGGTTGTTGGTAACCAGTGCATTCACTGTGGGAGATAGAAGAAAAATAAGAAATTGGAAGGGAGGAAGGTAAGAAATCCCCTGTGGGTGCTGAATGGGCATTCCTCCGTTGCCATCAAATTGATTCTAACTCTTGGATGGAGACCCCATGTGTACAGAGTAGAACTCCTCCATAAGGTTTCTTTGGCTCTAATCTGTGGTTAAGCGCTGGGCTGCTAACCAAAATGTTGGCCAGTTCAAACCAGCCAGCAGCTATTTGGGAGAAAGAAGGCAGTCAGTGGGTTCTGGGAAAGATTACAGCTGTGAGTGGAAATTGGCTCCACCACAATCGTTTTGACTTTTGGGTTTAATCTTTAAGGATGACCAGGGGCACAATTATACTTGACTGCTAACCTAAAGATTGTTGGTTCCAGTGGAAGAAAAGGCAGGCCGTCTGCTTCATTTAAGATTACAGCCAACACATGGGGTCACCCCATGGGATCAACATGAGCCAGAATCGCCTGGATAGCAACCAACAACAATTTTTAAGGAAGCAGATTGCCAGGCTTAGATGGTGCTGCTGTGTAAATTCCAATTGCCAACCTTTCGGTTACCGTTAGGTTATCGAGCACAAAATGTTTGCACCAGCCAGAAGCATTTCTTATATAATGTAGTGATTCTTTTTCTACAGGATTTTAAAACTTTTCTTCTGGTTAAAAATATATCTTTCCCTACGCACATAATACTAATATCAGAACAGAAATGAAAATCATAAGTGCAACAGCATATAGCAATGGGATTCCTTGCTCATCAATTTCTAGGTTTCCACATTGAATTTCAGTTCCTTATTTACTTTTTTTTTATTGTTCTTTAGATGAAGGCTTACAGAACAAACTAGTTTCTCATTAAACAGTTAGTACACATATTGTTTTATGACACTGGTTAACAACTCTACCACATGTCAACACTCTCCCTTCTCCACCTTGGGTTCCCTATAACCGGCTTTCCTGTACCCACATACATTCTAGTCCTTGCCTCTCGGCTGGTGTGCTCCTTTATCCTCGTTTAGTTTTACAGGCCTGTCTAATCTTGGGCTGAGGAATGAACCTTGGGGATTACTTTATTACTGAGCTAAAATGGTGTCCAGGGGCCATACTCTTGGGGCTTCTCCTGTCTCTGTCAGGCCAGCGAGTCTGGCCTTCTTTTGTGAGTTAGAATTTTGTTCTATGTTTTTCTCTAGCTGTCTGTGGCACCCTCTGTTGTGATCCCTATCACTGCAGTCAGTGGTGGTAGCCAGGCACCATCTAGCTGTACTGGACTCTGTCTGGTGAAGGCTGTGGTAGATGTCCCCGCACATAATATATAATATCAGAGCAGAAATGAATAATAAACGCAACAGCGTGTAGCGTATTGGAATTCTGTACTCCATCAGTTTCTAGGTTTCCTTATTAAATTTCAGTTCCTTATTCTTAAAATTTTAAATAAAATATGCAAAATGTCAGTTAGCATTTCATGGAAGACCTCAAAACCAAACCAAATCAAACCCACTGTTGCCCCATCGATTCCGACTCATAGCGAACCTATGGACAGGGTAGAATTGCTCCATATGGTTTCCAAGGCTGTAAATCTTCATGGAAGCTGACAGTGATGTTTTTCTCTTCCCTGAGCAGCTGGTAGGTTGGAACCACCCACCTTTTGTTAGTAGCCGAACACTCAACGACTGCACCACCAAGGTTCCTAGACAGATACAGATTTTTTTTTTTAATACTACTGTGTTGGATAATTGTAGTATTCGGTTCTATTAGAATCCAAAGCCTTGGAATGCAAATGCTTTTTAAGAAAGAAATAAAGCAAAATTGACTTTAGCTGTGGGAACCTGGAATCCAGCCAGGGATCTTCAGATCTTCAGTCTATTGCTCTCCCAACTGAGCTATTTCTGCAGCCTGGTAACGGTCATTTCAGTCTTCCTTCAAAATATTATCACAGCTGATGTGATCTCAAATATTTAGTCTTAACTTATTCTATATTATGCACTTGCTCAGAGACAAAATTATAAGGCTCCATTACCTTCCATGTCTGAAAATGGAATCCAATATTCTGAGACCATGGACAGGTAGGTAGAGGACAGGGAAGGCAACAAAGAGGAGGAACAGATAAAACAGGGTGATGTTTTTCTGCTTAGTAACTTCTGGCTCTTTCACGCTCCAAACAGTGCTGAGAAAACTAAGGGAATTTCAAATGAAATGATCGAGCCTGTTCTTTTTCTCTTCTTTCAGTCCTTCTTTTTCTGTCTTGCTCTTCAATGACACTGCAAAAGGGAACAGAGGATTAGTGAGCAGGTCAATGTGCTGGCGGGCTTCTTGCTTCCATCTGAGGAAATTCTGAACAAGCCAATTTTGTTTTCTGCATTTCTTTCCTTCTTCCTTGTGTTGACACAGGCATCATGGGTGGTGAGGAGATACATGGAGTATAACCAGGGAAATATTTCAAGGCAATCCATCGGATAATGTGCTTAATGCCTATGAGTACCCAAAATGTATATTAAAAAGCAATATATATATATATACAGAACTGTAAGGAATTGTAAAAAGCAGGTGAGTGTGCATGATTTCAGACACTCTCAAGGAAAGGACACTCTCCTATTGAGCCACAACTCTCTCATGGAAGAAACCTCATGAAGACCTTTCCTGAAATATTATCCATATTTGTAAGTGGTTTTGGCAGATCTAATATCTGACCAGAGAGAAAATCCACTGTTTCAAATTTCACTATTTCTAAAGCCCTTAACTACACCAGGAAATAAGTAAAGAGATTGAAGACCAAAAGACACATTCTGCTCCTAGGACATTCCACCCCATTTTCCCACCCCAAGTAAACTGCCTTGCCCATTTTTTTTCTGCAACCAGCAAGAGAGATGTATGATGGAACTTCCTCTTGTTTTTTCAACTTCTCTCTCGACCCACTTTTTCTTTTTTTCTCTTCTTGCCAAGTTTTTCAAGCCCCCTTCTCCTTACGAAGAGGGGATTAACCACAGTCTGGGAGAAGATATTTCAATACTTACATTTGACAAAGGACCTTTATGTAGAATAGATGAAGAACTGTTATGAAACACTAAGAAAAAAGGCTGAAACTCAATGAGAAAGAGCAAAGATTAAACATACACTTCACTAAAGAATAATAATAAAAAAAAGAATATACTTAGCGCAAATTAACAAAGACAATGAAATAATATTACCTTTCACCAAAACTGCTTTAGTTAAAGTAACTGAGGATATCAAGTGTCTCTAATGATACAGAACTGAAACTTTCATACATTGCTGATGAGATTGTCAACTGATGCATCTGCTCAGAGGCACCATTTGGAAATATTGCCTCAAACAAATATGCATACAATCTACAACCCAGAAAGTCTACAGCAGCAATTAGACCTGTGGAAAATGCGTGCTTATTGCCCTTCAAAGACATGTACAAGAACGTTCATAGCAGCGTTAGCCATTTCAAATGTGTAAAATAAAAAATGTATACCAGCAGTAAAAAAATGGAAAAAATCTGAAGTCCAGTATTCATACAATGCAATATGACAGAGCACTAAGATAGAAATACTGCTACCAGAAAAAGTATGGATGCATCTAATAAAAAACATATTGAGTGAAAGAATCCATACTCAAATGACCACATACTATTTGATTTCCTTTCTTATATTTCAAAGCACAGGAAAAACTAATCTATGCTAGTAGAAGTCAGAAGATTGGAATTGATTGGGATAAGGTACAAGGGAGCTTCTGGGAGCTGAAAATTTCTTTATCTTCGTCTGGATGTTGGCTCCACGGTGTGTGTGTATATATGCATTTCACTTGATGTGAATCTAGCCTCAATTTAAATAGAAAAGAGGAGGAAGAAGGATTTCCTTGAGTATCTAATCACTTGCAAAAAACAAACAAACAAACAAAACGAAACCCATTGCAATTCAGTAAATTCCAACTCACAGTGACCCTCTGGAACAGAGTAGAACTGCTTCATAGGGTTTCCAAGGAGCAGCTGGTAGATTTGAACAACCAACCTTTTGGATAGCAGCTGACCTTTTAACCACTGCACCACCAGGGCTCCACCTCCAGTACATCTTACGTCCACATTGTTGTTGCTGTTAGGTGCAGTCAGGATGATTCTGACTCATGGTGATCCCATTAAAAAAAAAAAAAAAATTTTTTTTTTTTTTTTTTATTAGTCCTGTTGAAATTGTGGTCTGCAGACTGGTGCCTGTTTAGGAACTGTTTTCTACCTTAATTTGAGCATTAGAAACTTATGCATCAATTTGATGTAGCGGTACAATTGAATTCAGTTATTAAGTAAGGTGGAAACAAATTGGTATGTAAATCGGAAAAGTTAGGTATGGTTTGTATCTAATGTCCTTTAGTCAAATGTTCGTCTTAGTATATACTACAGTATGTAGGGTACCTTTCTATGTGTAAAAAACATTAAACACTTCCAGATACACTAAAACATCTTTAACATAATTATACAGTAATAATAATAATATATGTTGAGGCAAATTCCAAAGTTGCACCTGTTTGTTTTTTTGAAACATTGTACGTACCCCCAATTTTTAATATAACAGGCTTTACGAAGCATGGTTCACTACCACAAGTTGTAAGTTGGAATTTTGTAAACTGGGGTTGCTTGTAATTAGAAAATTGTCCCTGAAGTATATTTAGATTTCACCTCTGTTCATTTTGAGTGGGACCATGTTGAACTAGGTCACACTGCCGTATTCATCCCTCAGCTGCTCGTCTTAATAGCTCAGGGAACTTTGGCAAATTGCTTTCGCTTTCTGGGCCTCAATTTCTAATATGTAAAATGGAAATAGTAATAAGCCTATCTAATAGAGTTGATGGGAGGACTGGATGAGTATATATACATAAAATGGTTTAGAAAGGTATCTGGCACATAAATAAGCATTAAAGTTCATTATCATTGTTGTTGATGATTGTTGCCAAGGAGTCCATTCCAACTCATGGTAACTCCATGTATTACAGACTAGAACTGCTCCATAGGATTTTTTTGGCTGCAAACTTTATGAAAGAAGATCTCTAGTTCAGTGCAAACCAAATGTACCACCTAGGGATCTCATTTTTATCATTATTCTCATTCTTCTTATTTTTGAACAATCATTTTGTGCCAAGTACTTAATTCTTTGAAAAACATTGAATATTATCTAGAATCTAAAGATAAATGTTCCAAGCATTAGAACAAAATAAGTGATTTATACTAGCAAATAAATAAAATCTGTTCTTTTCCCTAAATTAAGAGATGACATATGGAACATTCACACTTCAGATATAAAATTACAAACCTAGCATATATTCCACTCATCTAATTCTTTCACAGTAGTACATGATCTTAGTACCCCTTCAGCTCCTTTATTTTCCACTTTCTTTTTACAGCCACTGCACCCAACCTCCCAAGAGTTTATCTCCCTGAGACCTTCTCCAGTGAATTGTCCTTGGTTACACCTAGTAGATTATGCCACCACTCCATTCCCAGCAGCAGCCGATGACCGACTGGAGGAGGTGGAAAATGCAAAAGCTCAAACCCGTTGACGCAAGGACAACTCTGCTATGTGATTTATACCCCAGGGTCCCTTTCACATAGAACAAACAAAAAACCCAAACCCGTTACCAATGAGTCGATTCCAACTCATAATGACATGGGTCAAGCCAAACCCAGACTTTACTTAAGAACATATTATTGCTTGGCTACTTACCTTTCCCATCCTGAAGATGACTCGCTCAATAAATCACGTACCTCTCAATCCCTGTCTCACACTCCGAATAGTCATCAGACAGGAAACAGGCTGATAAAAGTACTTGGCTGTGAACACACGCTACCTTTATGAAAATGGAAGGATGACTCTGAAAGAATGACTCCGATGGCAGAACCATCAAACCACAGAACATTAATTCCCGGCCTTGAAATCTAATGTTTTTTGCCTGGCTAGATTTAGACATTTCTTGGGACCAATGACTCCTTTCTTTTCTTTCAATTTCATCCATTTTTAATTGGAATGTCTTTAAATGTAATCTTATGCAAATGGAGATCATAGTAAAAGTACTTATCTTCTGAGGCAGTTAGGAAGGCTGAATGACAATAAATGTAAGGAGAGTGCATGGCACATAATAAGTTCCTAATAAATTTAGTTGTTATTTATTGTTTTGGAGAACTACCTTGTAAACCTGTTCTAGGAGAAGAATAACAAGTTGGAAAACATTCTTTTTTCTTTGCAAACATTAGGATTTAAAAGGTGCCCTCATGTGTGGTAGCATGGCTGAGCTGTCTAATGTGCTGGATTTGGGCTCCAGTCTCTGCAAGGATGTGGGTTCGAATCCCACCGCTGGCATTTCTATTATAAATGGAATCCAAGTACGGACAGAATGTGCAGAGGTCTTTTGGAATAGTTTCCTGACGCTGGTAAGTTAAAGGAGGTATTTTTCTTCCCAATACTATGTCAGAGTCCTCATGGCACAGTGCTTAAAGTGACCGACTGAATTGATGGCAGCGTGTTTAGTTTTTGGTTAAGACCAATTACAGAGTTATAAGGAAAATCAGACTATTATCATTTCTGTTTATTCTTGATACCTAAGAATAGGTATATTGAGAAATGTCGAGGGTGTTCTTCCCTTTTGGTTTTCTAACTCCAGGTCTTTGTGCATGACATAATAGTTTACTTTGTCTTCTCCAGCTGCCCTTTGAAATCTTCTGTTTAGCTCTTTTACTTCATCGTTTCTTCCTTTCTGTTTAGCTACTCTATGTTCAGGAGCAAGTTTCTTAGTCTCTTCTGACATCCATTTTGGTCTTTTTCTTGTCTTTATAATGGCCTCTTGCTTTCTTCATGTATGATGTCCTTGATGTTGTTCCTTAACTCATCTTGTCTTTAGTCATTACAGTTCAATGTGTTAAATCTATTCTTGAGTTAGTCTCCAAATTCAGGTGGAAAATACTCAAGGTCATACTTTGTCCCTCCTGGACTTTTTCTAATTTACTTCAGCTTCAGCTCGAACTTGCATAGGACCAATTGATGCTCTGTTCTGCACTTAGCCCATGACCTTGTTCTGACTGATGATATTGAGCGTTTCCATCGTCTCTTTACACAGATGTAGTTGATTTGATTCCTGTGTATTGCACCTGGTGAGGTCCACGTGTATAGTCACCATTTATATTGTTGAAAAAATGTGTTTGCCTTGAAGAAGTCATTCTTCTTGCAAAATTCTATCCTGTGATCTCCAGGATCCTTTATATTATCAAGGCCATATTTTCCAATTATGAATCCTTCTTGTTTGTTTCCAACTTTTGCATTCCAATCATCAGTCATTATCAATGCATCCTGATTTTTCAATTTCAGACTGCAGAAGATGATAAATATCTTCAATTTCTTTATCTTTTGCCTGAATGGTTGGTGTGTAAATAGTCATATTTATTGTTCTTCCTTTTTGTGTATGGATATTATCCTATCACTGACAGCATTGTACTCAAGATAGATCTTGAAATATTCTTTCTGTTGATGAAAGAAATGCCATTCCTCTTCAATTTGTCATTCCCCACATAGTAGACCATATGTTTGTCTGATTCAAAATGGGCAGTGAAATATCAGATACGGAATGTTAATAATTACAGCATTAATGTATGGGCAAGATACATATTATGACATATCATACAATGGAATTCTTGGCTGCCAAGCAAAGAACGAAGAAGCTCTTTCTGTATTTATTCGGAAATCACAACAACATCCATGAAGTGAAAAAACGCAAGATGCAGTGGAATGTATTTGAAATTTCCTTATTTGTATAAAAAGTGGAGGAAATAACATCCCTGAGAGCATAAGCAAGAAACTATGCTTGCTGTGCAGGGAGGAACTAGATGACTGGGAAGGTTGTGGGAGTTTCAGGGATGAAATTTCGGCATTTTTCGGTGGTAACAACTTTGGTTTTCGGTCCACCAAGTAGGAATGCTGGCTTACTGAGTTTCACCTCTTTTGCTGTCTCTTTATGATACCCGGATATCATAAAGTGTCAAGACAGCGAAGAATAAAGTCTGTTAGAAAGCGCGCGTCTTGTGGGAACTCACCTCACCAAGGCGGTTTGGGCAGGGTTCCTGGGTTTCCCTTCTCATGCCCCTTCCTTCTCCCCAAAACTCATTCCCTCAGGTGTTTCAGTCACCCCATTTCCTAGGGGCCCCAGACACTGCTGCATCACTACCTCGACACCCATTAGCCTTATATAGTCCCGTACAGGACCTTCTGGGGCCCAGAGCTGCATTCAGGTTCACTGCCAGCTGGCTGAGCCCCCTGAGGGTCCAGGGTGGGGAGGAGGGATGCTGCAACGAGGGGAAGGGACAGACTCAGGGACTACCTCAGGATGCAAGGTCTGTGTTAGAAAGGAGTAGGCAGTACTTTCTTTGTGAATGGATGACCTACTGCGCTTGAAACCAGGCCTTGGGTGAGTAGAGAGCACAATATGGTTCACTGGAGCCAGACCTCCTAAGGCTCTTCACCTTAGGAGGTCTGTGCCTGAATCAGGGAGCTGGTGTGTCCAGCCGGCCCCACGCCGCCTCCCCCTTCCCCCAAGAAGCTCTACACCTCCCTTTGTATGATTAGGGCCCTTACATCCGTTGACATTGTGGAATTTTAAAGGAAGAGAGGATTTTAAGACAGGCTCCCCAGCTGAATTTGACTGTGCCAGCCTTTTCCTTCCCTCCCCTCCAAATATTTGCTGTGAGTGCAAGTGATACATACTTGGCTGTCTGAGTCTCTTGATTTAGTTCCTCTGTTAGAGACCCTCACTTAGGGCACTGCAACGAAGAATCTAAATTACCAATGTTGAGTCCCAGTAACCACTACGTTTGTTTTTAGAAACCTTCATCTCATTTGGAAGGACTGGGCTGCCTTGACTTTAACTGACCCTATGTGTGCAGTGTAGAGGTGCTCCATAGAGTTTTCAAGGAGAATACCAGGCCTGTTTTGTGAGGCACCAATCTTTTGGCTAGTAATTGAGCACTTAACCCTTTTCCCTTTCTCTGCTTTCCTTGCTCAATTTGGATTCTTTTTGAGCAAAGGGCAGGAAGATAAGAGTCAAGAAGCCTATGGTAAATGTCAGGATGAGTTTCTCTAAGAGGAAGCTGAATGTATAGGCTTCTAAGAGAAATCACTAGGGTAAAATCAGGATAATACCTGAAAAGGGACTTGAACCTAGGTTCCTCAGATTAAAACTTGGCGCTTTACTGACTGAACCACTCAGGCTCCTTCTCAGAGTTTTTCCGGTGTACTTAATATAGGTTTTATGCAGGCCAATTGGTTTTATGTTTCATGTCCTGGTACTCAAATAACTTCCCTGTAATTTTCCTGCTTGCCAAGAAGATTGTGTTTCAAACAGATATTATAATTGTTTGAAGAATTTCCCTTCCTTCTATCCTGTCTTCTGTCTCTTTAGACTTTCAGAAACAGGCTTGGTCACCTAGCCAAAGCACTGCTGACTTTCAGATCACATTGCTACAGCTAGAAGGATTCATTTTTGGCAAGAGGCCATTTGTTTCTTTTTCACCCACATGCATCTGTTTTTCTCAAAGGAACACTCATGCTAGTCTTCTTCGTATTCCTCTGCATTGTCTTGTACATTTTTCTTAGATCCTTGGAAGGCAGAGGAGAAAGGAGTTGAAGGAGAGAAAAATTAAAGACTGGTAAGAATGTTCCTTAACAGTGGGCAAGCAAAGGTAAATGGATTTAATCTTCTGCATCTGTATGCTTGCTTTTCTTCATGATGCAACTTCTTTACCACCTCTAAGCCGCTTTTCATTTTATTTCTCTTCATTTTATATCTCCTCCTTCTATTCTTCCTCCTCCTTCTCCCCCTCCTTCTCTTCCACCTCCTTCTCCCCCTCCTTCTCTTCTGCCCCTGTTTTCTCTTCCTCTTTCAGGTCTTCATGTCAGGAATACTGTTTGCTGCTCACATCCAAAGGAAATCGATAATTACCTTGATGATTTATTGTACATTAGCACATACCATCCAGAATATTATCTAAGAAAGTTTTCGAATTTTGTCCTAAGCCTGGAGAAGTACTGTACAAGGAACCTGGGAACACATGGAGAAAGTTTGGAGTGAAGGAAAGATTAACCTCTCTGGGGAGGAATGACAGGGCAGGGAATGGGAAAAAACAATTGTTTATTTCTTCCAAATAACTCGGAACTTCCAAGAAACCAAGACTATGTGAAAACTGAGAGAATTTGTGATTACTTTAAAAATTTGTGCAGTACTCATCTCTCCTACCCTACCAATGTACAAAGCACAGTTGGGGGTGGGTCACACAAAATCGCCTAGTATTGTTTCGTGGATTAAGCCACTAGGGAATGACATTTAGGCAATCTAATTTGGTATTGTTTGGCATTTCAATGAGACAAGTATCCCACCAAGCAATTTTGGCCCTCTTCTATCCATTTGTAGTAGCTTGGAAATCACCAACCTACACATCACACATAGGGGCCTCTCTCCCAGGGAGGTTAGGGACTCACTACCTGATCCCACCTCTTTATCATTCTAGTCTCAGGAATCACTGTGGTTACCAAAAAATAATGGAAATTTGTACCTTAAATTTATACGTATCCTAAATAAATGAAGTCTCAAATCAAACTCTTTCTCTCCCCTTTCCAGTCATATACAATGCCCCCAAAGAAAAAGAAAATAACCTAACAAGCGGTAGAGTCCACTCTTCCTTTCCCAAAGCGAAAGGACTTAGCATCTTCACAATCCAGAGACTTGAGGATCTTCCTAAAAATTTCCAGATTTGAGTTGCATCATCAGCCTTGAACTGTCAACACCATCTTCTTCATTCCTTAAGTCACAATTTTCCTCATCTATTTGACAGTAGGACTGAGGATAAAGTTGCTGCACACACTGAATGAGTAAACTCTCAAATGATACTGCAAATCTGACTTTCCACAAGTGAAATCTTGCTCTTCAGAGTCCCATTAAGAAAAGAGAGTATGTGAGTACTAAAATACACTGCAAAATACTCCTGGAGCTGTTCCAGGAGAAAGCTAGGCTCAGTAGCCTTTTGTTTATGAGTTAGAAACAAGTATGGGAAAACTGAAAGTATCTACATCAGAACAGGCTAGCGAGTCCTAGATCCTCAGTCTAGAGGCCTCGTGCAGGTGTTTGATAGGTTCACTAAGAGTCTATTTAAACCAAAAGCGCTTTGTCACTGCTTGACTTTTTTTCTCATTCTTTTCCTTGAATATTTACCTCAAACACACTAAAACTAATTGACTGCAAATACGAGATACTCCAGCTGAAAGCCCTCAGGGGATTCTGCTTCTAAGGCTCAGTCCAATACCAACAAGGGCTGTTCCAGAAACACAGAACCACACAAGCACTTTCCAAAATGCTCAGCGATGGGAAGAGCAGCGAGGAGCTCTCAGTCACAAAATTTGGGGCAAGACCAGTCTTATCTGTTTGTGGGACATATGCTTTGAAAGCACTTACTTTAGCTTCTCTTTTCCCGAGGGCCTGGAGTAAGGATAGTAAAGATGGAGCTTGGTCTCTTTCTACCTGCGTTCCAGTCCATATTCTATAAGTTCCTAGAGACCCTTCCTCAAACCCTATTCCTCTTCTCTCTGCCATCTACTCCTCTGCTGCTGCTTCTCTCCTCCACTCAGTGTCCGCCTTTCTCCCAGCTATAAACCCTGCCACTCTCTCATATTCACTCCCTTCCTGGAGCCCACTCCTTCTCGCATTCCAATTCCCAGAGAGGTGTCTTTGTGGTTTCAGTAGTAACTTAACCTGCAGATTCCGGGCACTCATCCCTTCCATCCACGAAGATCTGGAATTTCTCCTTCATACCTGGGTTACAGTCTCACCACATCAGGAGTTTTCTGACTTCTCTGGGATTAGGGAAAGTTAATAAAGAGCGAATTCGTTTTGAAGGTTGTACCCTGCACATTAAGTGCTTCTCTTGTGCTTTCCTCATTAAGGAAGTAATTTTGGTGTAAAAGAGACAATTTAACCATAGAAGAGTACATCTTTCTCCTCTCTTCTACCTTCCACCTCTTCAAAACCAGACCTAGAGCATCACGGAGTCAAAACTAAGTTTCCAAATCCAGGTGCTGGACACAGGTGTTTGTAGGAACATGACTGTACTTGTCACTCTTCGTGTCAGCCTACTCAACCCGTTGCTGTCTAGCAGATCCCGAGCCCATAATGCTTCCAAGGAGTGACCTCGGAACTTTTGGGTAGCAGCCATAGCTCTTAGCCACTGTACCACCAGGGACCTGTTTCCATCAAATACTTTGAATTAATTAACATCTAGCCTTACCTCCTCACCTGGATTTTCATTCCTTCTTAGAACTCATCTTTGTATTCCTGTGCACTATCTTCTGTGTCTTTCTGCAAGCTTCATAGGCACAGAAGAAGGACTTTTCAAGAAGACATCAGAAGACTTAACCAAACATTCAATCCTGCTACTCTCCCTCTTGGTGGACTGGAACTGACACTCAGGCAATTGGCTAAAAGTAGTCCTTGAAAAAGGCAACGGCTGCTGGGAGATCTCAAAGTCATTAGGTCCGAAATGTGTTTTTTTCCTTCTCCTGGCATAGTTGTGAGGCAGGATCCAATCTAGGAACACAAGAATTAAACATAATGGATGTTTACTTGTAGAAAGTTGTTTTAAAAGGCCTGTAGGCTATGCTAAGATTCAGTATCATGGATCGTTCTCATAACTTTGTTTAAAATGGGGGTGTAGCTCAGTGGTACAGCATGTGCTTAGCATGCTTGATGCCCTGGGTTCAATTCCCAGCACGTCCATGTACCCTTTTTATTTCCTCACAGCTGAATATTGGCAAGTTTCTTTCATTCTTTCCCTATTTTTCTCTTTGTGAATATCTTTACCTGTGTTTTTCCTACTCATAGAAAGATAAATCGTTTGATAGTTACTCACTTGGACCATAGTCCTGGGCACTCCTTGAGCCTCCCAACTTGACTGCTTAAGCAGAATGAAATCAGGAGGAACTGAAATAAAAGAAGGTGCTCACTCAGGGCCTGCTGACGCTGAAGCAACAACATTCCACCGCTTCATAGACAGCCTAGTCTCCTTTACTACAATTTCTCCTTATTATTAACAAGTAGGGAAGGAAAGTACAGATGGAAAGAGAGAGGGGTAAGTGACTGTTGGACAAATCCCTCTTGGGTCTTGTCCTTTTTCCCACTCACCTGTGCCTGTGCCAATGGACAGATTGCAGGTTCAGGAGAAAAGTTTCCTTCTGATTTCTTTTTCCCATTCTTCTTACCCTTCCATGCCCACCCACATAATTTTGGTCAGCAAAAAGCAAGTGTAATCACCAGTCATGGAGATCTGTGATGCCCACCAGAGATATCTGTGATCCTAGCTCTTTTTAAAGGTGAAGAAGTGTTCGGATGCTATCCACAGGTAAGGCATTTCTCAGGAATCCCGGAGTCTTCCAGCATCCACAATTGATAAAATTCTTTCCAGAAATGGAAAGAGCTGCTAAGCTCTCTTAAAGCCAGATATGTCTTGGACAAAAAGAGCTGCATCTTTCTATGTGAAAAATACCCTTACTCCCTTTTCCTTAGGAAGAAGGGAATTTTCTGACTTTCTGCCCTATAGAGAGAGCAGAGAAGACATAGGCAACCCTGCTAGTCTCAAACATCTTGGGCCATCCAAATTCAATACATCCTAAAGACCTAGTTTAAAACCTTCTTTCACCTTCTCTTTTAGTTCTTCCACACCCACACCCACCTTTCTCATCCTACCTTCCCCTTCATTTTCTTCGTCACATAATGTGTCACCTTCACCCTCAGTTTCCTTTTTCCCAGTCCCCCTTTATCCTGTATCCAGTGGTTCCTTCTGGCGAAACCTTCCCAGAAGCTCAGTTCACTCCAATTCCCTCAGCACCACTTCCTAGGCTGGAAGTTCTCAAACATGGCTGAAAACTGGAAACATCTGTGGAGACATCAACGTTACAGATCCCATCCTCTCCATATCCAGTGATTCTCAGTCCATTTGGGATCTATAAAGGTAGAATCAGGAATGTGTATATTCAAAAAGTTTTCAGGCAGTTCCCCAGCTTTGGGAACTACTGCATTCTGATCTAAGACATTTACTTCCCTTTCAACTCTGTGTTGGACCTTGCTACTCACCACCTACCTTGCAATATCTTTCAGCTTCTAAGCACCCATGTCAGCTACTTCCCAGTGCCACCTGAGCCTCGGTGGGTTTTTTGAGGGAGGTTAGGGTAAGATAGACCACTAATGCTGGGAGCAACCAAAGAGTTGACATATAATGTATTCTAATGTTCAGGAAGACTCAAACTTCTCACATATGAGAAAAATATCAGAATGAAAACTAAAAGCAAGAGAAGACACAATGATTAAGGATTACCTCCTAAATGTCACATGCGGGCTGACCGATACCACAAATTTTGGCAAGAGGCTAAAGCTCCTATTCTTTTAGCATCTGTGATGGCTGAGGTTTGAATAGTCCAGCAGCATGAGAGGGCTGTTACAAAATGTTTATATGCTTGCAGTTCTTGCTCAGCCTCATCATGCGTCCCTCATACTTCTTTATGGTTCTCAGAACTCTAGCTGCAGTTTTGCAAGACAAAGCCACTGCTCCATTTCCCAATCAGGGTTTTGGTCGCCAGGGTTTACTGGAAGGGTGACTGTCTGTGACACCATATTCTTACTGTTTTTCACTTAGGATCTGTTTTCTCCTTCGATGTGCATCTAAGTTTCCCAAGCCAACTTTTCGGGTTCTGCTCTTTTGTATTCTTACTGAGAATTATCTGCTGTGGCTCTGATAGCCAGAAGTAGTGGACAGGCAGAACCCTGCTGTGATGGTTAGCAAATTTGTAATACCATGAAGACTTTGGAGATGAATAACTAATTTGGAGTTTGAAGCTGAAGCTACTTGAATTACCGCTGGGTATAGGGTCATTATGAGTAGGCAATGATTTCGTTTTTTTTGGTCGGAAGGGGGCAGTGGTTAAGGTGATCAACTGCTCACTGAAAGGTTGGTGGTTTGAAACTATCAGCAGCTCCACGGGAGAAAGATGTGGCAGTCAGCTTCTGCAGATTATAACCTTGGAAACTCTATGGTGTCACTATGAGTCAGAATGGACTCCACTGCAGTATTTTCTGTTATTAATGACTCCGCATCGCTGAGATTTCCACGGCCTGGGTTTTAACTGCTCCCTTTTCCTGGAAGGAGTCCTGGTGCTGCAAGTGGTGAAAAGCTTAGCTGCTAAGTTAAAGGTCAGCAGTGCCAATCCATCAGCTGCTGTCTAGATACCCCACACAGCAGTTGGATTTTGGTTTTTCCCTGGGAAAGGAGTACCTAGGTAGACCTAAATAGTTAACACTTACTTGCTGTTAAGTGAAACATTGGAGGTTCCAGTCACGCAGAGGTGCCTCATGATCTACTTCCAAAAAATCAGCCATTAAAAACCGTACAGAGGAGAGATCTACCTGGACACACATGAGGTCACCATGAGTCAAAATCTACATGAGGGCAACCAGTTTTCCATGGAAAACACGTCCAAATATGGATTCCCCTTGCTTTATGGAGACTTCTTATCTCTAATGGTTTTTGCCTGCCGCCTGAACGTTTCTCTGAAACAATATCTGGGTTCAAAACCAAGTACAGTCAAGTTATGAGTAGCAAGAGGAAAATGTCTGTCTGGAGTATCGGCGCTTGGCCAAACGGTAGATGATAGTCCAAAGCTGTGTTTCACTGCTTGGGTGACACTGGGCAAATACCAGGAGGTCGAAAACAAAAACAAAACAAAACCGGTTGCAGTGGAGTTGATCCAGATTCACAGCGACCCTATGGGACAGAGTAGAACTCTCTCTAGGGTTTCCAAGGAGTGGCGGGTGGATTTGAGCTGCCTAATTTTTGGTTAGCAAGAATCCAGTATTCCACCAGGGCTCCAAATCTCATTTCCACAACACAGTGACATAAAGAAAGAACGACGACGCGTGCAATGCACAATGGATTAGCAGTCCCTTGCCTTAACCACTCGGCCACCTCGTCAGGAGTTAAGGGAAAAACAGTCAAAGAGAAGAAAAGCTTATACATGCAGTTTTGCTGTGAAATAATTTAGGCACTAGCGCATCCTGAGGTAGCCCAGCGAGAGCCTCCCTATGGAGCTTTGTGGTTTAGCTGCTTAAAAAAAAACTGTCCCCAGGGTCCTTTCAAACTCCCTCCCCCTTATCTTTTTTTCTGTCTCTTTAATAATAGTAGGAAACAGGAGCTTCATGTGCAGACTTTTGTTTTGGGTGATTGAAGAGATTCTGGTTCTTCTTTTCTCCCCTTCCCTGTCGTCTTCCTTCTGCTGTCGCAGTCACGTTAAGGAATGTAGAAGCTTATAGCATAGAAAGAAGAGCATTCAAGGAAGTCCACTGGGTTCTATTTTTGCTGTCTACGTGTGCAGGAATTGAATGGAAAATATTAGGAGAAGTGAATTTGTATTCCTTCAAGGTCGAGTTTAAACAATGCTGGAGCAGAGAAAAAGTGTAGAAGTGCAGAGGATCGAAACCAGGGCCTCATACATGGAATGAATGTGCTGTACCACTGAACTACACACACCTGTTCCTGAGGTGCTGCTGGATAACTTTTATCTAAAAGTAAGTGTTATTTCCTGAGATTTGCACTCCATGAGCGTTGAGGTACTGTTGTTCAGTGTTAAGAGGCATCAGCATCCGCTTTAGGCAGGAGGGGCTCAAGAACCACTGGAGGATACTGATTCTTTATAGGACTTGAAAGTGAAGGCAGAGGTTGGAAATATGTGTTGGGTAAATAGCCACAAGAGGTTTCCAGGGTAGATTTTGTACAACCTGGAGTTGTTAAAAGTCTGTCTTGTATTATGGGTGGCAAAGAATCAAGTCCCCATTTTCAGCTCTTTTGATTTCCTCTCTCGTTGTCTTAACCTCAGGCACAAAGCTAAAGAAATTAATCTTTTCATGCTAAAAGTGTTGATTATATTTGCTGTTTGCTCAGTCAGAATGTATGGACTGGATTTGATGGAGGAAAGCCAAAGCAGAAGGAAACCATGTAGTGATACATTCTGCATTTCATTATAAGGGTCTTTTCTCTTCTACGGAAGGAATCAGGTAACTCAGGGGCCCTACCAACAACCAGAAGAGGAAATCATAAGGCATGTATGAAACAGCAGCTTCAGGATGTAGAGGAAGGTGAACTATTAGAGTATGATAGAAAGTAAATTGACAGGATTTAAAGGACAAGAACAAAAGCGAATGAAGCATTTATACATTTAACATTTTTAAAAGTCATTTCCAAACAGAAGGAGGTACAGAAAAGGGGTTTTGAAAAACTGGGGATGCAGGGACACTGGAGGAAGTCTGGAAAGGGAGAAGGTAAGCTCACATGAAATTCAAGACATCTTGGAACACACTTGTCAGAATGTTAACACAGTGACCTCATGATAACACTTTGGTCTCCAGCTTGGATTGGTGAATGATCAGTAAGCACAGGCATGTGGAGGGTGGATAAACCCTGAAAAATGTACTTTGAGATTTGGGGATTGGAAATTCATTTGGGATATTTGTGGAAAACAAATAAGCTCGCTGCAAGGCTCTTCTAGAACCCTGAGATTTATCACATTTAAAACTCAGTTCTTCAAACTACATAAGAAAATTAAGAGAAAATTTATTTCCTGGTACCAGATTTCTAGTGCTTATTTTCTTTTTCTCATGCTAGTTTGCCCATATATACGCCTTTGCTAATATTCTTAAAAATAACATTGAGTCTTTTTTGAAAATGGCAGAGCATGATTTTCTGTCAGACTTGTTCTTTCAGTGGGCTCATGGGATTTGTAGAATAAGAACAAGAAGCAGTATGTGGTAGGTTTCACTTAAGGAGAAAACTAAAGTGTCATACACAAAACTGAAGGGGAAGTGTATATGTTTCTGTGTGTGTGTGTGTATGTGTGTGTAAATGCTGGCTGGTGTCTTGGCTGTTTGATGCTGTAAAAGCAATATGTGTAATGTCAAGCACCCATCAATCCAGTATCATTCAGAATAGTTTCACTGTCCTAAAAATGTCCTGTGCTTCACCTATTCACCCCTCCCAACCTCACTGAATTGCTGGCAGCCATTGATCTTTTTATTGTCCAAAATTTTGCCTTTTCCAGCATGTCATGAATTTGAAATCATACAATATGTAGCTTTTCCAGATTGACTTCAGTCACTTAGCAATAAGCATTTGAGATTCCCCCGCCTCTTTTCATAGCTTGAAAGCTCACTTATTTTTGTTGCTGAATAATACTCCATTATATGGATGTGCCACAGCTTGTTTATTCATCTATTGAAGGACATCTTGATTGTTTCCAGTTTTTGGCAATTATCAGTAAAGCTGCTATAAACGGTTGTGGGCAGGTTTTTGGTGGACATAAGCTTTTACTTCATTTGAGTAAATACCTAGGATCACAATAGCTGGATCACACGTTTATGTATGCGTATGTTTATGTACGGGCTGTATTTTGGCCCTTGTGGACTTGTTTTGATTTTCTTTAGCTTCATCTTGAACTTCCACATGAGCAACTGTCATTTTGAGGGTTTTTTTCTTTTGTTTATGTGTTATCGACAGTTTCTTTGTTCCACTTAATTTTCTGTGCTGAGTTGTTTTTATGTATTTCCTTTTCGTTTTTTTCATTGTTGTTGGTTTTCTATTTGCTGAGTCTTTACTTTTTCTTGTTTTTTATTTTGATGCATAGGATTTTTAGGGTCATTTGTGGTTACCATAATATTTATCTCTATTTTTCTAAGTTTAAACCAATCTTTTTGTCTTTATATCACCTTAACTTCCTCTCTATATGAAAGATCTATGACTACATTTTTTAGTCCCTCTTATTTGTTTTAATGTTGTCATCTATGACATGTTGATGTCTCTGTTTCTCTATTTTCAGTGTTTTAGCTTTGATTTATTTTTGTGTCTTCCCTCTCTGGGTTGATATCTGGTTGCTGTGTCCTGTGTTCTAGTCTTGGGATGTTATCTGATGTTATTGATTTTCTAACCGGAGGACTCAGTTTAGTATTTCTTGCAATTTTGGTTTGGTTTTAACAAGTTCCCTAAACTTCTGTTTATCTGGAAATGCCCTAATTTTGCCATACTATTTGAGAGACAGTTTTGCTGGATATATAATTCTTGGTTTGCAATTTTTTTACTTCAAGTCTTTGTATATGTCATCCTGGTACCTTCTTGCCTGCATGGATTCTGCTGAGTAGTCTGAGATTAGTCTTACTGTTTCTCCCTTGTAGATGACTTTTCATTTTTCCCTAGGTACTCTTAAAATTCTCTGTTTATCTTTGATTTTGGCAAGTTTGATTATAACTGTCTTGGCAGCTTTCTTTTGGGATCTACCAAGAGGTTTTTTCCCTCCAGAAGATTTTTTGAATCTTTACTTTGGTGGTTTGCTGAAGACATCATGGTCTGCCTCTTTATGTGATTTGATATTCACTGTTGTCCCCAAGCCCTCAATAAGATATCACATTTATTTATGTTTGCTTACTGTGTCCTAGCTTGTTCTGGTTTGTTTTGATATGCCGAAATAGGCTTGTTGTGTCAGATACTTTGATTATTGGCATCTTTGACCTCTCACGTTCTGTCTCCTGGTGGTTAGAACTGTTCTTAGTTATGTGAGCCCAGAAGTCCATTTACTTTTCTTGTGTGGATTCAGCTCAAGTGTCCAGGTCACCAGCCACTGAGTGTGTGGTACAGACTGTCACTTACAGTCCTAAAAGGGCAGGGATGATTGGAGTAGACACCAATATCTGGCTGCAGTACAGGGTAATGCACTGATAAAGGCAGGGGGCTGACGGCTGCCCCCGAGTGTCTGGGTGGAAGGTATGTCCCGGCTCCCTAGAGCATGTAGTTATGTGGTTTTTGCAGCCAGATTAAGAGCACCCAATGACATTGACTATAAGTACTGGAAGTTGCCACTTATTCTTGTACCCCTATCATGGGTGGCTTGGTGGAATGTGTGAAACCACCAGTCCTCAGGCCCTGATGTGGGTAGGTGATGACCCTGCCTAATGGGCAGGGTGGTGTCAGATGTCATGAATCTGTCACTCCCCATTATAGCGGATACAGATGAAAATAAGCTTCAGGTATATACCCTGGTATACACTGCTGATGAGGATCTATGCTGCTGAAATGGGCCCACACACGTGTAAACAGGAGTGAAAGGCATTCAAAGTCCATGGAACCCTTATGCCTATGCCTAGGCAAAGGTTCTGTGCCCACCCTGAGTTCTCAGCTTAGGGGAGCTGGCAGATTGTTTTTTCCTGTTTGTTAATTTGTTCCTTTTCCAAAGCTGGGAGAATGGGTCAGGGTGCAAGACGGGTCCTACTTCCATCCCAGGGAGTACAGCAATTGCTGAAGGTGATTGGGAATAAGCAGAGTGGGGAGGGGTAAGGTAAATGGGAGAGAGGTACTTCCAAAAAGGATTTCTGTTATTTTCTTTTTTGGATCCCCTGGTAGGTTAGAAACTTTTACTTATCTTTCACTGATGGAGTGCTGTTCCTTGCTTGTTCTGGAGATTTGAGCCATCCCTCTACAACTTGGTCTCTCCCAGTATGGTAAATTTATCCAGAATGCCACAGTTGCCTCACTGCTCACACCAGCTGATCCAGCCTACAGGGTGCCAGTACCGGTCAGGTCTGGCAACTCCTCCCTGTTCCTGAATCACCTCTCCCTCCCCCTGCTGCTTAGCTCAATTCCCCAACTTTTTCTTTGATGTTCAGGGTTCCTAGATTGTCATATATAATCAATTCACTAATGTTTGGGGGTCTTCGTTGTAAGAGGAACCACAGGAAGTGTCTGACTACTCTGCCTCCTTGGCCTTGCCTAAAATGATATTAATCTAAATCATGCCTGCTTTCTATATTTATAATTTAACACTATTAACTAAAATAAAATAAAAATACAAACCAGTTGCCTTCAAGTTGATTCTGATGAATGGTGACCCCAAGTGTGTCAGAGAACAATTGTGCTCCATAGGGTTTTCCAAGGCTGATTTATTCAGATGTAGATGGTCCAGGCTTTCTTCCCAGGGCTTCTGGGTGGATTCCAACATCCAACTCTTTGGCTGTCAGCCCAACATGTTAGCCATTTGCAACACTCGGGGACTCAATTAACTAAACAGGGAAGTAAAATTAATATTATTTATTTGTAACTCTAATTTACACATAAGAAAAAAAGTCAAAGAATGATAGAGAAGCCAGAAGACAAGTAGTGTATGTGTCAGAGAGTTCTGGTCAAAACAGGCCTCTGGTGTGACTGAAAATAAAGAAGAGAACAGAAAATAAGAAATGCTCCATTCTGTGATGCTCATCTTTCAGAATTGGCCTCTCTAGAATGAATGAAGAAATGACAGCAGCTGAAGACAACCTGCAGGGCTAATTTTAGATAAAAGCCCTCCGTGTGCCTGGTTAGGTTCTCAAACCTCAGTCTCCGATGAGCAAAGAGTTGAGGCTTTCTGCCTTAACCACATTTTGACCATCAATTCGAATGTAAGTTTTTGAAGTATTTCTTCCAAACATGTTTTAGATTCTCTTACAAATTCTTCACCTCCATCAAGAGGTCGAAGTGTTCTAAATTCAGAGGAAAAAATTTATCCAACTTCCAGTTCTCCCAGCTCTGCAGTTTGCTTGACCGAGTCAGCCTATGCTGGGGAGATGTTACACTGTGTGGTATAGGCGGAGGAAGAAATAATCAAGTGACATGGTAAATAAAGATATCACCTACAGCTGAATCTCAGTACAGTGGTTAAAATGGGCATGCATGGGACTAGGAATGCACTGAACTATTCTGAAAATGTCATTCTGGAGGAGAGAGAGGCACATCAGTTGATGGAGAAAGGAAAGAGGTTGGGTGGTGTGAACTGAAGGAAGAGAGGAGAAGAAGGAGAGAGAGGAAGGGGGCAAGGAAAAGAGAAGCAGGCTTGTTCCAGAAGATGATTCAGTTCATTTTGCCCAAGACTGCCTTGCCTTTGAGAGCACTTCTTTGATCTTTCCTGCCTGAGCTATACAGGCTAAGCACATTGGAGGGGACACCAGAGGCTGAATTTTTGTTCGCAATTCAGATGTCGTTGATGTCAATGGTTTCAGTGGCAGCTGCAGGGATTTCTCGATTTCTGTACATGGATGTGGTTGGAGCAGTACTGAGAAAAGATGCGAGATGGGCCAGTAGCTTTTTATTAACCACCCTGTGACTGAGGAAGTTTACTAAGTTTTGCTTGAAATGCAAATTATAAAAAAGAAAGTTCCCTTTTGTTTGCTCCATGTAGTTCTAACTCTTAAATGAAGCCCATTGAAACCCAAGTTACTCCTAAAGAAATTCTATCTGGTTCCTCTACTCTTCACACCCTGCTCTTAGCTCAAAAGGAGCTTAAAGAGTAGACTGTGACCACCGAAAGTCAGAGACTCTATGGAATTAGTAATAGCCACATACTCAGCCACCTTTTCCTCAGTCCTAGTATAGATGCAGAGGCAATGTAGTTTAGTCCCCGGCAAGTTAAGTACATGACCTCAAAATTGGCTTAGGGATGACCTGTGACAGACTGGTAGAAGGTGGATAGTTGCAGCTTTTGGAGAGAAGAGGAAAGGGGATGATACACTACAAAAGACCTACAGGTCTCTTGGCTTCCACCTCTTCTGCCATAACTGATCCCCTCTTCCTGTGGAGAAACTAGCCTTTTTCTTGCCTTCAAGCCTTCCTCTTCGAAGTCCCTCTACAAGATTTTCTCCTAGTTTAGGTCAAAACAGAAAAACTCTCTTGGTTCATATTCAGGATTGTATGATCCAATCCCAGTTGATTCATCAAGATTGTTATTATTACTCTGAGCACCAATAATTGAAAATATTTATAGGGAAATGTAGAATCGTTCCACAAGGATCTGACAACTGTCCTGGAATGATGTAGACTCTACCCAAGGTCTGTGGGTTAATGTGTCTGTGTTCCCCTCTTTTGACCCATTAGAGTTTAGAATTTGTGCTCCATTTCTTCTTTGGCAGCCTCTTCAAGAGATGGGACTCTCCCAACCACCAGAGAATGAGTTCAGGACAGATGGACAAATATGTTGCTATGCTCTTCGATGACTTCTATCTGCACGATATCCATGTCTGTGAATAAGAGGCAGACAAGACAGTGTAGGGAGTCTTTGCATCCTCAGCCCAAATCAGGGTTAAATATCTACTTCTCAACATTGTAGAACGTGCCAGAAAAGAAGATGAGACAAGGAAATGTCTGTCTTCTTCGGCAGGAATAAGTTCTTTCTCAGACATTATTTGAGAATCATGTGTTCTCCATTCCAAATAAGGAACACTGATTTTTCCCAAATGGTAGAGCAGGTTATTCTTCTTTCAGATTCTGTGGCCACTTAACCCTCAACTTCCCCCAAACCCTATTAAATGACTGCTTAGTCTTTGGGCCGTATAGATGGTGGCCTATATATCAGCGATTGTTAAGAATGCTTGGAGGGAATGTATGAATGATAGAAAGGACAAAAAAAAAAAGTTTATGTGAGTACCATTGTGCCAGTGAGTTAGTTAAGAAAGAAACACCAAGGCCAAAACAATTCAACTTAAGAAAGAGGTTTCTGAGATTAAAGATCTTTGGACATGCTTTGTGAGGAAAGAAAAAATGGAGATATTGGGTATTGAACCTGGGTCCTCATGTTTGCTAAGCACGTGCTCCACCACTGAGCTACTACTATTTAAACATTTATGGTCATCAAAAGACTTCATCAAAAGAGTAAAAAGAGATCCAACAGACTAGGAAAAAATGTATGGCTATGACATATCTGACAAATGTCTAGTCTCTAAATTTTATAGGAAAATCCAACACCTCTACAAAAAAAAGACAAATCATCGAATTAAAAAATGGGCAAAGAGTATGAACAGACACTTCAACAAAGAAGATGTTCAGGCAGCTAACAGACACACAAGGAAATGCTTGTGATTACTAGCCATTAACCAGAAAAACAAAACCCAGTGCCATCGAGTCAATTCCGACTCACAGCAAACATACAGGACAGAGTAGAGCTGCCCCATAGAGTTTCCAGGGAACACCTGGCAGATTTGAACTGCCGACCCTTTGGTTAGCAGCCGTAGCACTTAACCACTACACCACCAAGGTTTTCCACTAGCCATTAGAGAAATGCAAATCAAAACTACAATGAGATACCACCTCACCCCAATATTGCTGGCACAAATCAAAAAAACAAAAAATAGCAATTGTTGGAGAGTCTTCAGGAAGATTGGAACTCTAACGCATTGCTGGTGGGTAAGCAAAATGGTACAACTGTATTGGAAATAATATGGTGCTTCTTTAAAAGGTTAGAAATACCATGTACTCGTGTGTGCTAACCTTGCTCCTAGAAATATATCTTAGAGGAATAAGAGCCGTCACAGGAATAAACATATGTACGCCCATGTTCATTCCAGCATTATTCACAATAGCAAAAATATGGAAACAACCTACCTTCCCATCAACAGATGAATGGATAAACAACCTACGGTACGGACACACAATGGAATACTTGTTGTTGTTGTTGTTAGGTGCCATGGAGTCGGTTCCGACTCATAGTGACCCTATGCACAACAGAACGAAACACTGCCTGGTCTTGTGCCATCCTTACAATCATTGTTATGCTTGAACTCATTTTTGTAGCCACTGTGTTAATTGACTTCATTGAGGGCTTTCCTCTTTTCCACTGACCCTGAACTTTGCCAAGCGTGATGTCCTTTTCCAGGGACTGATCCCTCCTGACAACATGTCTAAAGTATGTAAGATGCAGCCTAGCTATTCTTGCTTCTAAGGAGCATTCTGGATACTTTGCAAAAATACGGAACAATGATGACTGTGAAACATCTCACAACATGGATGAATCTTGACAGCATTATGCTAAGTGAAAATAGTCAATAACGAAAGGACAAATATTATATGAAACCTCTATTATAAAACTCATGAAAAGGTTTATACACAGAAAGAAAGAATCTTTGGAGGGGCATTGTAGGAAGGGAAAAAATACTAACTAGACAATTCATAAGTAGTAACTTGGGTGAAGAGTAAGACAGTACCGACTACTGGGGAAGTCAGCACAGCTTGACCAAGGCAATGTCATAGAAGATTTATAGACACATTCATATTCTCTGAGGAACTGAATTACTGGGCCGAAGGTTGGGGTTCATGGTCTCAGGGAACATCTAGCTCGATTGGCATAACATAGTTTATAAAGAAAATGTTCTAGATCCTACTTTAGCGAGTAGCGTCTGGGGTCTTAAAAGCTTGTGTGTGGCCATCTAAAATATGTCTATTGGTCCCATCTTGTCTGCAGCAAGGGAGAGTGAAGAAACCCAAAGATAAGAGAGAGAGATTAGTCCAAAGGGCTAATGGACCACAACTACCGCAGCCTCCAGCAACTGAGTCCAGCAGGAGAACATTATCTGATACAGTGCCAGAGAATGAGCCCCTCAGGTTGCAAGGTGCTCAAAAGATGAATGAGAAAGGGCTCCCTCCTCAAAATAGAGTAGGTCTTAATGGTGTGGATGAAGTCAAGCTTTCAGGACCTTCATTTGCTGATGGAGCAGTACCCAAAATGAGATGAAAGAGCTACAAATATCCATTAATAACCAGAATGTCGAGTGTGCAAAGTATGGATCTAGGAAAATTGCTGAATGTCAAAAATGAAAAGGAATGCGTAAAGATCAATATCCTAGGCATTAGTGAGCTGATATTCACTGTATTGCCAAATTTGAATCAGGCAAACATATTGTCTACTATGCTGAGAATGACAAATTGAAGAGGAATGGCTTTGGGTTTGTCATCGAAAAGAACATTTCAAGATTTTTCCTGAGTACAATGCAGCCAGTGATAGGGTAATATCCATATGTACAAAAGAAGACCAGTAAATATGACTATTATTCAAATTTATGCACCTACCTCTAAAGCCAAAGATAAAAAATGAGGATTTTTACCAACTTCTGCAGTCTGAAATTGAAAAATCAGCATGTATTGATAATTAGTAGTGATTGGAATGCAAAAGTTGGAAACAAAGAAATATCTGTAGATGGAAAATATGGCCTTGGTGATAGAAACTATGCTGGAGATCACATGACAAAATACTGCAAGACCAATGACTTCTTAACCGCAAATACTTTTTTTCACCAACATGAACTGCAACTATACATGGGGGCCTCACCAGATGGAATACACAGGAATCAAATCAACTATAGCTGTGGAAAGAGAAAATGGAAAAGCTCAACATCATCAGTCATAACAAGTTCAGGGGATGACTGCAGAACAGAGCATCGATTACTCATTTGCAAGTTCAAGTTGAAGCTTAAGAAAATTAGAACCAGTCCAGAAGCCAAAGTATGACCTTGAGCATATCCCACGTGAATTTAGAGACTAACTCAAGAATAGATTTAACACATTGAACACTAATGACCGAACACCAGACGAGTTGTGGAATGACATCAGGAACATCATACATAAAGAAAGCAAGAGACATGAAAAAGAGAGGAAAGAAAGAAAAGGCAAAAATGGTTTTTAGAAGAAACTATGAAACTTACTGTTGAACATATAGTAGCTAAAGTGAAAGGAAGAAATGAAGAGCAGAATAGAAGATTTCAAAGGTCAACTGAGGAAGACAAAGTAAAGTGTTATGACATGTGCAAAGACTTGGAGCAAGAAAACCAAAAGGGAAGAACATGCCCAGCATTTCTCAATCTGAAAGAGCTGAAGAAAAAAATTCAACCCCGAAGTTGCCATACTCAAGAATCCTATGCTGTAAATTGTTAACAGCACAGGAAACATCAAAAGAAGATGGAGGGAATACAGAGTCACTGTACCAAAAAGAATTGGTCGATGTTCAACCATTACAGGAAGTAGCATATGCTCAAGAACCAATGGCACTGAAAGAAGCAGTCCAAGATGCACTGAAGGTATTGGTGAAAAACAAGGCTTCAGGAATTGAGATGTTTCAGCAAATGGATGCAGCACTGGAAATGCTCACCGTTCTTTGCCAAGAGATTTGGAAGACAGCTACCTGGCCAATTGCCTGGAAGACATCCATATTTATGCCTATTCCAAAGAAAAGTGATCTCACAGAATGCAGAAATTATTAAATGATATCATTAATATCACACACAAGTAAAATTTTGCTGAATTCATTCCAAAGTGGTTGCAGCAGTACATTGACAGGATACTCCCAGAAATTCAAGCTGGATTCAGAAGAGGACGTGGAATGAGGGATATCATTGCTGATGTCAGATGGATTCTGGCTGAAGGCAGAGGCTACCAGAAAGACTTTTACTTGTGCTTTATTGATTATGCAAAGGTATTCGACTGTGTGGATCGTAGCAAATTATGAATAACATTGCAAAAAAAAAAAAGGGAATTCCAGAACACTTAACTGTGGTCTCATGAGGAACCTGGACATAGATCAAGAGGCAGTTGTTCAAACAGAATAAGGAGATACTGCCTGGTATAAAGCCAGTAAAGGTGTGTGTCAGGGTTGTATCTAACACCATATTTATTCAATCTGTACATTGAGCAAACAACCCACAAGCTGGAGTATATGAAGAAGAATACAGCATCAGGAGTGGAGGAAGACTCATTAACAACCTGTGATATGCTGATGACAGATCCTTGCTGTCTTAGTCATCTAGTGCTGCCGTAACAGATGTACCACAAGTGGATGGCTTTAACAAAGAGATATTTATTGTCTCACAGTCTAGTAGGTTACAAGTCCAAATTCAGGGTGTCAGTTCCAGGGGATGGCTTTCTCTCTGTGTTGGCTCTGGAGGAAGATTCCTTCATGAATCTTCCAAGGTTGAGGAGCTTCTCAAGTGCAAGGACATGAGGTCCAAAGGACGCTCTCTGCTCCTGGTGCTGCATTCTTCATGGCATTAGGTCTCCAGCTGTCTGCTTGCTTCTCTTTCCTTTTATCTTCTAAGATAAAAGGTGGTACAGGATATACCCCAGGTAGTCTCTCTTTACGTTGGATCAGGGAAGTGACCTGAGTGAGGGTGGTGTTACACTCTCACCCTAATCCTTTTAACATAAGATTACAATCTCAAAATGGAGGACAACCACGCAATACTGGGAATCATGGCCTAACCAAGTTGATACACATATTTTTGGGGGACATAATTCGAATGGTATGAAGTCAGTAAAGGTCTGTGTCAGGGTTGTATTTAACACCATATTTATTCAATCTGTATATTGAGCAAGTAACCCACAAGCTGGAGTATATGAAGAAGAATACAGCATTAGGAGTGGAGGAAGACTCATTAACAACCTGCGATATGCAGATGACAGACCCTTGCTTTTTGAAAGTGAAGAGAACTTGAGGCACTTAACTGATGAAGATCAAAGACCACAGCCTTCAGTATGGATCACACCTCAACATAAAGAAAACAAAAGTCCTCAAAACTGGACCAATAAGTAACATCATGATAAACAGAGAAAAGATGGAACTTGTCAAAGATTTCATTTTACTTGGATCCACAAACAACACCCAGGGAAGCAGCAGTCAAGAAATCAAACTACCCATTGCATTTGGCAAATCTGCTGCAAAAGACTTCTTCAAAGTGTTAAAAAGCAAAGATGTCACTTTAAGGACAAAGGAGTGCTTGACCCAAGCCATGGTGTTTTCAGTCACCTCATATGCTCGGGAAAGTTGGACAATGAATAAGGAAGATGGAAATACAATTGATACCTTTGCATTGTGGTGTTGGTGAAGAATGTTGAATATACTATGGTATACAAAAAAATACACAAATCTGTCTTGGAAGAAGTACAGCCAGAATGCCCCTTAAAGCAATGATGGGGAGATTTCATCTCACATACTTTTGACATGTTATGAGGAGAGATCAGTCCCTGGAGAAGGACACCATGCTTGGTAATGTAGAGGGTCATCAGAAAGGAGGAAGCTCCTCAACCAGATGGATTGACATAGTGGCTGGAACAATAGGTTCAAACATAGCAATGATCATGAGGGTGGCACAGGACCAGCAATGTTTGGCTCTGTTGTACATAGGGATGCTATGAGTCAGAACTGACTCGACAGCATCTATAAACAATATACACATGTAGTTCAGCTATGTACAGGAGACTAAATGGGCACGCCAGATCAGAGGCAAGGAAGAGAAGGCAGGAAGGGACAGGAAAGTTGAATGAATGGAAATGGGGTACCCAAGGGCAAAAAAGGGAGCATGTTGGCATATCACGGAGTTGGCATCCAATGTACAAAACAATGCGTGTATTAATTGTTTAATGAGAAACTAATTTGCTCTATAAACTTTCACCTCAATAATGCAAAACAAAAAAGACAGACAAAACAACAACCAAAATGGCAAACAAAGAAAAAACACATAAGCAACGTGAAAAAAAAAAATGAAGAAATTATGGAGAAGATATTTACAATTTCCGTAATATGTAATATGGAAATATTAATTTCCCCAACATGTAATATGCAGTAGAGGAGGTTTGGAAGGTATAAAATGTGGGGAAAATAATAGAGTCCTAATGGCTTATTTGCCCCTGAGTCGTAATCAGAAGATTGGAAGTTATAGTCCACTCACAGACACCTCAGCAGAAAAGCTTGATTATCTACTTCCAAAAATCAACCACCCAAAGCCCTAAGGAGCATAGTTCTACTCTGACACACATGGAGTCTTCATAAGTCAGAGTTGACTTCATAAAAACTGGTTATTAGCTTCTTTATGCAAATAATGTTTCTTGCAGGTAACCCCATATTAACATAGTTGCTTGCGGAGGCAGAATCTGGTGCAGCTGGAATGGGGTGGGGAAGTGGTGAAAGGGAAAGATTTTCACTGCATATAAACTCTTTTGTTTTTGTAATTTTGAAATGTGTGGAAGATATATCTATTTCAATATAAAGATTTTAGAAACATAAAAAAATTGTGCCCTTTGGCATGAAATACTTTTCTTAGCTATAAACAGAGACAGAAGTGACAATAGTCTGATTTTCCTAACAACTCTGTAATTGGTCTTAACCCAATTAAACACTTGTTTCATTTTTTTACAAATGGACATCTAGTTTTGCCAGCAAAATTTGTTAAAAAGACTGTCTTTTTCCCATTTAATGGACACTGGTCCTCTGTCAAAGATGAAGTGACCATAGGTGGATGGGTCTTGTTTTTTTTATAAAGAGAATGTAAACACGTCCAGGATGAATTTTTTTAATGTAGTGAATTTTGTGAAATTTTCATCGTTACTAGGGTTTGTTTAAAAATTGGTTTTTTACACCAAAGTTATACAAACTTTCAGGTTTGGCCTTTCCAGCAGTTGCATTTCATTTTATTTTTCTTTTTTTACTCTTAAATTTTATATCTGTTTGAAATTTAGTATCGCAGGTGTTATAATGATGTAAGCTTTAGTTTTCCCAGTTGGCTACACAGTTAGCCAAACACCATTTATCAAATAATTCACCCATTTCTATTGATTTGAGTTGCTACCTCTAACATATTTTCATTTATATAATTGTCTTCTCCCTTAACTGAAGTTTTAATTTTGTTTCATCAATTATAAGTGGAGTCTTAAATAGCTATTTTCCAAATTCTGGGTGGCTCCATTGGGCTAAATATGATTTGGGTAGTCTAACAACGGCTTGTTTACTCTATGTTAATATTTGAATGTGTCATTTACCTAAGGCCTACATTGATATAAAGGTCCCTGGGTGGTCAATAAGTTTTGTGCTCGGCTAGTAACCTAAAGGTTGGTGGTTCAAATTCACACAATGGCACTGCAGAAGGAAGGCCTAGCAATCTGTGTCCGTGAACATTACAGCCAAGAAAACCCCGTGGAGCAGTTCTACTCTGTAACACACGTGGTCACCGTGATGGGTTTATTGCTGTTATTGTCATTAATGTATTAGAACACAAAGTGGTTGCAATAGTGTGGGAAGGCAGACCATTGTGGCATGCTGGTGGGAATGTACATTAGGCAAGATACATCAGAATTACCATCACACATCACGGGGACTACTTCAGCAATTCCATGTATAGAAAGTACTCACACCCATTTGAAATGTCAGATATGGAATATCACTTACTGCAGCATTATTTGTATGGGCAAGATATATATTATGATATACCCATACCATGGAATTCTTGGCTGCCAAGCAAAGAAGGAAGAAGCTGTTTCTGTATTGACTTGGAAATCACTACAACATCCACAAAGTGAAAAAACCAAGATGCAGTGGAATGTATTTGCTATTTCCTTATTTGTATAAAAAGTGGAGGAAATAATATCTCTGAGAGAATACCCAAGAAATTATGCTTGCCTTTGCAAGGAGGAACTCGGTGACCTGGAAGGTTGTGGGAGAGTGAGGGATGAGACTTTTACATTATCTCGGCGGCAACCAGTTTGGTTTTTGGTCCATCAAGCAGGGACACCGGAAACCCAAGTTTCACATCTTTTGCTGTCTCTTTATGCATAAAGACAGCCAAAGAAAAAAATGTATTAAAGAGCACGCTTTCTACCCGCTCTCACCTCACCCAGGCTGTTTGGGCGGGTCCCCTGGGTGTCCCCTTTCCTGCCTCGCTCCCCTCATCTCATCCCCTCAGAGGTTTCAGTCACCATGTGTCCTAGGGGCGCCGAGCCCTGCTGCAGCGCACTGACTCCCACAGCTCTTCTACAGTCCCGCGAGGAATATTCTGGGACACAGAGCCGCATTCAGACTCACAGCCAGCCGGCAAGGCCCTCTGAGCGTCCCAGCTGGGATTCCACCGAGGGACGGGGAGGTGAGCACGGGGAGTCACCGCAGGGTGCAAGGGCCAGGTTAGAGAGGAGAAGACTTTACTATTTTTGCGAGTATATAACCTACTGTGCTTGAAACCAGGCCTTGGGTGAGTAGAGGGCACAGCCGTGGTTCGCTGGAGCCCTAACGCTATTCACCTCAGGTGGGTGCCCGAATCAGGGACCCTGTGTGACCAGCCGGCCCTTCACCTCCCCCTTCCCCCAAGAAGCTCTACATCTCTGGTTGTGTGATTAGAATCTTTGCAGCCCTAGACACTGGCATTGTGGGATTTTAAGAGAGAGAGGATTTTAAGGGAGGTTCTGCGGCTGAGGTCGACCCTCCTAGCTTTCTTTTCTCCTTTCCCTTTCCTCCCCTCCAAATGACTACTTGCTGTGAGTGCAAGTATTGAGTACTTGGCGATCTAAGTCTCTTAATGGAGTTCTTTTGTTAGAGACCCTCACTTAGGGCATTCAAACGAAGAGTCTAAATTACAAAAGATGAGGCACAGTAGCAACAAAGTTTGTTTTCAGAAACCTTCATCTCATTTGGAAGGATTGGGCTGCCTCGACTTTTATTGACCCCTTGTGGTCAGTGTAGAACTGTTCCAGAGTGTTTTCTAGGCTTTCACCTTTCAGGAGCAGATTACCAAGCCTGTCTTCTGAGGCACCTCTAGGTGGGTTCAAACCGCCAACCTTTTGGCAACTTATTGAGCACTTTTTCCTTTTTCAGCTCTTCTTGCTCTATTCAGTTTCTTTTTGAGCAAAGCAGGAAGAAAGGAATGAAGACGCCTATAGTAAATGTCAGGGATGGGTTTCCCCAAGAGAAAGCAGAATGTCAATAAGATTCTAAGAGAGATAAAAAAAAAAAAAAAAAAATTTTTTTTTTTTTTTAATAAGGAGGGTAAAATGAGGAGCACGCCTGCACAGGGACTTGAACCCACGACCCTCAGATTAAAAGTCTGATGCTCTCGCAACTGAGCTACCCAGGCCTATTGTCCAAAGTTTTCATGACTACCTAATGTGGGTTTTAGGTAGGCCAATTGGTTTTATGTTTCATGTCCTAGTCTCCAAATAGCTTCCTTGGAATTTTCCTGCTTGCCAAGAGACTGTTTCAAACAGATGTTATAATCGCTAGGAGAATTTTCCTTCCTTTTATCTTGTCTTTTGTCTCTTTAGATTTTCAGAAACAGAGTTGGTCGCCTAGACAAAGCGCTGTTGCCTTTCGGATAGCATTGCTGCACTCAGATGGCTTAATTTTTACCAAGTGTCCTTTGTTTCTTGTTTACCCACCTGCGTCTATTTTTCTCGAAGCAACACTCCTACTACTCTTCTTTGTATGCCTCTGCATTGTCTTGTATGTACACCTTTCTTGCAGCCTTGGGAGGCAGAGGCCAAAGGAGTTGAAGGACAGACAAACTGAAGGCTGGTGAGAATGTTCCATGACGGTGAGCAAGTAAAGTTGCATGGGTTTAAGCTTCTGCATCTCTATGCTTGCCTTTCTTCATGATGCACCTTCTCCACCATCTGTAAGCCACTTCTACTTCGTTTCATTTTATTTCTTCTCCTCCTTCTCTTAGGTCTCCTTTTTTCTCTTCCTCCTTCAGGTCTTTGTGTCATAGATACTGTTTACTATTCACATCCAATGGAAAATGAGAATTATCTTGATGAATTAGTGTACATTAAGATGTAACATTCAGAATATGACCTTCGGTAGCTTTTGAATTTTGTCTTAAACTTGGAGAAAAAAAACTGTACAGGGGCTCTGGGAACAAGTGGGGGAAGTTTTGGAGTGAAGGAAAGCTTAACGTCTCTGGGGAGGAAAGACAGGGAGAGGAGCAGGAAAAGATTATTTTTTATTTATTGCGAATAACTCAGCACTTCCAAGAAATCAAGACTACGTGAAAACTGAGAGAATTAGTGATTACTTAACTTTTTTTTTTTTTTTTTTAACTTTAGGAATTTGTGGATATCTCATCTCTCCTACCCTACCAACATACAAAGCAGAGTTGAGGGTGGATTACTCAAAATCACCTTGAATTGTTTTGTGGATAAATCCACAGGGAAAGTAGGGAATGACTTTTAGGCAAAATACTTTGTGGATAATTAGCATTTCAATGAGATAAGCATCCCTCCAAGCTATTTGGGCACCTTTCTCTGCATTTGAGGTAGCTTGGAAGTCACTAAACTGCACCTCCTACTTCAGGACCACCCTCTCAGGGAGGTTTGGGACCCACTACCTCATCCCACCTCGGTATCAGGTGATTCTTTGACTTATGGGTAAAGGATAAAGTTTTTAAAAGCTATGTTATGAATGGATTGAAATAAAATATTTTCCTGGCATTAAAACTAGATATTTCTACAAAGGGAGCTCTTGTTTGTGGTTGCAGACTTTTCTCCCTAGAGCAACGCTGTATTATCTTTGAGACCATAAGGTCCGAAGGTACCAACGTCTGGAAATCCCTCTCTTTATGCTGTCATCTGCACCTCTTTATAGAAGAGTTTGGCTTTTGGGTCATAATTCTCCACCCAAACACATCTTCATTATAAGTGACGTAGATGAAAGTGCTCTCGAGGAAATATGTCACTTCTGATCATCTCACAATCTCAGTTTATTAATTCTAGGTAATTGTTCTCAGACATTTCAGATGATATTTGATTCCTTTTATGAATGTTGTTAAAATTCCCTCCAACTGCAAAGTGAAAAATTTGAAAACAGAGACCTAATGTTCCCTTATCAACACTTTCACTTATATGCTTGTACCATATCCTCACAGTTTTGGCTGTGTGGTGTAATGGATAAGGTATCTGATTCCAGATGTAGAGGATTGAGGGTTCAAGTCCCTTCATGGCTGTTTTTTCTTATTGCCCAACAAGTAGAAGATTCTTGAATTGATTCCAGTGACTAATTCCTGTGGTGTTGGTGGAAGGAAGAATTAATATAGTTGAAGTTTCTTCTTTCACAAATCAATGATTAACGTTAAAGAGGCTTTGGAAATCTAAAATGGGCTGAACCTCAAAAAGACAAGGAAGCAAACCTGTGTACCCACCAATGATACTCTTAGTTGATTACTTTTTTGAAATAACTTTTTAAGATTTCAAATGGCTGTTAATTTCTTTTCTTAAAGATACTAACCAATCTTATTCTAATTGCACAGAACTATGAATCAGAAGTTGTCTCTATGTTCCTTTCTCTTTACTTTGTGTAGATGCCTTATTTTCTTCATCAATTCCAGGCCCTCCACAGTTACTCTTCTTCTTCTTCTTCTTTTTTTTTTTTCCTGGTCTCTTGCCATTTCAGACTCCATGAATCATAGCAGAAATTTGATTTAACTTGTGAAAACTAACCAGTGATGTGATGGTTATTGTCCTTCTGCCAAAGATTCTACATGGATGGTAGATCATGTAGCCTGTAAAATGCAGAACATAATATATAAATTTACCTTCAAAAAGTTTTTCCATACCCTCACTGTTGAGAATCCTTTCAAATCACATTGACTTCTGTTTTTCCCAGGATCTATGTGGATTATACATACAATTTAAAGGTTTTGGATTTCCAGACTAGAACACAGGGAACATACGTATGTTTCTTCAACTAAGTTCAACTTTAATATCTCATAAAATCTTATAATTTAAGAAAAGTTCCTCCTTTGAGATGTTCCAAGAGTGATATACAGAGTAGATTGGCCTTTCTCACAAATAACATATTAAATTCACTTTTCAGACTTTCAAGTACAACTTGATTCAACAAGAACG
Organism: Elephas maximus indicus; assembly: GCF_024166365.1. NCBI lineage: Eukaryota > Metazoa > Chordata > Mammalia > Proboscidea > Elephantidae > Elephas > Elephas maximus. The sequence goes on along the minus strand of NC_064819.1, from coordinate 81,447,650 downwards.
CATCCCCGCATTCCTCCGTACCGCAAACTTAAAAGTGTATGTTTGGAGCCCAGGTTGCTCTAGAATAATATCAACCAATAACTTCACAGTTACGCAAAACTATCCTAATTTTGCTTCACAAGACTCAGAGCCAAATTAACCCCTGCTCTATCATTCTACCTGTACTCAAGTGACTGCAAATCTTTGTGTCTGACATCTGTCTAATTGTCACCTTCAAGGAGACATTTGCTTCTCTTTACTGCTCTCACATTCGATTGCTCTGAGGAGCTGCCATCTGGGTCAGCTGTGAGGCAAGTTCTGTTAGAAAAATGGGGACTTTACAGTTTATAAGGGGACTTCATATGGTTCCTGTGAAGATGGAGAATATTCTTATTGGTACAGAACTTGGCAGAGAAGAGGTACAAGTTATCTCACCTGGAGGCTGCTGCTCCTTAAGTCTTCTAAGGTAGTCCAAGAAGATAGTGTAATGAGTATGAAGTCCAGAATCCAAGATCACTCTAGGGGCAAAGCATATCCCTTGGTTTTAAATGAATACCTTTAAGGAGCTCCAAATCTTTGAATTACAATAAAGTTTCTTCGGGGTTCACTCTACCTCTGTGTGTAGAGACCCTCTCCTCTACAGCCACATGCTTTATACAAATGTCTAGATGAGAGATCTTTGTAACATTCTAGTCTCAGGAATCACTGTACATATAAAACATCCACCTGAATTTGCACCTTAAATTTGTAAGTATCTCAAATAAATGAAATCCCAGATCAAATTCTTTCTTTTACCCCTTTCCAATCCTATCCAATGCCCCCAAAGAAAAAGAAAACAACATAACAAGTGGTAAAGTCCATTCCTCCTTTCTCAAAGTGAAAGGACCTAGCATCTTCACAATCCTGAGGCTTGGGGATCTTCCTAAAAATTTGCAAACTTAAGTTCCATCATCAACCTTGACCTCTCAATAATGTGCCATCCTACTCATTCCTTAAGGCACTATTTTGATCATTTTTATTTGACAGTAGGACAGAGTATAAGTTTGCTGTTCTCACTGAATGAATAATTCTCAAATAATACTGCAAATCTGATTTTTCACATTTGAAATCTTCCTCTTCAGACTCCCATTGAGAAAAGAGAGTATGTGAGTAGCAAAATGCACTGTAAATATTCCCAGAGCTGCTCCAGGAGAAAGTTGGGCTTAGTACCCTTTTGTGTATGAGTTAGAAGTATGGGAAAACTGAAAGTATCTACTTCAGACGGGGGTGTGAATTTTAGATCCTCAGATTAAAGGCTTGGTGCATTGAGCTCTCCAGAAGTTTGATGAGTTCAGTAAGAGCCTATTCAAACCAAAAACACTTTGTCACTGCTTGACCGTTCTTTCTCATTCTTTTCCTTGAATATTAAGCCCAAACACGCTAAAACTAAGTTGCTGTACAATACAAGATATTCTGGCCTGAAACTGTCAGGGGATTCTGCTTCTATCCTGCTGTGCTGGCACATGGGATCTGGACTACGTGGCCCCCTTGTGGCTTTTTCCAAAGCGCTCCAATATCAGCAACTGCTATTCCAGAAAGAGGGAACCACACAAGCTCTTTCCAAAATGGTCAGCAATTGAAATAGCAGTGAGGTGCTCTCAGTCACGAAATTTTGGGCAAAATTAGTCCTATCCATTTGGGAGACATAGGCTTTGAAAGCACTTATTTTAGCCTCGCTCTTTCCAAGGGACTACATAAACCATAGTAAAGATGGGAGCTTGTCACTTTCCACCTCCATTGTGGTCCCTATCCTATCAGTTCTTAGAAGTCCTTCTCCCCGCCCTTTTCCTCTTCCCTCTGCCATCTACTCCTCTGCTCCTGTTTCTCTCCTCCGCTCAGGCGTCTTCCTTTCTCATGCCATAAACCCACCACTCTCTGTATTCACTCCAATCTGCAGGACCCCCCTCCTCGCATTCCAATTCCCAGAGAGGTGTCTTTTTGATGCAGTAGTAATTTAATCTATAGATTCCGGGCACCCCTCTCCTCCATCCAAGAAGATTTGAATTTTCTCCATCATATCAGGATTAACAGTTGCCCCACATAAGGAATTTGTGGACTTCCCCAGGCCTAAGGAAAGTTTATAAAGAGATCATTTGTTTTGAAGGTTGTGCCCATCCCATAAAGTGCTTCCCTTGTGCTTTCCTCACTAAGGAAATAATTAGGTCTAAAAGATACTTCTTAAAGAAAGGAGTGTCCACCTTTCTTCTCTCTCAAAATCAGAGTTACAGCATCCCTGAAGCAAAACCCTGTTTCTAAACCCAGGTGTTGGGCGAAGTCCTTTGCAAGAGCCATGACTGTACTTGTTGCCCTTCTATTCGGTCTAATTAATCTGTGGCTATGGAGCCGATCCAGCCCCATAAGGTTCCCAGTGAGCTACTGGTGGATTCAAACTGCTGACCTTTATGGTTAGCAACCATAACTCCTAACCACTTGCCACCAGGGCTTCCGTTCTAGTCAAATACTGTGAATTAATTAACCTGTAAATCTTCATTCCTTCGCAGCACTCATGGAACTCATCTTTGTATTCCATTGCAGTGTCTTTTGTGTCTTTCTGCAAACTTCCCAGGCATAGAAGAAGGACTTTTCAAGAAGAGAATCAGAAGACTTAACAGAATGTTCAATTCCATGACGCTTTCTCATGGTAGACTCAACTGCCTGACACTCAGGCAGTTGGCTGAAAGAGTCCTTGAAGAAGCCAATGACTACTAGAAGATCTTAGTCATTTGATCCGGAATGTGGTTTGTTTGTTTGTTTGTTTTTTCCTTCCTTCCTGCATAGCTACCAGGTAGGATCCAGTCCAGGAACATAAGAATTTAACATAATGGATTTTGACTTGTGAAAACTTACATTTTAAAATGCTTACAGACCATGCTGGAAGTCAGTATTATGGTGTAGTCTCACAGCTCTGCTTAACAAGGGGTGGAGCTCAGTGGTAGAGCAGTTCGAGGTGTGGGAGGATGGGTGTTCAACTCCCAACATCTTCATGTATGTTTTGTATCCTCACAGATGCATAGCTGAATGTTGGCAATTTTTCTCATACTTTCCCCGTTTTTCTCTTTATGAATACCTTTCCTTGTATTTTTTCTACTCAGAGAAAGGAGAAATCACTTGATAGTTACTCACTTGAACCATGGTCCTTGACACTCCTTGGGCCTCCCAACCTGACTACTTAAGCACAATAAAGTCAGGAGGAACTGGAGTAAGAGAAGGTGCTCACTCAGGATCTCCTGACCCTGAAGCAACAACATTCCACCACTTTCACAGGCAGCCTCTTCTTCTTTACTACAATTTCTCATTATTATTAAGTAGGGAAGAAAAAGACAGATGGAAAGAGGGAGGGGGAAGTAACTGTTAGACAAATTCCTTTCAAGTGTTTTTCTTCTTTTTCCTCATCTGTGCCTGAGTCAATGGACAGATTGCAGGAGAAAAGATTCCTTCTGATTTTATTTTTCCCATTCCTCCTACACTTTCACACTCACCCACATAATCTTGGTTAGCAAAATGTCGGCCCAATCACCAATCATGGAGATCAGTGATCTGAACAGCAGACATCTGTGATCAGCAGAAAAACCCACTGCCGTCGAGTCAATTCTGACTCATAATGACCCAGTTCTTTGTTAATGGTGAAGAAGTGTTCGGATGCTATCCAGAGAGAAGGCATTTCTCAGGAAACCTAAGTCTTCCAGCAACCACAGTTGAGAAAACTATTTCCAGAGTTGGAAAGAGCTGCTGAGCTCTCTTAAAGCCAGAAAAGTCTTGGACAAAAAGAGCCCCATCTTCCCATGTGAAAAACACCCTTAATCATTTTCCTTAGGAGGAAGTGAACTTTCTGATTTCCCACATTGTATAGAGTGCAGAGGAGAGATAGGCAACCTGGACAGGCTCAAACTACCTCCGGGGCCATCCACATTCCGTGCATCCTAAAGACCTAGTTCCAAACCTTCCTTCACTTTTTTTCCTAGTTCTTCCACACCTACAACTACCTTCCTCCTTCTAACTTCCCCTTCATTTTCTTCATCACATAATGTGTCACCTTCACTTTCCCTTTCCAAGTCCCCTTTTATCCTGTCTCCAGCGCTTCCTCCTAGCAAAAATTTCCCAGCAGCTCGGTTCACTCCAATTTCCTCGGCACCACTTCTTAGGCTAGCAGTTCTCAAACACGGCTGAATAATGGAAACATCTGTGGAGACTTTTCAAAGATGTAGATCCATTCATCTCCCTATCCAGTGATTCTCAGTCCATTCAGGATCTATAGAGGTGGAGTCAGGAATACATATATTGACAAAGTTCTCAGGTGATTCCCCAAGTTTAGGAACCACAACTTCATGCCTCTAAGCACCCAGGTCAGCTACTTCCCAGTGCCAACGAGGTCTCAGTCAGTTATTTGAGGGAGGTTAGGATAGCGGAGATGACTACTGTTGGGGAGGAACCTAAGAGTTGATATATAAAATACTCCAGTATTCAGGAAGATAAAAAATCTCATGGGGGAAAAAAATATCAGAATGAAAACTAAAAGCAAGAGAAGACACAATGATTAAGGATTACCTCCTAAAACTCATATGTGGGTTGACTGTCACCACAAATTTTGGCAAGAGGCTGAAGCTTCTATTCTTTTAGCCTCTGTGATGGCTGAGGTTTGAATGCCTGTCCAGGAACAGGAGTGGGCTGTTACAGAAGATTAATATGCTTGCAGTTCTTGCTCAGCCTCCAACATTTGTCCCACATGCTTCTGTGTGGCTCTCAGAACCCTAGCTGCAGCTTCACAAGACAAAGTGACTGCTCAATTTCCCAACTGGTGTTTTGGGCTCCAGGGTTTGCTTGAACAGTGACTGTCCATGACACCATATACTTACAGTTTTTTGCTTAGGATCTGTTTTCTCTCTCCATCTGCATTTAAGTTTCCTAAGCCAATTTTTCAGGTTCTTCGCTTTTGTATTCTTTCCCAATAATTATTTGCTGTGGCTGTGATAGCCAGAAGTAGTGAAGGTGCTAGACCCTGGTGCGATGGTTGGAAAATTCCTAATGCCACGAAAACGGTGTGAAGAAGGAGCAACTAATTTGGAGTTGAGAGCCAAAGCCACTTGAATTAATGCCGACTTTGGAGGAGATCAACTGCTCGCCAAAGTATTGGTGACTTCAAACCACCAGTGGCTCTACCGGATACAGATGTGGCAGGTGGCTTCTGTAGATTTACAGCCTTGGAAACTCTTTGTGGTCACTATGAGTCAGAATTGACTGGACAGCAGTGAGTTTTTTGGGTTTTTATGTATGCCCCTGGCTGAGACTTCGATGTTCTAGGGTTTAACTGGTCGCTATCCGTGGAAGGAGTCCTGACGGGACAAGTGGGGAGAAGCATAGCTGCCAAGCCAAAGGTCAGCAGTTCCAGACCATCAGCCACTCTCCAGAAATACTATGGGGCAGTTGGATTTGGGCTTTTCCTTGGGAAAGGAGTCCCTATGTGGACTTAAATAGTTAACACTTGCTTGTTGCTAACTGAAACATTGGAAGTTCCTGTCACCTTGAGGCACCTGGTGATCTACTTCCAACAAATTAGCCATGGAAAACCCTGGAGAGGACAGTTCTACTCTGACACACATGGGGTTGCCGTGAGTCAGAATCGACTTGATAACAACTAGTTTTCCCTGAGAAAACACCTCCAAATATGGATTCCCGTTACTTTATTGAGACATCTTATCATGTGCAATGCACAATGGATTAGCAGTCCATCTCCTTAACCAGTCAGCCACCTTGTCAGGAATACAGGGAAAGAGAATCAAAGAGAAGGAAAGCTTATACACTCAGTTTTGCCCTGAGGTAATTTAGACATCAGCATATCAGGAGGTAGCCCAGAGCAAAACCAGTCATATCTTTTTGTGGGAGATATGCTTTGAAAGAATTTACTTTAGCCTCTCTCTTCCGGAGGGCCTGCCGACAGCATAGTAAAGATGGGAACTTGGTCACTTTCTACCTGCACGCTTGTCCATATCCTATCTTTTCTTACAGACCCTTCTCCAAACCCTATCCCTTTTCTCTCTGCCATCTACTTCTCTGCTGCTGCTTCTCTCCTCCGCTCAGCATCATCCTTTCTCCAGCCATGACCCTTCCCCCCCGCTCACACTCTTTCCTATTGATTCCATTCCTCACACTCACTCCTCCTTGCATTCTTTTCCAGACAGGTGTCTTTCTAATATGGTAATAACTTAATCTATGAAGTTAATAATTTATCTATTTAACTAAGCGGTGGTGTGTCTGAGCGGTCTAAGGCGCTGGATTAAGGTTTCTGTCTCTACGAGGACATGGGTTCGGATCCCACTGCTGACAGCTGCATTGGTAAACCCTGGCGGCGTAGTTTAAGAGCTATGGCTGCTAACTGAAAGGTTGGCAATTTGAATCCACGAGTCACTCTTGGAAACTCTATAGGGCACTTCTACCCTGTCCTATAGGGTCGCTATGAGTCGGAATCGACTCAATGGCGAAGGGTTTGTTTTTTTTTTTTGTTTAATCTATGCATTCCGGGCACATGTCCTCTCCATCCAATATTTGGATTTTATCCATCATATCTGGATTAACAGTAGCACCACATCGGGAATTTGCGACTTCTCCAGGCACAGGGATACTTTATAAAGAGCGTATTTGTTTTGAAGTTTGTGCCTAGCCCATGAAGGGCTTCTCTTGTTCTTTCCTCATTAAGGAAATAATTTTCTCTAAAAAGAGATGTTTTGAAGACAGGAGTGCCCATCTTTCACCTCTCTTTTGACTTCTGAATTCCGTCTCTTCAAAACCAGAGCTACGTCATCACGGAGGCAAAACTACATTGTCAAACCCAGGTGCGGGACACAGGCGTTTGCAAGAGCGTGACTGTACTTGTCTTTCTTCGTTTCAGTCTAATTAATCCGTTGCTGTCGAGCCGATCCCGACCTCATAAGGTTTCCAAGGAGTGACCTGTCAGCCTTTCGGTTAGCAGCCATACTTATTGACGAAGGCATCACCAGGGCTCCTGTTTCGGTCAAGTACTGTGAATTAGTTAACCTCTAGTCTTCTTTCCCCACCTGGATCTTCATTCCTTTGCAGCACTCATGGAACTCATCTTTCTATTCCCCTGTACTATCTTTTGTGCCTTTCTGTAAGCTTCATAGGCAGAGAAGAACGACTTTTCAAGAAGACAATCAAAAGAATTAACAGAACGTTCAATCCCGAGACTCTCCCTCGTGGTGGACTGAACTGACAGACTTTTAGGCAGTTGGCTAAAAGCAGTCCTTGAAGAAGCCAAAGGCTGTTGGAAGATCGCAGACTCATTTGGTTGGAATGCTTTTTTTTTTTTTTTTTTTCCATTTTCCTTGCATAGCTGTGAGGCCTGATGCAATTCAGGAACACAAGAATTGAACATAATGGATTTTGACTTGCAAAAACTGACCTTTTAATATGCCTACAGACCATGCTGGAAGTCAGTATTATGAATTGTTCTCATAATTTTCTTGTAACAGGGGGTATAGCTCAGTGGTAGAGCACGTGCTTAGCATGCACGAGGCCCTGGGTTCAATTCCCAGTACCTCCAAGTGTTATCTCCCTTTCTCACTGACTGGCACTTGAATATGGTCACATTTGTTCCAGACTTCTCCCATTTTTCTCTTCCTGAATATCTTTTCTTGTGTTTTTCCTACTCACAGAAAGGATAAATTGCTTGATAGTTACTCTCTTGGACCATAGTCCTGAACACTCTTTGGGCCTCCCAACCTAACTGCTTAAGAACAATGATGTAAGGAGGAACTGGAATAAAAGAAGGTGCTCACTCAGGACCTGCTGATGGTGAAGCAACAACATCCCACTGTGTCACAGACCACCTGTTCTCCTTTACTACTATTTGTCATTATTATTAAGAAGTTGGGAAGAAAAAGACAGATGGAAAGTCGGGGGAAGTGACTGTTGGACAAATTCCTTTTGAGTCTTCTTTTTTCCCTCACCTGTGCCTGTGTCAATGAACAGATGGCAGTTTCAGGAGGAAGGTTTCCATCTGATTTTCTTTTTCCCATTCCTCCTACACTCACACCTACCCACATAATCTTGGTCAGCAAACAAACAACAATCCGTTGCATCAAGTGGATTTCAACTCATAGTGACCCTACAGGACAGAGTAGAACTGCCCCATAGGGTTTCCAAGGAGTGCCTGGTGGATTTGAACTGCCAGCCTTTTGGTTAGCAGCTGTAGCTCTTAACCACTATGCCACCAGGTCTTCCTGGTCAGCAAAGTGTCAGTCCAGTCACCAGTCATGGAGATCTGTGATCCCAACCACAGAAATCTGTGATCCCAACTCTTTATTAACCATGAAGTGTTTGGATGCTATCCAGAGGAAAGGGATGTCTCTGGAAACCTTAAGTCTTCCAGCATCCACAGTTGAAAAATTATTTCCAGAGGTGGAAAGAGCTTCTAAGCTCTCTTAAAACCACAATTCTTGAGCCATAAGAGCCACATGTTCCTATTGGAAAAACACCCATAGTCCATTTTCCTTAGGAGGAAGGGAAGTTTCTGACTTCCTGCCTTGTAGAGAGAACAGAGGGGACATAGGCAACCCTGGTAGTCTCAAAGTACCTCTTTGGCCATCCATACTTTGTGCATTCTAAAGACCTAGTTCCAAACCTTCTTTCACCTTCTCTTCTAGTTCTTCCACACCCACACCCACACCCACTTCCTTCCTCTTATCTTCCCCTTCATATTCTTCATCACATAATGTGTCACCTTCACCTTCCCTCTCCCCGTCCCTTTTATCCTGTCTCCAGTGCTTTCTCCGAGTGAAAGAAAAATTTTTAGTGGCTCAGTTCACTCCAATTCCTTCAGCACGACTTCCTAGGTTAGCAGTTCTGAAACACAGCTGAAAAATGGAAATATCTGTGGAGACTTTTCAATGATACTGATCCCATCCTTTCCCTATCCAGTGATTCTCAGTCCGTTCGGAATCTACAATGGTCGAATCAGGAATACATATATTCACGAAGTTCTCAGGCAGTTTCCCAGGTTTGGGAACCACTGCATCCTGATATAAAACGTTTACTTCTCTTTTAACTTTGTACTGGACTTTGTTACTCACCGTGTTATCTTGTAATTTCTTCCTGCCTCTAAGCTCCTATGTCAACTACTTCCCAGTGCCAACTGAGCCTCAGCCTGTTATTCAAGGGAGGTTAGGCTAAGGGAGATGACTAGTGCTGGAGAGGAACCAAAGAGTTGGCATATAATGTATTCCAATATTCAGGAAGATACAAACCTCTCACCCAAAGGGATAAAAAAACAACCCGCTGCGGTCTAGTTGATTCTGACTCATAGCAACCCTATAGGATAGAATAGAACTGCCCCATAGAGTTTCCAAGGAGCGTCCGGCGGATTTGAACTGCCGACCTCTTGATTAGCAGCTGTAGCACTTAACCACTATGCCACCCGGGTTTCCAAACCTCTCACAGCTGAGAAAAATATCAGAATGAAAACTAAAAGCAAACGAAGACACAATGATTAAGTATTACCTCCTAAAACTCATATGTGCATTGACTGACACCTATTCTTTTAGCCTCTGTAATGGCTGAGGTTTGAACACCTGTCCAGGAGCACGAGTGAGCTGTTACAAAAAAAGATTAATATGCTTGCTGTTCTTGCTCAGCCCCCAACATGCCTCCCTCATGCTTGTTTGTGTTTCTCAGAACCAGAGCTGCAGCTTCAAGAGACAAAGCCACTGCTTGATTTCCTGACCATGGTTTTGGACTCCAGTGTTTGCAAGAACAGTCACAGTCCGTGACACCATGTACTCACTGTTTTTCACTTAGGATCAGTTTCCTCTTTCTATGTGGATCTAAATTTCTCTAGCCAAGTTTTCAAGTTCTGCTCTTCTGTATCTTTGGCCCAGAATTCTCTGATAGTCAGAAGTAGTGGAGGTGCAGGACCCTGGTGTGATGCCTGGCAAATCCATAATACCATGAAGACCGTGCAGGGTCACTATGAGTTGAAATGAACTCAACTGCAATGGGTTTGGTTTGGTGGTTTTTTGTGGTGCAGTGGTTAAGATAATCAACTACTCATTAAAGGTTGGTGGTTCCCCATGGGAGAAAGAGGTGAAAGTCGGCTTCCACAGATTTACAGCCTTGGAACCCCTATGGGGTCAGGATGAATCGGAATCGACTCAATGGTGGTGGGCTTGGGGGGGGGGGTTTACGCATGCCTGTGTTTGAGATTTTCATCTCCCAGGGTTTAACCACTCCCTGTCCCTGGAAGGAGCCCTGGTAGCACAAGTGGTGAAAAGCTTACTTGCTGAGCAAAAGGTAGGCAGTTCCAGTCCATCAGCCGCTATCTAGAAATACTATGGGGCAGTTGGAGTTCTGTGGTTGCCGGAGAAAGAAGTCCCAAGGTGAAGTTAAATAGTTAACAACTTGCCTGCTGCTAACTGGAAGACTGGAGGTTCCAGTCACCCAGAGGCGCCTGGAGATTTACTTCCAAAAAAATCACTAAAACTCTGTAGATGACAGCTCTACGCTGACACATATGGGGTCATCCTGAGTCAAAATTGACTTGATGTCAACTGGTTTTCCCTGGGAAAACATACTCAAGTTTCTCTGAGCAATATCGGACTCCAAGCCATGTATAGTGAGGTTATGAAAAGCAAGGGGAAAGCGATGTTTGTCTGGAGAATCCGTGCTTGGCCGAATGGAAGATGATATTCCAAGGATGTGTTTCACTGCTTGGGCGTCGCTGATACCTGTCAGCAGTCAAAAACAAACAAACAAACAAACCTGTTGCAGCCGAGTCAATTACTTTTTACCTTTTGGTTAGCAGCCAAGCTCTTAACCACTGTGCCCCCTACGGGTCCAAATCTTACTCCCACGACAAGTGGGGAAAAGAAGAAACAACGAGGGTGGGATTCGAACTCACGCACTCAATGCACAATGGATTAGCAGTCCATCGCCTTAACCACTCGGCCACCTCGTCAGGAATAAAGGGAAAGAGAATCAAAGAGAAGGAATCTTAGGCACTCAGTTTTGCCCCGAAATAATTTAGACATCTGCATATCTGGAAGTAGCCCAGTGGAGAGCCTCTCTAGGGGGGCTTCGTGGATTAGTTGATTAAAAAAAAAAAAAACTGTCTGCAGGGCCCTTTCAAGCACCTCCCCCTCCCATCTGTCTTTCTCTTTAATAATAGTACAAAATGGGAGCTTAATGAGCACGATTTTGTTTTGGGTGATTGAAGAGATTTTGTTAGCATTTGGTTCTTCTTTTCTTCCCTTTTTTGTCATACTCCTTCTACTGTCACAGTCATCTTAAGGGATATAGAAGCTCATAGCATAGAAATGAAAGAGCATTCAAGGAAATCCACTGAATTGTGTTTTTTCTGTCTATGTGTGCAGAAATTGAATGGAAAATACTAGGAGAAGTGAATTTGTATTCCCTCAAGACTGGTTTTCAATAGTGTTGAAGCAGAGAAAAAGTGTAGAGGTACGGAGGATGGAAGCCAGGGCCACATACATGCAAAGCGTGTGCTCTACCTGAGATTCAGGCTCCTTGAGCGTTGGGGTAGTGTTGGTCAGTGTTAAGAGGCATCAGCAGCTGCTTTAGGCAGGAGGTGCTCAGGAACCAGTGGAGGATACTGATTCTTTACAGGGCTTGAAAGTCAAGGCAGAGGATTGGAAACGTGTTGGATGAATAGCCACAAGAGGTTTCCATGGTGGCTTTTTTACAACCTTGAGTTGTTAAAAGTCTCTGTCTTCTATAATGGGTGTCAAAGAATCAAGTCCCGATTTTCAGCTCTTGATTTCCTCAATAGTTGACTTAACCTGAGGCACAAAGCTAAAAAAATTAATATTTTGGCCATCTAAAAGCCTTCACTATATTTGCTATTTGCTCAATCAGAATATATTTGTCAGATTTGATGTAGGAAAGCAAGGGCAGAAGAACACCCGATAGTGATGTACTCTGCATTTCATTCTAAGGGTCTTTTCTACTCGAGATATCAGGTAACTCAAGGGCCCTACGAACAGTCCAGAAGAGAATTCGTAAGACTTGAACGAACCAGCAGCTTCAGGATTTAGAAAAGGTGAATTATAAGAGTAAGATAGAAGGTAAATAGACAGGATTTAAAGAACAAAAGTGAATGAAGCATTTATTCATTGAAAAAATTTAAGTCATTCTCAAACAGAAGTGGGTACAGAAAAGGGAGTTCTGAAAAATTGCAGGTGGAGGGGCATGAGGAAAGCCTGGAAAAGGGTGATGATAAACTAATATGAGATTCAAGATATCTTGGAACACACATGTAAGAATGTTTCAGAGTGAACTCGGGTAGTGCTCTGGTCTCCAGCCTTGGATTTATGAGTGATCAGTAAACACCTGCATGTAGAGGGTGAATAAAGACTGAAAAAATGTACTTTGAAATTTGGGGGTTAGAAATTCATTTGTGATACTTTTGGAAAACAAATAAGCTTGCCCCAAGACTGGTCTAGAACCCTGAGATTTATCATGGTGGAAGCTCAATTCTCTGAACTACATAATAATTAAAAAAAAAAAAAAAATTCACTTCATGGTACCAGATTTGTAGTGCCTGTTAGCCTTTTCTCATCATAGTTTGCACAAATATGGGCCTTTGTGAATACTTATAGAAATAACACTGAGCCTTTTTCAAAATTAGCAGAACATGATTTGTCTGTTAGACTTGTTCTTTCAGTGGGCTCATGGGATTTGTACAAAAAGAACAAGGAACAGTGTGTGGTAGGTTTCACTTAAGGAGAAAACTAGAGTGTCACACACAAAACTGATGGGAATGTGTATATGTTTGCCTGTGTGTCTGTGTATGTGTGTGTAAACACTGGATGGTGTCTTGGCTGTTTGATGCTGTAAAAGCAGTATGTGTAATGTCAAGCAACCCTCATTACAGTATCATTCAGAATAGTTTCACTGTCCTAAAAATGTCTGTGCTCCACTATTCATCCCTCCAAATCTCTCCAAATTACTGGCAGCCACTGATCTTTTTACTGTCTAAAATTTTGTCTTTTCTAGAATGTCATGTATTTGGAATAATACAATACATAGCTTTATCAGACTAACTTCTTTCACTTAGCAATATGCATTCAAGATTACTCTGCCACTTTTCATAGCTTGAAAGCTCACTTATTTTTGTTGCTGAATAATACTCCATTATATGGATGTGTGCCACAGCTTGCTTATTCATCTATTTAAGGACAACTTGATTGTTTCCAATTCTTGGCAGTTATTAGTAAAGCTGCTATAAACATTTGTGGGCAGGTTTTGGTGGGCATAAACTTTTATTTCACTAGGTAAATAACTAGATGCACAACGGTTGAATCATATATTTGCATATGCCTATGTGTCTGTATGGGCTGTACTTTGGCCCTGATGGACTTGTTCTAATTTTCTTCAACTTCATCTTGAACTTCCATAGGAGCAATTGATGGCCTGTTCCACAGTCGTCCCCTGGCCTTGTTCTGACTGATGACATTGAGCTTTACCATCATCTCTTCCGACAGATATAGTTGATTTGATTCGTGTGTATTGCATATGGTGAGGTGCACATGTATAGTTGCCGTTTATGTTGTTGAGAAAAGGTATTTGCACTGAAGGATTAACTGGTCTTTCAAAATTTTATCACGCAATCTCCGGGACCATTACTATTACTGTATTTTCCAACAACCAATCCTTCTTTGTTTCCAACTTTCACATTCCAATCACCAGTAATTATTAATGTGTCTTGACTGCACATTTGATCAATTTCAGACTTAAAAATTGGTAAAAATCCTCAGTTTCTTCACCTTTGACATTAGTGGTTTGTCCATAAATTTGAATGACAGTTGTATTAACTGGTCTACCTTGTAGGCATATGGATATTATCCTATCACTGACAGCATTGTACTTAAGGATAGACCGTGAAATGTTCTTTTGGGTGAAGAATGCAACCTCATTCTTCTTCAAATTGTCACTCCCAGCATAGTAGACTATATGATTGTCCATATCAAAATGCCCAATACTGTCCATTTCAGCTCACTAATGCCTAAGATATTGATCTTTATGCATTCCATTTCAATTTTGACATCTTCCAATTTTCCTAAATTCATGCCTCCTGTATTCCACGTTCCAATTATTAATGAATGTTCGCAGATGTTTCTTCTCATTTTGAGGTGTGCCACATCAGCAAACCAAGGTCCTAAAAGCTTAACTCCATTCACATCATTAAGGTTGACTGTACTTTGAGGACGCCGTTTATCCCCAGGCATATTTTTTGTGCGTTCCAACATGAGAGGCTCATCTTTCACCACTATATCAGACAATGTTCTGCTGCTAGTCATAAGGTTTTCACTGGCAAATTTTTTCAGAAGTAGACTGCCAAGTCCTTCTTTCTAGTCTGTCTCAGTCTGGAAGCTCAGGTGAAATCTGTCCCCCAAGGGTGACTCTGCTGGTATTTGAAATACCAGTGGCAAAGATTCCAGTGTCACAGCAACATACAATACTATGGTACGACAAACTGACAGACATATGATGGACCATCTCAAGTATAGATTTGACACATTGAACATGAATGGTCGAAGACTAGACAAGTTCTAGAATGACATCAAGGGCATCATACATGAAGAAAGCAAGGGGTCATTAAAAAAGAGAGGAAAGAAAGAAAAGACCAAAATGGATGTCAGAAGATACTCTGAAACTTGCCCTTGAACACAGAGTAGGTAAAGTGAAAGGAAGAAATAATGAAATAAAAGAGCTGAACAAAGGATTTCAAAGGGTGGCTCAAGAAGCCAAAGTAAAGTATTATAATGAAATGTGCAAAGACCTGGCATTAGAAAACCAAAATGAAAGAACACACTCAGCATTTCTCAAGCTGAAAGAATTGAAGAAAAATTCCAGGCTTAAGTTTCAATATTGAAGAATTCTGTAGGGAAACTAATAAATGGTGCAGGAAGCATCAAAGGAAGATGGAAAGAATATACAAGGTCACTGTACCAAAAAGAATTGGTCAACATTCAACCATTTCTGGAGGTAGCATATGATCAAGAACCTATGCTACTGAAGGAAGAGATCGAAGCTGTACTGCAGGCATTGGCAAAAAACAAGATTCCAGGAATTGACAGAATTCCAATTGAGATGTTTCAAACAGATGCAGTGCTGGAGGTGATCACTCATCTATGCCAAGAAATTTGGAAGGCAGCTACCAGGCCAACCAGCTGGTAGAGATCCAAATTTCTGCCCATTCCAAAGAAAAGTGATCCAGCGAAATGCAGAAATTATTGAACAATGTCATAATACAACATACAAGTAAAATTTTGCTGAAGGTCATTCAAAAGAAGTTGCGGCTGTACATCAACAGGGAATGGCCAAAAGTTCAAGCCTAATTCAGAAGAGGATGTGGAAGGGGGGATATCCTTGCTTATGTCAGATGGATCTTGGCTGAAAGTAGAGAATACGAGATGTTTACCTGTGTTTCACTGACTATGCAAGGGATTCAACTATGTGAATCATAACAAATTATGGATAACATTGTGAGGAATGGGAATTCAAGAACACTTAATTATGCTCATAAGGAACCTCTACATAGACCAAGAGGCATTCGTTTGAACAGAACAGGGGGATAATGCATGGTTCAAAGTAAAGAAATGTGTGTGTCAGTGTTGCATCCTTTCACCATGCTAATTCAAACCATATGCTAAGCAAATAATCCAAGGAACCAGACTACATGAAGAAGAAGGAGGTACCAGGATGGGAGGAAGACTCATTAACAACCTGTGGTATGCAGATCACACCACTCTCCTTGCTGAAAATGAAGAGGACATGAAGCACTTACTGATGAAGATCAAAGATCACAGCCTTCAGTATGGATTACACCTCAACATAAAGAAAACAAAAATTCTCACAATTGGATCAATAAGTAACATCATGATAAATGGAGAAAAGATTAAAGCTGTCAGGGATTTCATTTTACTTGGATCCACAACCAACACCCATGGAAGCAGCAGTCAAGAAATCAAACAATGCATTACACTGGGCAAATTTTCTGCAAAAGGCCTCTTTAAAGTTTTAAAAGGCAAAGATTTCACCTTGAGGACTAAGGTGCACCTGACCCAAGCCATGGTGTTTTCAATTGCCTCATATGCATGTGAAAGCTGGACAACGAATAAGGAAGACTGAAGAAGAATTGATACCTTTGAATTATGGTGTTGTTGAAGAATACTGAATATACATACCATGGACTGCCAGAAGAACAAACAAACTTGTCTTGGAAGAAGTACAGCCAGAATTCTCCTTAGAAGCAAGGATGGGGAGACCTCATCTCACATACTTTGGACCTGTTATCAGGATGGACCAGTCCCTGGAGAAGGACATCATGCTTGGTAAAATAGAGGGTCAGTGAAAAAGAGGAAGAACCTCAACAAGACGGATTGACACAGTGGCTACAACAATGGGTTCAAGCATAACAACGCTAGTGAGAATGGTACAGGACTGGGCAGTGTTTCATTTTGTTGTACATAGGGTCACTATGAGTCAGAACTGACTCCACAGCATCTGACAACAACATGTTTATGTTCGTCTACATTTAGCTTTGTAAGAAACTGCTAGGCTACCTTCCAAAGTAGCTGTACTATTTTGCATTTTCCCAGTAATGAATGAGAGTTCCTGTAGCTCCACATCCTTGCCAGCATGTGGTGTTGTCAGTATTAGGATTTTAGCCATTCAAATAGCTGTGTAGAAGCCCTGGTGGGGTAGTAGTTAGGAGCCTGGCTGTTAACCAAGGTGCTGGCAGTTCAAACCACCAGGTGCTCCTTGGAAACCCTATGGAGCCCTTCTCTGCCCTCTAGGATCACTATGAGTCGGAACTGACTCAACAGCAGCTAACAAGAACAGCAACAGTAGGTGTGTAATGGTATTGCATCATTGTTTTAATTTGTAATTCCCTAGTGGTATGTGGGAATCCCTGGGTGGTGCAAATGCTTAAATTTTTGGCTACTAACTGAATGATTAATTGGTGGTTTGGAGCCACACAGAGTTGCCTCAGAAGAAAGGCCTGGAGATCTACTTCCACTAAAAACCATGTGAAGCATATTCTACTCATGGGGGAATTAGTTTTTTTTTTTTTTTAAAGACACATATCACCCGTATATCTTCTTTGCTGCGGTATCTCTCCAGATATTTTACCCACTTTCTAATTGGGTTGCTTGTGTTTTTATTGTTGAGTTTTAGGAGTTCTTTGTATATCTTGGAAACCCTGGTGGTATAGTGGTTAAGTGCTACTGCTACTAATCAAAGGGCTGGCAGTTCAAATCCACCAGGTGCTCCTTGGAAACTCTATGGGGCAGTTCTACTCTTTCCTATGGGGTTGCTATGAGTCGGAATTGACTCGACGGCACTTGGTTTGGGCTTGGCTTGTATATCTCGGATCCACCACAATGACCAGGTACCATCAAACTGATTATGACTCATGGGGGTTTTTCAGGGCAACCCCATGTGTAGCAGAGTACGGCTTGGACTCAGATCCTTTCTCAGATATGTGTTTTGCCTCGTGTATTTGATGCTCTGTTGTTAGGTGCATACACATTCAGGATTGTTATATCTTCTTGGAGAATTGACCCTTTAATCATTATGTAACCCCTTCTTTAGTTTTGATAATTTTCCTTGCTCTGAAATCTGACTTACCTGACATTAATATAGCAGCTCCAGCTTTCTTTTGATTAGTGTTAGTATGGTATCTTTCTCTATCTTTTTACTTTTAATCTATCCACGTTTTTATGTTTAAAGTGGATTTCTTGTAAACAACATGTAGTTTTTAATCCAGTTGGATAGTCTGTCTTTTAAATGGTATTGTAATGGTTAATGTTATGTGTCAACTTGGCTAGGCCGTGATTCTCAGTAGCTTGGCATGTCCTCTTCTATAATTTAATTACCTTCCATTTTGTGATCTGATGTGAGCAACCAGTCAGTTGAAAGAGGAGTTTCCTTGCAGTGTGGCCTGTCTGCAGTACATGAAGGGATGTTCTGGCAAAATTCACTCTCTCTAGACCCTTTACTCTTCTCAGCACCTGACCTCCAGTCTTTGGACCTATGCCTGCAGAAGTCTCTAGGCTGCTGCTTGACTAGCAGATTTTGGATTCGACAGCCCCTGCAACCCTATGAGGTGTCAGAGATTTTCAACCTGCTACCAGACCCATAGATTTGTGACTTGCCAGTCCCCACTATTGCAGAAGCCATTTCCTTTAGGTGAATCTCTCTGTAGATATTTGACATGGATTGAAATATGTCCCCACAAAATGTGTGTATCAACTTGACTAGGCCATGATTCCCAGTATTGTGTGGTTGTCCTCCATTTTGTGATTGTAATTTTATGTTAAGACCATTAGGGTGGGATTGTAACACCACCGTTACTCAGGTCACCTCCCTGATCCAGTATAAAGGGAGTTTCCCTGGGATGAGATAAAAGGAAAAGAAGCAAGCAGAGAGTTGGGGACCTCATACCACCAAGAAAGCACCACAGAGAACCGAGTGCGTCGTTTGGACCTTGGGTTCCTGTGCCTGAGAAGCTCCTTGACCAGGGGGAGATTGAGGACAAAGACCTTCCTCCAGTGCTGACAGAGATAGAGAAAGCCTTCCCCTGGGGCCGATGCCTGAATTTGGACTTGTAACCTACTAGACTGTGAGAAAATAAATTTCTCTTTTGAAAAGCCATCCACTTGTATTATTTCTGTTATGGGAGCACTAAATGACTGAGACAATGTTTATATGTATGTTTTGCTGGTTTTCCTCCTCTAGAAAACCCAGACTAAGATACATATATTTAGATCACTTGCATTTAAAGTGATAGCAATACTGTTTAATTAATATCTACCATATTAGCAACTGCTTTCTATTTATTGCCCTTCTTATTTGCTTTTTTGTCTGTTTCTTTTGCCTTCTCTAGTTTAATTGGGCATTTTGTATGACTGGATTTTTTTCCCTTTCTTAGCTGCTCCTTGAAAATCCTATGGGACAGTTATACTCTGTCCTATTTGGAATCAACATGATGGCAAGGGGTTTGGTTTGGTTTTATTTATTGTTGTTCTAAACAAATTGTTACCTGTTGTCAGTTAAAAGTAGGAAAAATAATAGATGAAAATTGTCAATTACCACTTTGTAGAAGACCTCAAGAATGTGTAAATGAAGCAGAGGATGATAAAAATATGTATATATACAACCCGATTGGAGTTGAAAAAATCAGTTAAAATTGTAGTGAGAGATGATACAGATGTTAATGTCACTTTTCTCACATGGATCCCTGTTGGATGAATGTAGAGTAAAACTGTGAGAGGTGGACTTGATGGGACTGCCTTGTTTTTCTTGGTCTTGAAAGTTTTCTGCCTTTGACAGGGTACAGTGTCACCACTTTTCTATCAATCTTTTTAGTGGAAAATATTTGAGTTTTTCTTCTATGACAGGTTTCTGCCTTACACTGGTTCTGGTTTTTGCAGGTTTTACTGTACTATACTCAGTTCTGTTAGAATCCCAAAGCCTTGGGTTGCAATTGTCCTGTATTAAAGTGAATCATAGTGATTCTAGAAAACTACACATGACTGCCAAACCCAGGATTGAGCCAGGGATCTCTAGATCATTGGTCTATCCTCTCCCAACTAAGCTATTTCAGCTGCATGAAAGTACCTGTTTTAGCCATTCTTTCAAAATATTACTTAACTTTTATTTGCAAGGCCCTTGTGTTTTTGAATACCTAATCTTAATAATCCAATATAATCTACTCTCTAATCCAAAATTATATTGGCTCCTTTGCCACCCAAGTCTGAAAATAACATTCAGTTTTTTGAGACAGTGGATGAGTTCATAGAGGACGAGGAAGACAAAAAAGGGAGGAATAGGTAAAATGGAAAGAATCTTTTCTTTCTGCTTGTTCCCCTCTGGATATTCCAGGCTCTAAACACTGCTCAGAAAACGAAGTGAATTTCAAATGAAATGACCAAGCCTCTTCTTTCTCTCTTCTTTCACTCCTTTTTTTCCTGTCATGCTCCTCAGTGATGCTGGAAAAGGGAAGACAAGATTACTGAGTGCATTAACATGCGAGCAAGCTTTTTGCTTCTGATGGAGAAATCTTGAATAAGCCATTCTGTTTTCTCCATTTCCTTCTTTTTTCCTTGTCTTCCTTGTGCTGACACAGCTGCCTTGGGTGGCGAGGAGACACAGGCTGTAGAAAACGGGAAACAATTCAAGGCAATCCATCAGGTAATGTGTTTATCTCCCCATGAGTATGCAAAAAAGGTGTTTTAAAAAGGAGAAAAGTACAGAAGTGTTGGGAATTAGTTTCAAACCTTCTCAAGGTTAGGATACACTCTCATTGGGCCACGCCTCTCTCACTACAAAGACATCATGAAGATCCTCCTTAAAATATTGCCTATATTTATAAGACGTCTTCGCAGATTTGATAGTTGGCCAGAGAGAAAAATCCACTGTTTCAAATCTCACTAGTTCTTAAGCCTCTAAACAATGTTTTCTTAACTGCTATACCACGAAATACTTAAGGAGATCATAGACTAAATAACACTGTTTCTGCAGCTAGGACATTTCATTCCATCAGCCTGCTCTGAAGTCCCCTTCTTAATAAACTGCCTGGTGACATTTTTTCACAACGACAAGGGAAGACCTATGATGGAACTTTTGTATTTTCGACTTCTCTGCTCTTTCTCCACCTTTTCTTTTTTTCTCTTCTTACAAAGGTTTTCAAGCCCTCTTCTCTTGAAGAAGGAGCCTTGGTGGCACAGAGGCTAAGAGCTTGGGTGCTAACCAAAAGGTCTGCAACTCAAATCCAAATCCACCAATAGCTCCTTGGAACCCCTATGGGGCAGTTTTACCCTGTTCTATAGGGTCCCTATGAGTTTGGTTTCTTTCTGTTTAAGAAGAGGGGATTGCTGCAGTTGTTGTTAGGTGCCATCAAGTGGCTTCCTACTTATAGCGACCCTATGTACAAGAAAAAGAAATACTGCCCAGTCCTGTGACATCCTCACAATCGTTACTATGCAGCTACTGCATCGATCCACATCAGTGAGAGTCTTTCTCTTTTTTGCTGAATCTCCAACTTGCTTGCTAACAAAGAAGGGAACTTAAAGTACCTGGGATCCAGGTATTCTGTAGTCAGCAGAAATCAAACCTGTGCAGGACAGCCCAGTGGATTTCTAGTCCATCCCCTGAACCTCTAGGACACAACTACAGTTGACTTTCTTAAAGCCTTTTTTCCCACTAGGAACTGGACCTGTGCCCCTTGCAGCCACTTCCAAAGCTGGTCTGGTGGGCTGCAACCACTGGGCATTATTAATTATAAGTGAAGTGCAAATTAAAAACACATTGAAATAATACTCCCCTTCCCCAAAATGGATTAAGATAAAAGAAGTGAAAATATGAAGTGTTGCTGATGATATGGAACAACTGAAAATTTCATACATTGCTGATGACACTGTCAACTGGCACATCCATACTTGTACATTATTTAGAAATATTGTCTAGAACAGAACATATTTATAACCTATAACCCTGAAACTCCATAGCTGCATTTAGACCCAAGAAAAATGAATGCTTTTTGCCCTTGAAAGATATGTACAAAAATGTTCATAGCAGCATTAGTTTTATATGATGGCATAGTGGATAAGTGCTGTGACTGTTAACCAAGAGGTCGGCAGTTCTAATCTGCCAGGCACTCCTAGAAAACTCTATGGGGCAGTTCTACTCTGTCCTATATAGGGTCGCTATGAGTTAGAATCAACTCGATGGCAGTGGGTTTGGTTGTTTTTGTTTTTTTTGGTATGTACATCAACAGCAAAACAAATGAAAAAATTGTGATGTACAGTATCAGTACAGTGGAATATGACAGCAATAAAAAAGAACTACTGCTGCTATTAGACACGAGATGGATGTATCTAATAAAAATTATATTGAATGAATCTATACTCAAATGAACACTTGTATGATTCCATTTATAGTATTTCAAAACAGGAAAATGGTGGTAGAGGTCTGAAGATTGGAATTGATTGGGATAGATACAAGGAGCTTCTGAGAGCTGAACATTTCTTTACCTTGGTCTGGATGTTGGTTATATGAGATACACATGTAGTAACTCATCAAGCTGAATAATTAAGTTATATGCATTTTACTCTTTGTGAGCTAAGCCTCAATTTAAACAAAAAGAAGAAAGATTTCCTTGGATATCTTCTCACTTTCAGTACATCCTGTCTCTTCATTAATGCTGTTCATATTGTGGTCTGCAGATTGGTGCCTTCTAAGAACTGTGTTTCACCATCTGTGAGCATTAGACTCTTTCGTATCAACTAGACTGTGGCAGCATATTGAACGCCTTCTATTAAATAAAGTAGAAACAATTTCAGGAATTGGGTGAGTGGAATGGGGTGCTGGCCACTTAATGGTCAAGCAGTAGAACGTGTTGCCACTTATGATATTGTAAGATTGGTTGGATGCCTATAATCCAAGACAATACACAAATCTGAGGAAGTATTATTTTCTTTTGTAATTTGTTATTTTAAAATGATATTAACCTTAATCAAGCCTGCTTTGTATATTTACAATTTACCATTATTAGCTAAAATAAAACAAATAATAATAACAGGTTGTCTTTCAGTTGATTCTGATGAATGGTGACTCCATCTGTGCCAGAGTACAATTGTGCTTCATAGGGTTTTCAATGGCTGATTTTTTTCAGATGTAGATAGCCCAACATTTCTTCCCAGGGCTTCTGGGTGGATTCTAACATTCAGCTTTTTGGTTATCAGCCCAATGTGTTAACCATTTGCACCACCCAGGGGCTCTGTTAGCTAAACAGAGAAGTCAAATTTATTTGTAACTCTAATTTCCATGTGTGAAACAAGGTTAAGGAGGCTAGAGAAGCCAGAAGACAAGTAATGTATGTGCCAGAGTGCTGTGGTCTCAAAACAGGCCTGAGGAATGCCTGAAAATAAAGAAGAGAACAGAAAATAAAGAAGAAACACTCCGTTGGGTGACAGCTTGTCTTTTAGAATTGGCCTCTCTGGAAGGGATGAGAAAATTGCAGCAGCTGAAGACCATCTGCAAAGTGAATTTTAATAAAAGCCCTCCATGTGTCCTGACAGGTTCTCAAACCAGTTTCCAATGAGCAAAGAGTCGAGGCTTTCTGCCTTAACATTTTGGTGAGACCATCAATTCGGATGTAAGTTTTTAAAGTATTTCCTGGAAAAATATTTTAGATTCTTTTACGAATTCTTTCTCCCCAGTATGAGGTTCAAGCCTTCTCAATTCGAAGAAAAAAATTCATCTTCCTTCCATTTCTCCCCGCTCTGCAGTTGACCTGAAAGAGCCTGGGCCTATGCTGGGAAGATATTACACTGGGTGTATAGGAAAGGGAAGAACTTATCAAGTGACATGGAAAATGAAGATATCAACTACATGTGAATCTCAATACAGAGATTAAAACGGGCATGCATGGGACTAGAAGTGTGCTGAAGTATTGTGAAAAGTTCATTCTGGAGTGCACAGATGAAGGAGAGAGGAAGGAGGTGGAGTAGGGTGAAAGGAAGGAAGAGAAGGAGAAAAACGAGAGAGGAAGAGGGCAAGGAAAAGAGAAGCAGGCTCGTCCCAGAAGAGAAATCTGTTCATTTTGCCCAAGACTTCCTTGCCTTTGAGAGTGACTCACTGCTCTTTCCTTCCTGGGATAGACAGGCTGAGCACTGTGGAGGGCTCATGTGAGGCTGAAATTTCTTTTACATTTTGATTTTTTTTTTTTAATAATTTTTATTGTACTCCAAGTGAAAGTTTACAAATCAAGTCAGTCTGTCATATATAAGCTTATATACACCTTACTCCATACTCCCACTTACTCTCCCCCTAATGAGTCAGCCCGCTCCCTCTTTCCAGTCTCTCCTTTCATAACAATTTTGCCAGTTTCTAACCCTCTCTACCCTCCTATCTCCCCTCCAGACAGGGTATGTCAACACAGTCTTAAGTGACCATCCACCTGATACAAGTAGCTCAGTCTTAGTCAGCATCTCTCTCCAACTCATTTGTCCAGTCCCTTCCATGTCTGATGAGTTGTCTTCGGGAACGGTTCTTCTCCTGGGCCAACAGGAGGTTTGGGGACCATGACCGCCGGGATTCCTCTAGTCTCAGTCAGACCATTAAGTATGGTCTTTTTATGAGAATTTGGGCTCTGCATCCCACTGACCTCCTGCTCCCTCAGGGTTTCTCTGTTGTGCTCCCTGTCAGGGCAGTCATCGGTTGTGGCTGGGCACCATCTAGTTCTTCTGGTCTCAGGATGATGTAAGTCTCTGGTTCTTGTGGCCCTTTCTGTCTCTTGGGCTCATAGTTATCGTGTGACCTTGGTGTTCTTCATTCTCCTTTGATCCAGGCAGGATGAGACCAATTGATGCATCTTAGATGGCCGCTTGTTAGCATTTAAGACCCCAGATGCCACATTTCAAAGTGGGATGCAGAATGTTGTCATAATAGAATTATTGTGCCAATTGACTTAGAAGTCCCCTTAAACCATAGTCCCCAAAACCCCGCCCTTGCTCCGCTGACCTTTGAAGCATCCAGTTTTATCCCTGAAACTTCTTGGCTTTTGGTCCAGTCCAGTTGAGCTGACCTTCCGTATATTGAGTATTGTCCTTCCCTTTACCGAAAATAGTTCTTATCTACTAACTAATCAGTAAAAAACCCTCTCCCACCCTCCCTCCCTCCCCTCCTCATAACCACAAAAGTATGTGTTCTTCTCAGTTTATACTATTTCTCAAGATCTTATAATAGTGGTCTTATACATTATTTGTCCTTTTGCCTCTAATTTCACTCAGCATAATGCCTTCCAGGTTCCTCCATGTTATGAAATGTTTCACAGATTCATCACTGTTCTTTATCGATGCGTAGTATTCCATTGTGTGAATATACCACAATTTATTTAACCATTCATCCGTTGATGGACACCTTGGTTGCTTCCAGCTTTCTGCTGTTGTAAGCAGAGC
This sequence comes from Elephas maximus indicus, assembly GCF_024166365.1. Classification (NCBI taxonomy): domain Eukaryota; kingdom Metazoa; phylum Chordata; class Mammalia; order Proboscidea; family Elephantidae; genus Elephas; species Elephas maximus. The sequence goes on along the minus strand of NC_064819.1, from coordinate 81,422,637 downwards.
TGCAATAAACATGGGTATGCATATATCTGTTCGTGTAAAGGCTCTTGTTTCTCTAGGGTATATTCCGAGGAGTGGGATTTCTGGGTCATTTTGAGTTTTTATTTAATTATTTTTTATTGTACTTTAGATGAAGGCTTACAAAACAAACTAGTTTATCATTAAACAGCTAGTACACATATTGTTTTATGACATTGGCTAATGACCCCACGATGTCAACATTCTTTCTTCTTGACCTTGGGTTCCCTATTACCTTCCTATCCCCTCCTGCCTTCTAGTCCTTGTCCTTGGGCTGGTGTACCCATTTAGTCTAGTTTTGTCCTATGGGCATATCTAATCTTTGGCTGAACCTCAGGAGTGACTTCATTACTGAGCTAAAAGGGTGTCCAGGAGCCATAATCTTGGGGTTTCTCCAGGTGAGGATGAATTTTTGTTTGCAATTCAGACATCGTTGGTATTGGTGGCTTCAGTGGCAGCTGCAGGGATTTCCCAATTTCACCCATGGAGTGGTAGGAGAGGTATTGAGAGTAGAAGAAGTACAGGCAGGCAGCTTTTAGATTAAGCACCACTGTGACTGGGGAAGTTCACTAGGTTTTGCTTCAATGCAAATAATATTTTTTAAAAAGTTCCCGTTTGTTTGCTCTGCATATTTCTAACTCTTAAAAGAAGCCTATTAAAACGCAGCTGTCTTGTTTTTTTTTTTTTTTTCTTTTTTTGTCTTGGTTATCTATTGCTGCTGTAACAGAAATACCACAAGTGGATGGCTTTAACAAAGAGAAATTTATTTTCTCACAGTCTAGTAGGCTACAAGTCCAGATGTAGGACATCAGCTACAGAGAAACTCTTCCTCTGTCTGTCAGCTCTGGGGGAAGGAACTTGTCATCAATATTTTCTTTGTCTGGGAGTTTCTCAGTGCAGGAACCTCAGGTCCAAAGCATGCACTCTGCCCCCAGCTCTGCTTTCTTGGTGGTATGAAGTCCCCCTGTCTCTGCTCTTTTCTCTCTTTTATATCTCAGAAGAGATTGTCTTAAAACACAATCTAATCTTGCAGATCTCATCAATAAAACTGCCGCTAATCCCATCCCATTAGCATCATAGCGATAGGATTTACAACACTTAGAAAAACCACACCAGGTGACAAAATGGTGGACAATAAATTGATACACATATTTTGGGGGGACACAATTCAATTCATGACACCAACTTTTCTCTAAAGAAATTCTATGTGGCCCCTCTACTCTTCACATTCTGCTTTTAGCTCAGAAAGAGGGAGCTGTGACCACAAAAAGTCAGAGACTCTGTACAATTGGTAATAACTACATACTTTGCATCAGTTTTAGTATAGGTGCAGAGGCTATGTAGTTTAGTCCTTCCAAAGTCAACTAGGTAACCTCAAAATTGGCTTAGGGATAGCCCGTGACGGACTGATAGAAGGTGCATAGTTACAGCTTTTGGAGAGAAGAGAAAAGGGGTGATGCATTATAAAAGACCTCCAGGTCACTTGGCTTCTCACCTTTTCTGCTGTAACTGATCCCCAATTCCTACAGAGAAAGGAGCCTTTTCCTTGACTCCAAGCCTTCCTCTGCAAGGTCTCTGTAAAAGATTTTCTCCTAGTTTAGGTCAAAAAACAAAAACTCTTTTAGTTCATATTCTGGATTTTATGATCAAATCCAAATGGATTTATCAAGATTGTTATTATTACTGTCAGGATCAATAGTTGAAAATATTTACAGGGAAACAGAAATGTACCACAAGGATGTGACAACTGTCCTGAAACAATGTGGACCCTTACCCCAGGTCTTTGGATTAATGTGTCTGTGCTCTCCTCTTTTGACCTATGAGTGTTTAGAATTTATGCTCCATTTCTTCTTTGGCAACCTCTTTAAGAGGTGGGACTCTCCCAACCACCCAGAGACTAAGTTAAGAACAGACAGACAAAGACATTGCTATGCTCTTCAATAGCTTCTATCTGCTCGATATCCATGTTGGTGAATGAGAGGTAGACAAGAAGGGGCAGTGAGCCTTTGCATCCTCAAGCCAAACCTAGGTTAAACATTTACTTCTCAATGTTTTAGAACATGCCAGAGAAGGAGATGAGGCAAAGAAATGGCTGTCTTCTTTGGCAGGAATGAATTCTTCTTTCCTGGACATTATTTGAGAATCCTGTGTTCTCCATCCCATAGAAGGAGCATTGATTTTTCCCAAGCACTAGAGCAGGTTTTTCTTCTTTCAGATTCTCTAGCTCTTAACATTCAGCTTCCCATAAACCCTCTTAAATAGACTGCTTAGTCTTTGGGCTGTGCAGACAGTAGCTCATACATCAGTGATTGTTAAGAGAGTTGGAGATAATGCGTGGAGAATAGAAATGACAACAAATAACTTTATGTGAGCACCTTCATCCCAAGGAGTTAGTTAAGATAGAAACACCAAAGCCAAAAGAACTCAACTTAAGAAAGAAGTAAATTTCTGAGAGTAAGATCTTTGGGCATGCTTTGTGAGGAAAGAGAAATGGAGATACTGGGGATTGAAACCAGGGCCTCAGAGAGGCTAAGCACTCACTCTATCATCAAGCTATACCCCCAGCTAAGCATGATGTCTCAGAGGAATCTTCATGAGGATTTTGAGTCTTTGAGGACTGTCAAGGTAAAATCACTTTATGCTTAATTCTGCTGTTTCCAAATTCCCTACACTGCGCTCTCTCAGGCACAGACAAAGCTAGAGAAGAATACCTTAGAGCTACAGAGAAAGGTATTGTGCCTGGTCCATGCTCTACCACCAGATTGCCCATAGCCTGCTTCCATTCAATTACCTAGGTGAATACCAGGATACAACATTCTCTTGGAACTTGTCTGAATATAACTTTCAGTGTTCTTTTGACTCTTGGAAACATGTTAATGTCTTACAGAGGCAAATAAATAAAAGTAACTCAAGTGTTGTGAAAATATTCTAAAATTAAATACAAATAGAAACAAATAAATCAAATGTATTTCACAATAATATATCTATAGAGGAGAAAAAAAAGAGAATAGATTCAAGTAAATGTTTTCTATAGTGCTTTGTCCTCGTAAGACAAAAATAATGACAAGCAAATATTAAGCTCTGCGTAGAAGTTTTTTTTTTTTAAATAATGCTGTGAATGCAGCAATTCTGATATTATTTCCTGTAAATTTTAGGCTTGAGGAAATGAGTACACGTATTGAGGTTTTTGAAAACCAGGGCTCCCACTGTGGGAGAAAGAGGAAAACACACAGTTGCAATAGGAGAGGGTAAGAACTTCCCTGCTGGTGTTGGATGGGTATTCCTCTGCTGCGGGCAAATCGAGTCCAACTCATGGAAATCCCCTGTGTTAGAGGGTAGAACTGCTTCGTAAGGTTTCTTTGACTATAATCTGTACGGGGCTGTCCTGGTGTTTAAGAACTGGACTGCTAACTAAATGTTGCCGGAGAAAGTAAGCAGTCAGTCGGCTCCGGAAAGACTACAGCTGTGAGTCACCACGGACTGCACCGCAATGATTTCGGATTTTTGGTTTAATCTTTACGGATGACCAGGGGCACAATTGCACTTGACTGGAAACCCTGGTGGTGTAGTGGTTAAGTGCTACACCTGCTTAACCAAAGGGTCAACAGTTCAAATCTGCCAGGCGCTCCTTGGAAACTCTTTGGGGCAGTTCTACTCCGTCCTTTAGGGTCACTGTGAGTCGGAATTGACTCCACGGCACTGGGTTTGGTTCTCGGCCTTGCTAACCTAAAGATTGGTGGTTCTAACGAAGAAAAGGCAGGGCCATCTCCTGTATTTAAGATTACAGCCAACACGTGGGGTCACCACATGAGGTCACCATGATCCACAGTCGCCTGGATAGCAACCAACAACAATTTTTAAGGAAGCAGATTGCCAGGTCTTTTCTTCCACGGTGCCACTGGGTAAGTTCCAACCTTCAACCTTTCAGTTACCGTTAGGTTACCGAGGGCAAATCATTTGCGGCACCTGGGGGCCTTCCTCATATGCTGTAGTGATTCCTTTTCTATAGGATTGTTAAACATTTCTTGTTATTAAAAACACCCCTTTCCATCTACCACCCTCATACACGTAATAGGTAATATCAGAACAGAAATGAAAATCCTAACTACAACGCACCAGTTCTTAAGTTTCCTCATTGAATTTCAGCTCCTTATTTTTTACATTTTCAATAAAATATGCAAAATGTCAAAAACAAACCGAACCAACCCGTTGCAGTGCAGCCGACTTCGACTCACAGTGACCCTGTATATAGGACAGGGTAGAACTGCCGGGTGAGGTTCCGAGGCTGTAAATCTTTACGAAAACTGACTGCCACGCCTTTCCCTCCATGAGAGGCAGGTGGGTTCGAACCACCGACCTTTTGTTAGTAGCCAAAGGTTTAACCGAAGGCTTGCACCACCAAGGCTCCTAGACAGATACAGGGTTTGTTTGTTTGTTTGTTTTTAAGGAGTTCCGCATTGAATAGCTGAACTACTCAGTTCTATTAGAATCCAGAGCCTTGGAATGCAAATGTTTGCTGAGATCGAACCAAGGACGTTTAGATCTTCAGTCTAACGCCCTCCTAATTGAGGTATTTCAGCAACTGAAAAGGTTTCTTTAGTTATTTCTTCAAAATATTATCATGACTGCTATGTTGTCAAATATTTGGTCTTAACTTATTCTGTATTATGCCCTCAGACAAAATTATAAGAGCTCTGTTGCCATTCATGTCTGAAAATGGGTTCCAATTTTTGGAGGCCAGGATGGATTAGTAGAGAAGGAACAGGGTGACAAAGGGTAGGAATAGACAAAACTGGGCAAAGCTTTTCTGCTTGTTAACCTCTGACTCTTTCACACTCCAAACACTGCTCCTACAAAAACTAAGGGAATTTTGAATGAAATGATCGAGACTGTTCTTTTTCTCTTCTTTCAGTCCTTTTTCTGTCCTGCTCTTCAATGACACTGGAAAAAGGAAGAGTGGATTAGGGAGCATGTTAATGCGGTTGCGGGCTTCTTGCTTGGAACTGAGGAAGCCCAGAGCATGCCAATTCTGTTTTCTCTATTTCCTTCCTTTTTCCTTCTCTTCCTTGTCCTGACACAGGTGCCCTGTGTGGTGAGGAGATGCAGAAGGTATAAATAGAGAAACATTTCAAGGCAATCCTTGGGATAATGTGCTTAATAACTACGAATATGAAAAATGTGCTTTAAAAAGAAGAAAAATACAGAACTGTTTGAAATTGTAAAAAGCGAAAGAGTGTGCACAGTTTCAAACCCTCTCAAGGAAAGTACACTCTCCTATTGAGCCACCCTTCTCTCAAGACTGAAACATCATGAAGACCCCCCCTGAAATATTAGCCATTTTTCTAAGGGGTTTTGGCAGATTCTATAGTTGACTGGAGAGAAAACCCACTGTTTCACATTTCCCTTTTTCTAAATCCTCAAACTACACCAGGAAATAAATAAAGAGATTGAGGACTAAAAAACACCTTCTGCTCCTAGAACATTGCATCCCATTGTCCCTCTCCAAGGTTCCCGCCCAAGTAAGTTGCCCTGCCCATTTTTCCCTGAAACCACCAGGAAAAGTGTATGATGGAACTTACGCTTGTTTTTTCAACTTCTCTCCCTATCCTCTTTTTCTTTTTTATTCTCTTCTAACAACGTTTTCCAAGCCCCCTTCCCCTTAAGAAGAGGGGATTATACCAGTCTAAGAGAGGATATTTCAATACTTACATTTGACAAAGGACCCTTATGTAGAACAGATGCAGAACTCCTATGAAACACTAAGAAAAAAGACTGAAACTCAACGGGAAAGAGCAAAGACTGCTCATAAACTTTACTGAAATGCATAGTTAAATGCAAATTACTAAACACAATGAAATAATAGTACTTTTCATGAAAATTGCATTAGTTAAAATAACTGATGATATCAAGTGTCTCTGACCATATGGAATTGAAACTTCATACATTGCTTACGAAACTGTCAACTGGTACATCAGCATTGGCACACTACTTGGAATACTGCCTCAGACATACAACCTACAGCCCAGAAAACTCACAGTTGCAATTAGACCCTAGAAAAGTGCACGCTTATTGGTCTTGAAAGACATGTACAAGAATGTTCATAACGTCGTTAGCTATTTCAAATGTATACCAACAGTAAAATGAATGAAAAAGTCTAAAGTCCAGTATTCATACAATGGAATATGACAGAGCAATAAGAAAGAAATACTGCTACTAGAAACAGTATGGATGCATCTAATAAAAAGCATATTGAGTGAAAGAATCTGTACTCAAATGAACACATAGTATATGATTTCATTTTTTACATTTCAGAGCTCAGGAAGAATTAATCTATGCTAGTTTTTAGTAGAAGTCAGAAGATTGGAACTGATTGGGATGAGATACAGGGAGCTCCTGGGAGCTAAAAACTTCTTTATCTTGGTTTGAATTTTGGTTCTATGGTGTATACATATGTATTATTCATCAAACTGAATAAGTTTTATGCATTTTACGATATGTGAATATAACCTCAATCTAAACAGAAAAGTGGAGGAGAAGTATTTTCTTCGGTATCTTCTGATTTCCAAAAAAAAAAAGCCAAACCAACAGCCATAGAGTGAATTCCAAATCATAGTAACCCTGTGGAACAGAGTAGAACTGCCCCATAGGGTTTCCAGGGAGCAGCAGGTAGATTTGAACAGCCAACCTTTTGGACAGCAGCTGATCTCTTAACCACTGCACCAACAGGGCTGCACCCCCCGTACATCGTATGTCCTCGTTGTTTTTGTTGTTGTTAGGTGCTGTCCAGTTGATTCCAACTCATGGCGATTCAGTCAGCACTGTTCGAATTGTGGCCTGCAGACCGATGCCTGTCTAGGAACAGTTTTTTCTTACCTTACTGTGAGCATTAGAAACTTGATGAATTTGGCATGACAGTACATTGGACTTTTCTTATTAAGTAAGGCAGAAACAAATTTGTATGTAAATCAAAACAGGTATGGTTCATACCTTAGGTCAGTTAGTCAAATGTTTGTCTTTGTATATAATACAGTATATAGCATACTTTTCTAGGTGTAAAAACCATGAAGCACTTTCAGATACACTAAAACTTCTTTAACATAATAACACAGTAATAATAATATTTTGGTGTAAATCACAAAGTAGTACCTGTTTTTTATTATGAACCATTGTATATACCTCAAATTTTTAATATAATAGGCTTTACAGGGGATGGTTCATAACTACAGGTTGTACATAAGTTGGACTTCTGTAACCTGGGACTGCTTGTAATTAGAAAATTGTCCCCCAGCTATGTCTAGGCCTCACCTCTATTCATTATAAATAGGACCATGTTGAACTAGGTCACACTGCTTGTATTCATCCCTCAGCTGTTCTTCTTAATAGCTAAGGGAATTTTGGCAAATTGCTTCGGCTTGCTGGGCCTCAATTTCCAATATGTGAAGTGGAAATAATAATAATCCTATCTAATAGAGTTAATGGGAGGATTCAGTGAGTAAATATACCTAAAATATTTTAGAAAAATATCTGGCATATGAATAAGCAATCATTAAAGTTCACTATCATTGTTGTTTTTAATCAATGTTTTTATTGTTAGTTGCCAGGGAGTTGATTCCAACTTATGATGACACCATGTGTTCAGAGTAGAACTGCTCCATGGGGTTTTCTTGGACGTAATCTTCATGAAAGCAGATCAGCAAGCCTCTTTTCTGAGGTACCACTGGGTGAATTGGAACCTCCCACCTTTAGGCTAGCAGTCCAGCGCAAACCAAACGTGCCACCTAGGGACCACATTTTTATCATTATTCTTATGACTGAGTAACTGCTTTGTGCCAAGGACTTAATTCTTTCAACAACACTGAGTATTATCCAAAATCTACAGATAAAATAAAATAAGTGATGTATACTATTGGGTTAATAAAATCTGTTCTTTTTCCTAAATTAAGAGATGCTACATGGGACATTGACGCTTCAGGTGTAAAATCACAAACCTAGAATATCTTCCATTCATCTAATAGTTTTACAGTATTACATAACCTTGGTATCCCTACCAACGTCTTTAATTTTCCTGTTTTCTTTTTACAGCGGCTGCACCCAACCCCCCCAATGGTTTATCCCTGTCATCTTCTTCAGTGAATTGCCCTTGGTTTGGAGACACACAGTAGATTATGACTTCACTCCATTCCCAGCAGCAGCCAATGGCTGACTGGAGAGGGTGCAAGGTGTGAAAGTCCAAACACCTTGACTCAAGGACAACTCTGCTATGTGATTTACATTCTAGCTTCCCCGTCATATGTGTCAGGCCAAATCTAGACTTCACATGAGAACACATTATTGTTTGGCTAATTTTCCTTCCCTCTCCTGAAGATCTCTCCCTCAATAAAATACATACCTCTCAATCCCTGTCTCACATTCCTAATTTTTCTACACATAGGAAACAGGCTGATAAAACTATTCAGCTGCAAGCACATACTACTCTTCATGAAAATGGAAGGATGGCTCTGAGAGGATTTCTGATGGCAGAGCCATCAAACCACAGAGCTTTAATTCCAGGCCTTGAAACCTAATGCTGTTTGCCTGGCTGGATTTAGACGTTTCTTGGGACAGCGAATCCTTTTTTTTCTTTCAATTTCATGCCTTTTTTTAAGTGGAATGTCTATAAGTGTTTTCTTATTGTTATCTGGCCATTGTATTTAGGGGAGCAGATAAATTGTTTCTTGAATTTCACAGATTCACATATAGAGAGGAATTGTATCTCAGGATGGATTATACTCAGAACCTCACCCATACCTAATTTAGACAATTTAAATGAAAAGATTTGGAACTTTTGAGCTGATAAGATTTTGATGACATTTTGGACTTTGAGTTGATGCTGTCATGGGTTGAGATTTGGGGGAATGTTGGGATGAAATGAATGTTTTTGCATGTGGGTCAGATGTGTATCTTTGGAGACCAGAGGGCAGACTGTGGTAGGTGTAATAATGCCCCGGTGAAGATATCCATGTCATAATATCCAAAAGCTGTGAATAGGTTACCTTACATGGCAAAAAAGGACTTTGCAAATTTGATTAAGTTAAGGATGTTGCAGTGGAAAAATTAACCTGGATTTTCTGGGTGCTCACAGTATAATCATAAGAGCCTTATAAGTGGGAGACAGGTGGGCCAGAGTCAGAAAAGGAAATGAAACAATAGAAGCAGAGGTCAGAGTGATGTAGCCATGAGCCAAAGGATTTGGGTGGTCCCTAACAGCCAGAAAAATCAAGGAATGAATTCCTCACCAGAGTCTCCAGAAAGAATGCACCTCTGCCAACATCTTGAGTTTAGACCTATAGGACCAGGAATGGATCACCCAATAAACATTGTAAGCATGTGCTTAGGGTATCAACAAAACAGGAGCACCAGTTTCCAAAGCAAAGATTCATAGATCCCAAGCAGACAGGATACAAGGAAAAGCAATTGCCAAGGCGGAAGGGAATAGACAGGGCGCTAATGAAATTGATACCATTTTATATATTTTGTATACAATAACAATTATATTTTCCTTTTCATTTCAGACAGATCAGATATAACCTCACATTCAACTTTCTCTTGTAGATCACATAAGAACGTGCCAGCAGCACTATAATCATGTGACTTGTGATGTAGCTATTCCTGCCCAAAGAGAACCAAAATGCATGTTCAGATTGAGCACACCCTTGTATATGTATCATGCTCTTTGCCATCATTCTCAACCCTCTCATGTGTCAACAATTTTCCAACGAACTGTGAAGATGCAGCATCAAGGTAGAGAAAGTGAATGTGCAAGTTTTTAAGTATTATTTCAAGACCAAAAACACTTGTGGAGATATGCAAAGGACCCACCAACAAACATCATACACAAGTGAATGAAAATATTTTCAACTACCTTGTAAGTACTATTAGTTTTGACTATTTCAGACCTGAAGAACAAAATGACATGTTCTAAATTAATTTTTTTACTTACTAATTTTTAAATATAAATTCTGTGTGAACGTCCAAATTTGAATGTAAATTTTATTTCATAAATTTTATTTATTTTCAATTATTCCAATTTATTTCCTGTGACACAGCCAAATTAAAAAATTTAATTTTTACTAAGTGGAGTGCAAAAATGAAAGCTCACAGAAGATAAGAAGTAAAAGATTTGCAAATTACTAAAGACAATTCCGAAATTAACTTCCTTTTTAAAACATAATGAATCAGAAGAGACATCTTCTTTGAACGCTTGGTTTTAATGGGTGCAAATCATTGTATTGGTACCACTACTGCTGAAATTACTAATAGCAATATGAATAAAACAGAATTTTTTTTCCAAATTCTGCATCCATCCCTAGCTGTAGTAAAAAAATATTAATAATGCTGTAGAAAGTGAAACTGTTTCAGAATCTGGAATTGTTGCACCTGCCAACCCCACGAATGACAAATACAGATCCGGCTTTGTGGAATAATTTTTCTTCTAATGATGTAAATTACTGAATCAAAACAGGTCCAAAGTGATTGTCAACATCGCAGTGGACCATTTGAAAATTCGTGTCAAAATTTTCTGGATGGTAAACAAACAAGGTTCTGTAGCCAGAATATATTTCTAGGGTTCAAAGCTAATGGTGAGAATTGTAAGAAGGATTCTCCATCAGTTGCCTCTGTATATTGTTTTGCTTACAAACTATTCAGTCCTGAATCATTTGATTTTCCATTTGCTATGGGTGGATTTAGCAACTCGAATTTGATCGATAAACATGAAAACAGTTCAATTCACAGAGACTGTATGGTGTCATATTTAAACCAAAGACATGGTTTTTGCTTAACTCATGAACTGGAAATACAAATTAATGAAGAACGTCAGTACTGGAAAGCCGTTTTGCAATGTGTTGTTGTTGTCATTATAATACTCGTTGAGCATGGACTATCTTTTCAGGGAAGAAATGAAGTGTTCCCACAAAACGGATATTTTCAGTGTTTACTCGAACTTGTTTCTTAGTTTAATTCATTTTTAGCAGGTCACATCTCAAAATATGATAACACAAAAAATGGCAACCCATCATATGTGTCTAAAACAGCGTGTGAAGAATTAATCAACTTAACAAGCGATAAAGTTTGATCAACTATTTTCAGTGAAATAAGCATACCTTGGTATTTCAGTTTGCCTATAGATTCCACTCCTGGTCTTTCTCATACAGATCACCTAAGTTATTGTTTTAAATTATGTATCTCCAACAGGTGGAAAACCTGTTGAGCAATTTATCACATTCAGCAGCTTAAAAAGTCATACCAGTGAAGAAATTGCAAATGAAGTGCTTCATTATTTATGTGAAGTTTGCAAATTCGATTTCTCTAAGTGCAGAGGCCAGTCCTATGACAATGCTGCCAATATGTCAGGGCATTACAAAGGCATGCAAATTTACAAAGGCAGAAAATTTTAGAATGTAATGAATTGCCATTTTCATACCATGTGCTGCATTCACATGCTGTCTGGAAGTAGTTGGGTGTCTTTTTTTCTACTGTTCAGTTACTCTACACATTTTTTGCCACCTCTGCTCACCCAATGGGTAGTTCTTAAAATATACTTAGGCAATGATTGAATATTAAATGGTCTTTCTAATACATGTTGGGAAGCCCATGCTACAACAATGAGTGCAAGCCTGGAATTGTACACTAAGATTCTAGATGCCTTAGAAAAGATTGCTGAAGACCAGACATAAAAAAGAGATACCAAAAGAGAAACTGAAAACATGGCCAACAAAATGCAAACACTAGAGTATGTATTTATGTTGGTTATGTGGAATAGCATATTGCAGCATTTTCATCAGATGAGTCAAGCTCTCCAAGACTCGGAAGTAAATTTAAGACATGCACAGATCTCTGCTAGTCATTAACAGGGTATTTACATAATTGAAGAGAAAATTTTGGAAACACAACAATACAAATACTGCCAAATACTGAATATCAAGCAGTTCTCCATTGCAGATGTGTTAGAAGGAAACAAGTAAAATGATGGAAGTGCTCCAGAACTATCACTGAGCGCTAGAGGTCAATTTCTCCTAACCACATAATGTGCCGTCATTGACATACTAGAAACTTGCATGAAAAGAAGGATGAACATGTATGAAGTTCTTCGAAATAGATTTTCCTTCTCAAACAATGTAGATAGACCTGGTAAAGAATGCCTGAAGGCATCCAAGAAATTCTTGCAGGCTCATCCCCATGGCTTAAATACAAACTTTTATGGAGAAGTGTCACAATGTCATTTTTACATGAGAACTAAGTTTACAGATTCAGGAAAGACAAATTTTACTCATGTAGGCATGTATGAGTCCATAATAGAAGATAAAATACAATGCCTATTTCCCAATGTTGAAATTGCTTTATTCCTATTTCTAATTTTAATGATCACAAACTGCACAAGAGAATGCTGGTTTTCTATCCTAAAGACATGCAAACCCTCAGCATAAAACAATAATTCAGGAAAGACTCTATCCATTGTCCTTATCGTATATAGAAGTAGATATTGTTCGGCAGCTTAATTGTGATTAAATCATTGAAGAATTCATAACGGCAAAAAATAGAAAGATACATTTTTAATGATAACATGTTAGAGATGAAAGAGCTACCTAAAAATAAAATATAGTAACTTCCTGTGATATTTGTTTTCTGATCATTCAATTTTCTTTTAAGACATTTTTCATTTGTTCATTTATAATTATAGCACTTATTATGAAGCAAGCATCAAAATTGAACTATGAGCCATTTAAAGCAAAAAAGGTGAAAGTCAATGTTTTGTTGTGGGAGATCAACAGAATTTTATATTGATTGTGGAAACAACTAAGTTCACTGACTCATCTTCTTTGTTGTAGCATATGGAGAATATTCTTTTTGTAAAAATTATTTATATAGTAAAAATATTAGTACCCTGCATCTACTAAAACTTTTATAGTCCAGTTCATCTCATTCTGCTAAAAGGGCACATGTCACTTTTGTGTTCAATCGCTAATGTTATAGTCGCATTTGAAAAGAAGTTACATCATGGATAGCTAAGACACACACACATACATATACACACATGTATGTATGTAACTCACATGTCCTGTGCGAATGCCTGAGTAAGCAGAGTAGGGAGCACCACAGATTGTCAGTGTTTAGAGCTCTTACATGCCTTAACCCACCCCTGCACTGAACCCATTTCAAACTTCTGACCTCCAAAACTGTAAGATAATAAATTTGTGGGTTTTTTTTTTAAGCCATTAAATTTGTGGTAATTTGGTACACTAGCAATAGGTAACTAATCCAGAGTTCGGTATTAGGTTGTACTGTAGTCGGTGTACTGAAAAGCTATCTTATTACCAAAGGAGATGGATAAAGTTCTTGAAGGATTTCTTGGCAGAGTGTTAAAAAAAATCACAATTTGTATAGGTGCACTTATAATCGCATCACATAAAGTCGATTGGAGTTAGTTCTGGAATCTGCATTTCATTCTCAAAAACTTGACCAGTGGAATAGTTTCCCCTTCTACTAGGTTTCTTTTTCAAGAGAGTTTATGTAGAAGAGACAAAAACCTCCCGTGCTCTCTCTGAGGCCCGAATTCAGGACCTTCAGATTAGGGACTGACACGCTGCCTACTGTGCTAAAATGTAAAATTACACCAGCTTTAGCAAAGCTCTCAATTCAGACCATTTCAAGCCTAAGTGAAATTTCTGAAGCATTAGGTTTTTATATATTATACCCCTCCAGGCCCCATAAGAAATTGAAGCTACTTTATACATAAGTTTGCTTTTATTCTGAATTTATCACTATAACCTTGATAAAATTGTTTCGGGATTTTACCTTTGAGTAAGTAAATCTACGACAGAATGAAGTTTTCTACTCCACTTTAAACATCACTTTCTGCTGGGTGACATCCAGCAAGTTGCCTATTGTCTCTGTGCCTCAAATTCTCCATCAGGAAAATGGAGATTCTAGTAAAAGTACCTATCCTTTGAGGCAGTTAGGAGGACTGAATGACAGTAAATGTAAGGAGAGTGCATGACACATAATAAGTTCTTAATAACTTTTAGTTGTTATTGACTGTTTTTTTGTATAACTAGCATGTAGACTTGTTCTAGGAAAAGAGTAACATGTTGGAAAAAATTCTTTTTGCTTTGCAAACACTAGGATTAAAAACCTGCCAACAAGTGTGGTAGTGTGGTCCAGTGGTCTAAGACCCTGGATTTAGGCTCCAGTCTCTGCCGAGGTGTGGGTTTTAATCCCACTGCTGCCAGTACTATTAGTAATTTAATCCATCTGAGAACAGAATTTGCAGATGTCAAAAAAAAAATTTTTTTTTTTTTTATTTAGCATAGTTACCTGGGACTGGTCACCTAAAGAAAGTATTTACCTTCCCTTCCCATTTTTTTCCCATTAGTGTGGGGACGTGTGTATACCCGTTTAAACTTTGGCTGATTGGTGAACCTCAAGTGACTTCAGTACTGAGTTAAAATGTGTCTGGGGGCCATACTCTCATAGTTTCTCCAGTCTCTTTCAGACCAGTTGGTGGTGGTAGCCAGGTACCATCTAGTTGTGCTCGACTCAGTCTGCTGGAGGCTGTAGTAGTTGTGGTACATGAGTACTTTGGACAAATCTTTCCCTTGTGTCTATGGTTTTCTTCATTCTCCCTTGCTCCAGACAGGATGGGACCAGTAGATGTATTTTAGTTGGCTACTCACAATCTTTTAAGACCCCAGATGCTACTCACTAAAAAAAAAAATAATAATAATAAGATCTAAAATGTTTTCTTAATGAACTGTTATGCCAATTGAGCTAGACGTCCCCCTAGACCATGAACCTCAGCCCAATAATTTGGTCCTTCAGGGAATTTGGATGCATCTATGAATCTTCTATGACTTTGCCTTGGTCAGGTTGTTCTGACTTCCCCAGTATTCCATACTGTCTTACTCTTCACCAAAGATACCACTTATCAGTCATCAAATTAGTGCTTTTCTATCCCTACCACTCCCGCCCTCGTAACCATGTAAGATTCTTTCTTTCTTTGTATAAACCTTTTCATGAATTTTTAAAATAGTGGTCTCATACAATATTTGTCCTTTTGTAATTGACTGATTTCACTCAGCATAATGCTCTCCAGATATATCCATGTTGCAAGAAGTTTCACAGTCATCATTGTTCTTTATTGTTGCATAGCATTCCACTGTGTGTACGTACCATAGTTTGTTTATCCACTCATCTGTTGATGGGCATTTACGTCGCTTCCACCTTTTCGCTATTGTGAATAGTGCTGCAATGAACATGGGTGTGCATATGTATGTCTATTCCTGTTATGGCTCTTATTTCTCTAGGATATATTCTTAGGAGTGGGATTGCTGGATCATATGGCATTTCTATTTCTAGCTTTTTAAGGAAGCACCATATTCTTTCCATAATAGTTGTACCATTTTGCATTCCCATCAGCAGTGCATTAGGGTTCCAATCTTCCCAAAGTGTCTCCAATATTTGTTATTTTCTGCATTTTCTTTTTTTTAATTCCTGCCAGTAATATTGGGGTGAGATGGTATCTCATTGTAATTTTGATTTGCATTTCTCTAATGACTAATGATCATGAGCATTTGCTTGTGTGTCTGTTAGCTGCCTGAATATCTTCTTCCGTGAAGTGTCTGTTCATATTCTTTGCCCGTTTTTTAATTGGATTATTTGCCTTTTTGTTTAGGGGTGTTGGAAATTCCTATAGATTTTAGAGTCTAGACCTTTGTCAGATAAGTTATAGACAAAAATTTTCTGAGTCTGTAGGGTCTCTTTTTACTCTTTGAGTGAAGTCTTTTGACGAACATAAGTGTTTAATTTTTAGAAGATGTCTAGCTTATCTTCTGGTGTTTGTGTATTGTTAGTTATGGTTTGTATCCTATTTATGAGCCCCTAGTGTTCACTCCATTTTTTATTCCATAATCTTTATAGTTTTTAGTTTTATATTTAGAGCTCTGACCCATTTTGAATTAGTTTTTGTGTATGGTGTAAGGTATGGGTCTTGTTTCATTTTTTTACAGGTGGACATCTGGTTTTGCCAGCATGATTTGTTAAAAAGATTGTCTTTTCCCCATGTAATAGACTTTGGTGCTTTGTCAAAGATCGAGTGACCGTAGGTGTATGAGCCTTATTTTTTAATAAAGGGAGTGTAAGTATGTCCAGGAAGAATTTTTTTAATGTAGCAAATTATGTCAAACTTGAATTGTTTCCAAATTTTGAGTAAAAATTGGTTTTTTGCCCCAAACTTATGCAAACTTTCTGTTTTAGCATTTCCAGTAATTATATTTGGTTTCATTTCTTCTTTTTAAATTTTAAAGCTATTTGAAATTTAGTATCACAGGTGATGTATTGATCCAAGCTTTTATTTTCCAAGATGACCACACAGTAAGTCAAACACTATCAAATAATCCACCTATTGGTATTGATTTGAGATGCTGCCTCTATCGTGTTTTCATTTATATATTTCTATTATCCCATACCCGAAGTTTTCATTTTGTGGCATCAATTATAAGTGGAGTCTTAAATAGCTATTTATTTTCCAAATTCTGGGTGGCTCCATTGGACTAAATATGATTTCAGTGGTCCAACAATGGCTTCTTTACTCTATCTTAATACTGGAATGTGTCGAGAGGCGGGGCCAAGATGGCGGACTAGGTGGACGCTACCACGGATCCCTCTAGCAACAAAGACTTGGAAAAAACAAGTGAATCAATCACATACATAACAATCTACAAACTCTGAACAACAAACACAGACTTAGAGACGGAGAACGAACAAATACGGGCAGACAGCGATCGTTTTCAGAACTAAGAGCCAGCGTACCAGCTAATTACCTGGAAAATCTAGTTTCCCAGTGATGGCTCGGAGGCAGCAGTCCATATCAAACCACATAAAGAAACAGACCATGACAGCTTCTCCAACCCCCCAAACAAAAGAATCAAAATCTTTCCCAAATGAAGATATAATCCTCGAATTATCAGATACAGAATATAAAAAACTAATTTACAGAATGCTTAATGATATCACAAACGAAATTAGGATAACTGCAGAAAAAGCCAAGGAACACACTGATAAAACTGTTGAAGAACTCAAAAAGGTTATTCAAGAACATAGTGGAAAAATTAATAAGTTGCAAGAATCCATAGAGAGACAGCATGTAGAAATCCAAAAGATTAACAATAAAATTACAGAATTAGACAATGCAATACGAAGTCAGAGGAGCAGACTCGAGCAATTAGAATGCAGACTGGGACTTCTGGAGGACCAGGGAATCAACTCGAACAGAGCTGAAAAAAAAATCAGATAAAAGAATTTAAAAAAATGAAGAAACCCTAAGAATCATGTGGGACTCTATCAAGAAGGATAACCTGCAGGTGATTGGAGTCCCAGAACAGGGAGGGGGGACAGAAAACACAGAGAAAATAGTTGAAGAACTCCTGCCACAAAACTTCCCTGACATCATGAAAGACGAAAGGATATCTATCCAAGATGCTCATCGAACCCCATTTAAGATTGATCCAAAAAGAAAAACACCAAGACATATTATCATCAAACTTGCCAAAACCAAAGATAAACAGAAAATTTTAAAAGCAGCCAGGGAGAAAAGAAAGGTTTCCTTCAAGGGAGAATCAATAAGAATAAGTTCAGACTACTCAGCAGAAACCATGCAAGCAAGAAGGGAATGGGACGACGTATACAGAGCACTGAAGGAGAAAAACTGCCAACCAAAGATCATATATCCAGCAAAACTCTCTCTGAAATATGAAGGAGAAATTAAGATATTTACAGACAAACACAAGTTTAGAGAATTTGCAAAAACTAAACCAAGACTGCAAGAAATGCTTAAGGAGATTGTTTGGCCTGATGACCAATAATATCAGGTACCAGCACAATACAAGGTCACAAAACAGAATGTCCTGATATCAACACAACTCAAATAGGGAAAGCACAAAAACAAACAAAGTAAAAATAAATAAATAAACAAAATAATACACATAACAGGAACTCATGGAAATCAATAGATAAACGATCACAATAATCAAAAAGAGGGACTAAATACAGGAGGCATTGAACTGCCAGATGGAGAGTGAGACAAGGCGATATAGAACGGTACAAGTTAGGTTTTTACTTAGAAAAATAGGGGTAAATAATAAGGTAACCACAAAAAGGAATATCAATTCCATAACTCAAGAAAAACGTAACGACTCAACAAACATAAAGTTAAACATTATGAAAATGAGGATCTCACAATCTACTAAGAAAAAGTCTCGGCACAAAAAAGTATGTGGAAAAATGAAAAGGCTAACAACACACATAAAAAGGCATCAAAAGGACAGCACTAAAAACTTATTTATCTATAATTACGCTGAATGTAAATGGACTAAATGCACCAATAAAGAGACAGAGAGTCACGGACTGGATAAAGAAACACGATCCATCTATATGCTGCCTACAAGAGACACACCTTAGACTTAGAGACACAAACAAACTAAAACTCAAAGGATGGAAAAAATATATCAAGCAAATAATAAGCAAAAAAGAAGAGGAGTAGCAATATTAATTTCTGACAAAATAGACTTTAGACTTAAATCCGCCACAAAGGGTAAAGAAGGACACTATATAATGATAAAAGGGACAATTGATCAGGAAGATATAACCATATTAAATATTTACCACCCAATGACAGGGCTACAAGATACATAAATCAAATTTTAACAGAATTGAAAAGCGAGATAGATACCTCCACATTTATACTAGGGGACTTCAACACACCACTTTCGGAGAAGGACAGGACATCCAGAAAGAAGCTCAATAGAGACACGGAAGATCTAATTACAACAATCAACCAACTTGACCTCATTGACTTATACAGAACTCTCCACCCAACTGCTGCAAAATATACTTTTTTTTCTAGTGCACATGGAACATTCTCTAGAATAGACCACATATTAGGTCATAAAACAAATCGTGGTAGAATCCAAAACATTGAAATATTACGAAGCATCTTCTCAGACCACAAGGCAATGAAGCTAGAAATCAATAACAGAAAAACTAGGGAAAAGAAATCAAATACTTGGAAAATGAACAATACCCTCCTGAAAAAAGACTGGCTTATAGAAGACATCAAGGAGGGAATAAGGAAATTCTTAGAGAGCAACGAGAATGAAAATACTTCCTATCAAAACCTTTGGCACACAGCAAAAGCAGTGCTCAGAGGCCAATTTATATCGATAAATGCACACATACAAAAAGAAGAAAGAGCCAAAAGCAGAGAACTGTCCCGACAACTTGAACAAATAGAAAGTGAGCAACAAAAGAACCCATCAGGCACCAGAAGAAAACAAATAATAAAAATTAGAGCTGAACTAAATGAATTAGAGAACAGAAAAACAATTGAAAAAATTAACAAAGCCAAAAGCTGGTTCTTTGAAAAAATTAACAAAATTGATAAACGATTGGCCAGACTGACTAAAGAAAAACAGGAAAGGAAACAAATAACCCGAATAAGAAACGAGAAGGATCACATCACGACAGAGCCAAATGAAATTAAAAGAATCATTTCAGATTACTACGTAAAATTGTACTGTAACAAATTTGAAAACCTAGAAGAAATGGATAAATTTTTGGAAAAATACTACCTACCTAAACTAACACATTCAGAAGTAGAACAACTAAATAGACCCATAACAAAAAAAGAGATTGAAACGGTAATCAAAAAACTCCCAAGAAAAAAAGCCCTGGACCAGACGGCTTCACTGCAGAGTTCTACCAAACCTTCAGAGAAGAGTTAACACCACTACTGCTGAAGGTATTTCAAAGCATAGAACAAGACAGAATACTACCCAACTAATTCTATGAAGCTACCATCTCCCTGACACCAAAACCAGGTAAAGACACTACAAAAAAAGAAAATTATAGACCTATATCCCTCATGAACATAGATGCAAAAATCCTCAACAAAATTCTAGCCAATAGAATCCAACAATATATCAAAAAAATAATTGACCCTGACCAAGTGGGATTTATACCAGGTATGCAAGGCTGGTTTAATATCAGAAAAACCATTAATGTAATCCATCACATAAATAAAACAAAAGACAAAAACCACATGATCTTATCAATAGATGCAGAAAAGGCATTTGACAAAGTCCAACACCCATTTATGATAAAAACTCTTACCAAAATAGGAATTGAAGGAAAATTCCTCAACATAATAAAGGGCATCTATGCAAAGCCAACAGCCAATATCACTCTAAATGAAGAGAACCTGAAAGCATTTCCGCTGAGAACGGGAACCCGACAAGGATGCCCTTTATCACCACTCTTATTCAACATCGTACTTGAAGTCCTAGCGAGGGCAATTAGGCTAGACAAAGAAATAAAGGGTATCCAGATTGGCAAGGAGGAAGTAAAGCTATCACTATTTGCAGATGACATGATCGTATACATGGAAAACCCTAAGGAATCCTCCGGAAAACTACTGAAACTAATAGAAGAGTTTGACAGAGTCTCAGGTTATAAAATAAACATACAAAAATCACTTGGATTCCTCTACATCAACAAAAAGAACATCGAAGAGGAAATAACCAAATCAATACCATTCACAGTAGCCCCCAAGAAGATAAAATACTTAGGAATAAATCTTACCATGGATGTAAAAGACCTATACAAAGAAAACTATAAAACTCTGCTACAAGAGAGGTGGAGAAAGATGGCGGACTAGGCAGACGCTACCTCGGATCCCTCTTACAACAAAGACACGGAAAAACAAGTGAATCGATCACATACATAACAATCTACGAACCCTGAACAACAAACACAGATTTAGAGACAGAGAATGAACTAATACGGGGAAGCAGCGATTGTTTTCAGAGCCTGGAGCCAGCGTACCAGTCAGGTACGGCACAAGCACAGAGAGCTGTTCCACCCCCCTGAACTAACCCCAGGAGGGGGACCAGCCGGTTCCGAGGGCGGCGTGGGACGCAGCCGGTAAGAGAAGTTCCCGGGAGGCAGTGACTGGTCTTGTAACGGGGAGAGCAGCGTCCCAGCCAGGGAACCATCCCGCCGGGATTTGGACTGGACGTAGGCGGCTTCATTAACATCCGAATAGCCTGAGCTAGAGGGAGAACTCTGATAGGGATCTGACTGCATTTTTTTTTAGCGGATTTTCTGGAAAAACTAGTTTCCCAGTGATGGCTCGGAGACAACAATCCATATCAAACCACTTAAAGAAGCAGACCATGACAGCTTCTCCAAGCCCCCAAACAAAAGAATCAAAATCTTTCCCAAATGAAGATACAATTCTGGAATTATCAGATACAGAATATAAAAAACTAATTTACAGAATGCTTCAAGACATCACAAATGAAATAAGGCAAACTGCAGAAAAAGCCAAGGAACACACTGATAAAACTGTTGAAGAACTCAAAAAGATTATTCAAGAACATAGTGGAAAAATTAATAAGTTGCAAGAATCCATAGAGAGACAGCATGTAGAAATCCAAAAGATTAACAATAAAATTACAGAATTTGACAATGCAATACGAAGTCAGAGGAGCAGACTCGAGCAATTACAATGCAGACTGGGACATCTGGAGGACCAGGGAATCAACACCAACATAGCTGAAAAAAAATCAGATAAAAGAATTTAAAAAAATGAAGAAACCCTAAGAATCATGTGGGACTCTATCAAGAAGGATAACCTGCAGGTGATTGGAGTCCCAGAACAGGGAGGGGGGACAGAAAACACAGAGAAAATAGTTGAAGAACTCCTGACACAAAACTTCCCTGACATCATGAAAGACGAAAGGATATCTATCCAAGATGCTCATCGAACCCCATTTAAGATTGACCCAAAAAGAAAAACACCAAGACATATTATCATCAAACTCACCAAAACCAAAGATAAACAGAAAATTTTAAAAGCAGCCAGGGAGAAAAGAAAGGTTTCCTTCAAGGGAGAATCAATAAGAATAAGTTCAGACTACTCAGCAGAAACCATGCAGGCAAGAAGGGAATGGGACGACATATACAGAACACTGAAGGAGAAAAACTGCCAGCCAAGGATCATATATCCAGCAAAACTCTCTCTGAAATATGAAGGTGAAATTCAGATATTTTCAGATAAACATAAGTTTAGAGAATTTGCAAAAACCAAACCAAAGCTACAAGAAATACTAAAGGATATTGTTTGGTCAGAGAACCAATAATATCAGATATCAGCACAACACAAGGTCACAAAACAGAACGTCCTGATATCAACTCAAATAGGGAAATCACAAAAACAAACAAATTAAGATTAATTAACAAAAAAAAATACACATAACAGGGAATCATGGAAGTCAATAGGTAAAAGATCGCAATAATCAAAAAGAGGGACTAAATACAGGAGGCATTGAACTGCCATATGGAGAGTGATACAAGGCAATATAGAACAATACAAGTTAGGTTTTTACTTAGAAAAATAGGGGTAAATAATAAGGTAACCACAAAAAGGCATAACAACTTGATAACTCAAGATAAAAGCCAAGAAAAACGTAACGACTCAACTAACATAAAGTCAAACACTATGAAAATGAGGATCTCACAATTTACTAAGAAAAACGCCTCAGCACAAAAAAGTATGTGGAAAAATGAAATTGTCAACAACACACATAAAAAGGCATCAAAAGGACAGCACTAAAAACTTATTTATCTATAATTACGCTGAATGTAAATGGACTAAATGCACCAATAAAGAGACAGAGAGTCACAGACTGGATAAAGAAACACGATCCATCTATATGCTGCCTACAAGAGACACACCTTAGACTTAGAGACACAAACAAACTAAAACTCAAAGGATGGAAAAAAATATATCAAGCAAACAATAAGCAAAAAAGAAGAGGAGTAGCAATATTAATTTCTGACAAAATAGACTTTAGACTTAAATCCACCAAAAAGGATAAAGAAGGACACTGTATAATGATAAAAGGCACAATTGATCAGGAAGACATAACCATATTAAATATTTACGCACCCAATGACAGGGCTACAAGATACATAAATCAAATTTTAACAGAATTGAAAAGTGAGATAGATACCTCCACAGTTATAGTAGGAGACTTCAACACACCACTTTCGGAGAAGGACAGGACATCCAGAAAGAAGCTCAATAGAGACACGGAAGATCTAATTACAACAATCAACCAACTTGACCTCATTGACTTATACAGAACTCTCCACCCAACTGCTGCAAAATATACTTTTTTTTCTAGCGCACATGGAACATTCTCTAGATTAGACCACATATTAGGTCATAAAACAAACCTTTGCAGAGTCCAAAACATCGAAATATTACAAAGCATCTTCTCAGACCACAAGGCCATAAAACTAGAGATCAATAACAGAAAAACTAGGGAAAAGAAATCAAATATTTGGAAAATGAACAATACCCTCCTGAAAAAAGACTGGGTTATAGAAGACATCAAGGAGGGAATAAGAAAATTCTTAGAAAGCAACAAGAATGAAAATACTTCCCATCAAATCCTCTGGGACACAGCAAAAGCAGTGCTCAGAGGCCAATTTATATCGATAAATGCACACATACAAAAAGAAGAAAGAGCCAAAAGCAGAGAACTGTCCCGACAACTTGAACAAATAGAAAGTGAGCAACAAAAGAATCCATCAGGCACCAGAAGAAAACAAATAATAAAAATTAGAGCTGAACTAAATGAATTAGAGAACAGAAAAACAATTGAAAGAATTAACAAAGCCAAAAGCTGGTTCTTTGAAAAAATTGATAAACCATTGGCTAGACTGACTAAAGAAATACAGGAAAGGAAACAAATAACCCGAATAAGAAACGAGAAGGACCACATAACAACAGAACCAAATGAAATTAAAAGAATCATTTCAGATTTATTATGAAAAATTATACTCTAACAAATTTGAAAACCTAGAAGAAATGGATGAATTTCTGGAAAAACACTACCTATCTAAACTAACACATTCAGAAGTAGAACAAATAAATAGACCCATAACAAAAAAAGAGATTGAAACGGTAATCAAAAAACTCCCAACAAAAAAAAGCCCTGGCCCGGATGGCTTCACTGCAGAGTTCTACCAAACTTTCAGAGAAGAGTTAACACCACTACTACTGAAGGTATTCCAAAGCATAGAAAATGACGGAATACTACTCAACTCATTCTATGAAGCCACCATCTCCCTGATACCAAAACCAGGTAAAGACATTACAAAAAAAGGAAATTATAAACCTATATCCCTCATGAACATAGATGCAAAAATCCTCAACAAAATTCTAGCCAATAGAATCCAACAACACATCAAAAAAATAATTGACCCTGACCAAGTGGGATTTATACCAGGTATGCAAGGCTGGTTTAATATCAGAAAAACCATTAATGTAATCCATCACATAAATAAAACAAAAGACAAAAACCACATGATCTTATCAATAGATGCAGAAAAGGCATTTGACAAAGTCCAACACCCATTTATGATAAAAACTCTTACCAAAATAGGAATTGAAGGAAAATTCCTCAACATAATAAAGGGCATCTATGCAAAGCCAACAGCCAATATCACTCTAAATGGAGAGAACCTGAAAGCATTTCCCTTGAGAACGGGAACCAGACAAGGATGCCCTTTATCACCGCTCTTATTCAACATCGTGCTGGAAGTCCTAGCCAGGGCAATTAGGCTAGACAAAGAAATAAAAGCTATCCGGATTGGCAAGGAAGAAGTAAAGTTATCACTATTTGCAGATGACATGATTATATACACACAAAACCCTAAGGAATCCTCCAGAAAACTACTGAAAGTAATAGAAGAGTTTGGCAGAGTTTCAGGTTATAAAATAAACATACAAAAATCACTTGGATTCCTCTACATCAACAAAAAGAACACCGAAGAGGATATAACCAAATCAATACCATTCATAGTAGCCCCCAAGAAGATAAGATACTTAGGAAAAAATCTTACCAAGGATGTAAAAGACCTATACAAAGAAAACTACAAAGCTCTACTACAAGAAATTCAAAAGGATATACTTAAGTGGAAAAACATACCTTGCTCATGGATAGGAAGACTTAACATAGTAAAAATTTCTATTCTACCAAAAGCCATCTATACATTTAACGCACTTCCGATCCAAATTCCAATGTCGTATTTTAAGGGGCTAGAGAAACAAATCACCAATTTCATATGGAAGGGAAAGAAGCCCCGGATAAGCAAAGCACTACTGAAAAAGAAGAAGAAAGTGGGAGGCCTCACTTTACCTAATTTCAGAACCTATTATACAGTCACAGTAGTCAAAACAGCCTGGTACTGGTACAACAACAGGCACATAGACCAATGGAACAGAATTGAGAACCCAGACATAGATCCATCCACGTATGAACAGCTGATATTTGACAAAGGACCAATGTCAATTAATTGGGGAAAAGAAAACCTTTTTAACAAATGGTGCTGGCATAACTGGATATTCATTTGCAAAAAAAATGAAACAGGACCCATACCTTACACCATGCACAAAAACTAACTCCAAGTGGATCAAAGACCTAAACATAAAGACTAAAACGATAAAGATCATGGAAGAAAAAATTGGGACAACCCTAGGAACCCTAATACAAGGCATAAACAGAATACAAAACATTACCAAAAATGATGAAGAGAAGCCCGATAACTGGGAGCTCCTAAAAATCAAACACCTATGCTCATCTAAAGACTTCACCAAAAGAGTAAAAAGACCACCTACAGACTGGGAAAGAATTTTCAGCTATGACATCTCCGACCAGCGCCTGATCTCTAAAATCTACATGATTCTGTCAAAACGCAACCACAAAAAGACAAACAACCCAATCAAAAAGTGGGCAAAGGATATGAACACACATTTCACTAAAGAAGATATTCAGGCAGCCAACAGATACATGAGAAAATGCTCACGATCATTAGCCATTAGAGAAATGCAAATTAAAACTACGATGAGATTCCATCTCACACCAGCAAGGCTAGCATTAATCCAAAAAACACAAAATAATAAATGTTGGAGAGGCTGCGGAGAGATTGGAACTCTTATACACTGCTGGTGGGAATGTAAAATGGTACAACCACTTTGGAAATCTATCTGGCATTATCTTAAACAGTTAGAAATAGAACTACCATACAACCCAGAAATCCCACTCCTAGGAATATACCCTAGAGATACAAGAGCCTTCATACAAACAGATATATGCACACCCATGTTTATTGCAGCTCTGTTTACAATAGCAAAAAGTTGGAAGCAACCAAGGTGTCCATCAACGGATGAATGGGTAAATATATTGTGGTATATTCACACAATGGAATACTACGCATCGATAAAGAACAGTGACGAATCTGTGAAACATTTCATAACATGGAAGAACCTGGAAGGCATTATGCTGAGCGAAATGAGTCAGAGGCAAAAGGACAAATATTGTATAAGACCACTATTATAAGATCTTGAGTAATAGTAAACCTGAGAAGAACACATACTTTTGTGGTTACGAGGAGGGGAGGGAGGGAGGGTGGGAGAGGGTTTTTTATTGATTAATCAGTAGATAAGAAATGCTTTAGGTGAAGGGAAAGACAACACTCAATACATGGAAGGTCAGCTCAATTGGACTGGACCAAAAGCAACGAAGTTTCCGGGACAAAATGAAGGCTTCAAAGGTCAGCGGAGCAAGGGCGGGGGTCTGGGGAACACGGTTTGCGGGGACTTCTAAGTCAATTGGCAAAATAATTCTATTATGAAATCATTCTGCATCCCACTTTGAAATGTGGCGTCTGGGGTCTTAAATGCTAACAAGCGGCCATCTAAGATGCATCAATTGGTCTCAACCCACCTGGAGCAAAGGAAAATGAAGAACACCAAGGTCACACGACAACTAAGAGCCCAAGAGACCGAAAGGGCCACATGAACCAGAGACCTACATCATCCTGAGACCAGAAGAACTAGTTGGTGCCCGGCCACAATCGATGACTGCCCTGACAGGGAGCACAACAGAGGACCCCTGAGGGAGCAGGAGATCAGTGGGATACAGACCCCAAATTCTCATAAAAAGACCAAACTTAATGGTCTGACTGAGACTAGAGGAATCCCGGCAGCCATGGTCCCCAGACCTTCTGTTGGCACAGGACAGGAACCATCCCCGAAGACAACTCATCAGGCATGAAAGGGACTGGTCAGCGGGTGGGAGAGAGACGCTGATGAAGAGTGAGCTAATTATATCAGGTGGGCACTTGAGATTGTGTTGGCAACTCTTGTCTGGAGGGGGTATGGGAGGATAGAGAGAGAGAGAAGCCGGCAAAATTGTCACGAAAGGACAGACTGAAAGGGCTGACTCAAGAGGGTGAGAGCAATTGGGAGTAGGGAGTGAGATGTATGTAAACTTATATGTGACAGACTGATTGGATTTGTCAACGTTCACTTGAAGCTTAATAAAAGTTAATAAAAAAAAAAATAAAAAACTCTGCTACAAGAAATTCAAAAGGACATACTTAAGTGGAAGAACATACCCTGCTCATGGATAGGAAGACTTAACATAGTAAAAATGTCTATTCTACCAAAAGCAATCTATACATATAACGCACTTCCTATCCAAATACCAATGTCATATTTTAAGGGGATAGAGAAACAAATCACTAATTTCATATGGAAGGGAAAGAACCCCCGGATAAGCAAAGCATTACTGAAAAAGAAGAAGAAAGTGGGAGGCCTCACTCTACCTGATTTCAGAACCTATTATACAGCTACAGTAGTCAAAACAGCCTGGTACTGGTACAACAACAGGCACATAGACCAATTGAACAGAATTGAGAACCCAGATATAAATCCATCCATGTATGAGCAGCTGATATTTGACAAAGGACCAGTGTCAGTCAATTGGGGAAATGATAGTCTTTTTAACAAATGGTGCTGGCATAACTGGATATCCATTTGCAAAAGAATGAAACAGGACCCATACCTCACACCATGCACAAAAACTAACTCCAAGTGGATCAAAGACCTAAACATAAAGACTAAAACGATAAAGATCATGGAAGAAAAAATCGGGACAACCCTAGGAGCCCTAATACAGGGCATAAACAGAATACAAAACATTACCAAAAATGATGAAGAGAAACCCGATAACTGGGACCTCCTAAAAATCAAACACCTATGCTCATCTAAAGACTTCACCAAAAGAGTAAAAAGACCACCTACAGACTGGGAAAGAATATTCAGCTATGACATCTCAGACCAGCGCCTGATCTCTAAAATCTACATGATTCTGTCAAAACTCAAGCACAAAAAGACAAACAACCCAATCAAGAAGTGGGCAAAGGATATGAACACACATTTCACTAAAGAAGATATTCAGGCAGCCAACAGATACATGAGAAAATGCTCCCGATCATTAGCCACTAGAGAAATGCAAATTAAAACTACGATGAGATTCCATCTCACTCCAACAAGGCTAGCATTAATCCAAAAAACACAAAATAATAAATGTTGGAGAGGCTGCGGAGAGATTGGAACTCTCATACACTGGTGGTGGGATTGTAAAATGGTACAACCACTTTGGAAATCCATCTGGCGTTATCTTAAACAGTTAGAAATAGAACTACCATACAACCCAGAAATCCCACTCCTCGGAATATACCCTAGAGAAACAAGAGCCTTCACACAAACAGACATATGCACACCCATGTTTATTGCAGCTCTGTTTACAATAGCAAAAAGCTGGAAGCAACCAAGATGTCCGTCAACGGATGAATGGGTAAATAAATTGTGGTATATTCACACAATGGAATACTACGGATCGATAAAGAACAGTGACGAATCTCTGAAACATTTCATAACATGGAGGAATCTGGAAGACATTATGCTGAGCGAAATGAGTCAGAGGCAAAAGGACAAATATTGTATAAGACCACTATTATAAGATCTTGAGAAATAGAAAAAACAGAGAAGAACACATACTTTTGTGGTTACAAGGGGGGGAGGGAGGGAGGGTGGGAGAGGGTTTTTTATTGATCAATCAGTAGATAAGAACTGCTTTGGGTGAAGGGAAAGACAACACACAATACAAGGAAGGTCAGCTCAATTGGACTGGACTAAGAGCAAAGAGGTTTCCGGGATAAAATGAAAGCTTCAAAGGTCAGCGGAGCAGGGGCTGGGGTCTGGGGAACATGGTTTGAGGAGACTTCTAAGTCAACGGGCAAAATAATTCTATTATGAAAACATTCTGCATCCCACTTTGAATTGTGGCGCCTGGGGTCCTAAATGCCAACAAGTGGCCATCTAAGATACATCAATTGGTCTCAACCCACCTGGAGCAAAGGCAAAGGAAGAACACCAAGGCCACACGACAACTAGGAACCCAAGAGACAGAAGGGGTGCATGAACCGGAGACCTGCATTGTCCTGAGACCAGAAGGACTAGTTGGTGCCCAGCCACAATCGATGTCTGCCCTGCTAGGGAGCACAGCGGACAACTCCTGAGGGAGCAGGAGGCCAATGGGATACAGACCCCAAATTCTCATAAAAAGACCATACCTAATGATATGAATGCGACTAGAGGAATCCCAGAGACAACGCTCCCCAGAGCTTCTGATGGCACAGGACAGGAACCATCCCCGAAGACAACTCATCAGGCATGAAAAGGACTGGTCAGCGGGGGGGAGGAGAGAGACGCTGATGAAGAGTGAGCCAATTAAATTAGGTGGACACTGGAGAGTGTGTTGGCAACTCTTGACTGGAGGGGGGATGGGAAGATAGAGAGAGAGGGAAGATGGCAAAATTGGCACGAAACGAGAGACTGAAAGGGCTGACTCAATAGGGGGAGAGCAAGTGGGAGAAGGGAGTAAGATGTATGTAAACCTACATGTGACAGACTGATTGGAATGGTAAATGTTCACTTGAAGCTTAATAAAAATTAAAAAAAAAAAAATATTGGAATGTGTCATTTACCCAAGGCCTACATTGATATAAACGTCCCTGTGTGACCAATAGGATTTGGGCTCAACTAGTAAGCTAAAAGAAACTCTGGTAGTGTAGTGGTTAAAAGCTAAGGCTACTAACCAAAAGACTGGCTGTTTGAATCCACCAGGAGCTCTTTGGAAACCCTATGGGGCAGTTTTACTCTACCCTATGGGGTCACTATGAGTCGGAACCAGCTAGGGGGCAGCAGATTTGGTGTTTTTGATGTAGTAATCTAAAGGTTGGTGGTTCAAACCCACACATGGAACTGCAGAAGGAAAGCCTAGCAATCTGTTTCTGTGAACATTACAGCTAAGAAAACCCTGTGGAGCAGTTTTGCTTTGTAACACATGTAGTCACCCTGAGCCAGAATCAAGCCAATAGAAGGCAATAGGTTTGTTATTTTTGTTATTGTCTTTGTTGTATTAGAATACAAAGTAGTTGCAATAGTGTGGGAAGCCAGACCATTGTGGCATGCTGGTGGGAATATATATTAGGCAAGATCCATCAGAATTACCATCGAACATCACATAGACTGATTCAGTAATTCCATCTGTAGAAAGTACTAGCACCCATTTGAAATGTCAGTTAGGGGTATTACTTATTGCAGCATTATTTATATGGGCAAGATAGACGTTATGATGTATCCATAGAATGGAATTCTTTGCTGCTAAGCAAAGAAGGAAAAAGCCCTTTCTGTATTGATTTGGAAATTGATAGAACATTCATGAAGTGAAAAATCCAAGATGCAGCGGAATGTAGTTGGAATTTCCTTATTTGTATTAAAAGTGGAGGAAATAATATCCCTGAGAGGATACCCAGGAAACAATGCTTGCCTGTGCAAGGATGAATTGGGTGACTGGGAAGGTTGTGGGAGAGTCAGGGATGGAACTTTTACACTTTTTCGGGGGCAACAAGTTTGGTTTTTGGTCCCTCAAGCAGTGACACTGGAAACCTGTTTCACCTCTTTCGCCGTCTCTTTATAATATCCACATAACAAAATATAAAGACAGCCAAAGAATAAAATCTATTAGAAAGTGCGCGTCCTGCCTACTCTCACCTCACCAAGGCAGTTTTGGAGGGGTCCCTGGGTCTCCCCTCTTGTGCCCCCTCCGCCCCCCACTCATCCCCTTTGGCTTTTCAGTCACCGCCTGTCATAGGGGCCCCAGGCCCTACTGCCACACCCTGACTCCCACGGCCCTTCTACAGTCCCAGGCAGGACCTTCTGGGGCGCAGAGCTGCATTCAGGCTCACAGCTAGGCGGCCAGGCCCTCTGAGCCTTCTGGGGTCGGAAGCTGGAGGTGGGGAGGGGGGTGCCGGAATGTACCGAGCAGGAAGGTAGGGGATGCGAGAGCCGGAGGTCACCGCAGGATGCAAGGGCTGGGTTAGAGACCAGAACACTTTACTCTATTTGAAAGTCTATGCTTGAAGCCAGGCCTTGGGTGAGTAGAGGGCATAGCAGTGGTTCGCTGGAGCCATAAGGCTCTTCACCATAGGAGGTCTGTGCCTGGATCAGGGACCCCGTGTGGCCAGCTGGACCCACTTTGGTCCCCTTTCTCCCACAATGCTCTACTCCTCTGATTGTATGATTAGAGTCCTCACAGCACTCGACATTGGTATTGTGGGATTTTAGGGAGCAACGATTTTAAGGGAGGCTCTGTAGCTGAATTCGACTCTCCCAGCCTTCTCTTCTCCTTTCCCTTCCCTCCCCTCCAAATGACTACTTGCTGTGAGCGCAAGTGATGCATACTTGGCGGCTTGAGTCTCTTGATGGAGTTCTTCTGTTAGAGACCCTCACTTAGGGCATTCCAAAGAAGAATCTAAGTTACAAAAGATGCAGGACATGAATAGCAAAGTTCGTTTTTAGAAATCTTCATCTCATTTGGAAGGATTGGCCTGGGTCAACTTTTACTGACCACTTGTGGGCAGTGTAGAACTGCTGCATAGTGTTTTCAAGGCTTTCACCTTTCAGGAGCAGATTACCAGGCCTGTCTTCTGAGGCACCTCTGGGTGGGTTCAAACTGCCAACCTTATGGCTAGTAACTGAGCACTTAACCCCTTGCCCTTTCTCTATTCCCCTTGCTCTATTCTGATTCTTGTTGAGCAAAGAGCAGAAAGAGAGGCGTCAAAAAGCCTACAGTAAGTGTCAGGATAGGTTTCCCCAAGAGGAAGGGGAATGTCAGTGGGCTTCGAAGGGAATTAACTAGGGTAAAATGAGGCTAATGCCTGAACAGGGACTTGAACCCTGGACCCTCAGATTAAAATGCTCATACCCTGAGGACTGAACCACCCAGACGATGCTTTCACCTTTTCTTGGGTACGTAATGTAGGTTTTATGCAGGCCAGTTTGTTTTATTTTTCATATCCTGGCTCCCAGAAAACTTCCTTGTAATTCTCCTGCTTGCCAAGAAGATTCTGTTTGAAACAGATGTCATAATCACAAGGAGAATTTCCCTTCCTTTTATCTTGTCTTCTGTCTCTCTAGACTTTCAGAAACAGACTTGGTTGCCTAGACAAAGCAATGTCAACTTTCAGATCACATTGCTACACCCAGAGGGCTTTGTACCCACTTGCATCTATTTTTCTTGAAGCAACACTCATGCTATTCTTCTTTGTATCCCTCTGCATTGTCTTATACATCTTTCTTGCATCCTTGGGAGGGAGAGAAGAAAAAAGATAAAGGACAGAAAAACTGAAGACCAAAGGGAACATTCCACAATGGTGGGCAAGCAAAGCTGCATGGGTTTAATCATCTGCATCTCTGTGCTTACTTTTCTTCATGATGCAACTTCTCTACCAACTGTGAGCCACTCCTATTTCTTTTCATTTTATTTCTCCTCCTCCTTCTTTTAGGTCTCCATTTTTCTCTTCCTCCTTCAGGTCTTCACATCATAAATACGGTTTGCTATTCATATCCAGTGGACAATGATAATTATCTTGATGAATTAGTGTACATTTAGACATACCATCCAGAATATGACCTAAGATAGCTTTTGTGTTTTGACCTAAACCTGGAGAAAATACTGTACAAGGGATCTGGAAACAAATGAGGAAGTTTTGGAGTGAAGGAAAGTTTAACCTCTCTGGGGAGGAAAGACAGGGTAGGGAATGGGAAAGACTATTGTTACTTCTTAAAAATAACTTGGCACTTCCAAGAAACAAA
Source organism: Elephas maximus indicus (assembly GCF_024166365.1). Classification (NCBI taxonomy): domain Eukaryota; kingdom Metazoa; phylum Chordata; class Mammalia; order Proboscidea; family Elephantidae; genus Elephas; species Elephas maximus. The sequence continues at coordinate 81,389,453 of NC_064819.1, read as the reverse complement.
GACTATGAGAAAATTGAGAGAATTTGTGATTACTTAACCTTGGGAATTTGTGGATTTCTCCTCTCTCCTACCCTACCAATATACAAGGCAGAGTTGGGGATGGGTCACACAAAATCACCTTGAATTGTTTTGTGGATCAATCCACAGGGAAACTAGGGAAAGACTTTTAAGCAAAATACCTTGGGGTTAGTTAGCATATCAATGAGACAAGCATCTCTCCAAGCTATTTTGGCGCCTTTTTCTCCATTTGATGTAGATTGGAAGTCACCAAACTGCACCTCCCATTTCAGGACCACTCTCCCAGGGAGATTTGGGACCCACTACTTCATCCCACCTCTTTTTTTTTTTTTTTTTTTACTTCATCCCACCTCAGTATCAGGTGATTCTTCTGCTTGTGGGTAGAGGATAAAGTTTTTAAAAGCTATGTTATGAATGGATTGTAATAAAATATTTTCTTAGCATTAAAAGCAGGCATTTCTGACAAAGGGAGCTCTTGTTTGAGCTTCCAGACTTTTCTCCCTAGGGCAATGCTGTATTATCTTTGAGATCAAAAGGTCCTAAGTACCAACTTCTGGCAGTCACTCTCTGTATGCTGTCATCTGCACCCCTTCATTGCAGAGTTTAGTTTCTGGTTCATAATTCTCTACCCAAATGTATCATAAATATGAGTGACTTAGACTAATGTGCTCTCAAAGAAATATGTCACTTCTGATCATCTCACAATCTCAGTTTATTAATTCTAAGTAATTGTTCTCAGAGTTTTCAGATATTATTTGATTCCTTTTATGAATGTTGCTAAAATTTCCTCTAACTTCAAAGTTAAAAATTTGAAAACAGAAACCTAATGTTCCCTTATCAACATTTTCACTTACGCGCTTGTACCATATCCTCGCAGTACTGGCTGCATGGTGGAATGGATAAGGTGTCTGATTCCAGATCTAGAGGACTGAGTGTTCCAATCCCTTCGTGGTCATTTATTTCTTATTGGGCAACAAGTAGAAAATTCTTGAAGTAATTTCTAGTGACTAATTCCTCAGGTGTTGCTGGAAGGGAGAACTGATACAGGTGAAGTTTTTTTCTTTCACAAATCAATAACAATAAAGAGGCTTTGGAAATCTAAAAAGGGCTGAGCCTCAAAAAGAAAAGGGAGCAAATCTGTGTACCAGTAATGATCATTATCCTGTCCTCTTAGTTGATTACTTTTTTCTAATAACTTTTCAAGATTTCAATGGGGGTTTATTTCTTTTCTTCAAGGTATTAGTGAATCTTAACTAGATAGTACACAAAAATTTTTTTAGGCAAAGGGAAGGGCAACACATAACACAGGAATAGTCAGTACAATTGGACTAAACCAAAAGCGATTTCCTCAATACAACCAAAAGCTTCAAAGGTCAGAGTAGCAGGGACGGGAGTCTAGGCACCATGGTTTCTAGGGGACATATCAATTGCCATAACAAAATGTCTGAAGAAAACGGTCTGCATTCCACTTTGGTGAGAGGTGTCTGGGGTCTTAAAGGCTAGCAAGCGGCCATCTAAGGTGCGTACATTGGTCTCAACCCAGCTGGAGCAAAGGAGAATGAAGAACACTAAAGACACAAGGTAAATATGAGCCCAAGAGACAGAAAGGGCCACATAAACCAGACACTTCATCAGCCTGCTACCAGAAGAACTAGGTGGTGCCCAGCTACCACTGATGACTGCCCTGACAGGGAACACAACAGAAAATCCCTGATGGAGCAGGAGAACAGTGGGATCCAGGTCTTAAATTCTTGTGAAAAGAGCAGGCTTAATGGTTTGACTGAGACCAGGGAAACCCTGATGGTCATGCTCCCCGGACCCTTTGATAGCCCAGGATTGGAGCCATTCCCGAAACCAACTCTACAGACAGGGATTGGCCTGGACTATAAGATAGACAATGATGCTGGTGAGGAGTGAACCTCGTGGCTCAAGGAGATACATGAGACTATGTGGTTGACTCCTGTCTGGTGGCAAGATGAGAAGGAAGAGGGATACAGGAGCTGGTTGGATGGACACAGCAAATACAGGGTGGAAAGGAGGAATGTGCTGTCTTATTAAGGGGAGAGCAGCTAGGAGTGCAAGGCGGGGTCTGTATGGCTTTTTGTATGGGAGACTGTCTTGATTTGTAAGCTTTCACCTAAAGCACAATAAAGAAATTAAAAAAGAAAAGATATTACTGACTCCTACTCTAATTTCAAGGAACTTCGAATCACAAGTTGTCACTATATTCCTTTCTCTTTAATTTGTATAGATGCCTTATATTCTCCATCAATTCCAGGTCGTTTATGGTTCTTCTTCTTCTTTTTTTTTTCCCCAGTCTCTTTCTATTTCAACTTGGAGGAATGGTAGGAGCAATCTGCTTTAACTTCTGAAAACTAACCCATGATGTGATGGTTATGGTTCTTCTGCCAAAGATTCTACGTGGATGCTACATCATGTATGAAAATACACTCTGTAAAATGCAGAATATATAACTGTTTACCATCAATATATTTTTCCATACCCTCACTATTGAGAACCCTTCCAAAACAGATTGATTTCTATTCTTCTCAGGATCTATGTGGATTATACATAAATTTAAAGGTTTTGGATTTCCTGAATAGAACACAGGGAGCATATGTATGTTTCTTCAGCTAAGATCAACTTTAATATCTTATAAAATACTATAATTTAAGAATGCTTACCAAAGTCCCTCCTTTGAGATATTCAAAGAGTGCTGTACACAGTAGATGGGACCTTCTCACAAATAATGCATAGAATTCACTTTTGAGACTTTCAAGTACGACTTGATTTAGCAAGAATGCATCCCTGCATTCCTCCATATCGAGAACTTACAAGGGTGTATTTGGAGTCCAGGTTGCTCTAGACACAATATCAACCAATAACTTCACGGTCACCCCCAAGCTATTCTAATTGTGCTTCACAAGACTCAGAGCCAAATTAAACCCTGTTCTATCATTCTGCCCATACTCAAGTGACTGCATATCTTTGTGCCTGACATCTACTCTTTCAAGGAGACCTTTGCTTCTCTTTACTTTTTTTACATTCAGTTGCTCTGATGAACTGCCTTCTGTGTCAGTTGTAAGGCAAATTCTGTTAGATAAGTGGAGTCCTCCTAAATTATAAGGGGACTTCATGAGATTCCTGTGAAATGGAGAAGATTCTTATTGGGACAGAAATTGGCAAAGAAGAGATACAAGTCATCTCACCTGGAGGCTGCTGCTTCTTAGGTCTTCTAAGAAATTCCAAGAAGGTAATGGCAATCAGTATGAACTCCAGAGTCCAAGATCACTGTAGAGTCAAAACCTTTTCCTTGGTTTTCAATGAATACCTCTAAGGAGCTCCAAATCTTTAAATTACAATAGACTCTTTTCAAGGCTCACTCTACCTCTGTGCAGAGACCTACTAGTCTACAGCCACATGCTTTATACAAATCTGCAGGTGAGAGATCTTTGTAACATTCCAGTCTCAGGAATCACCGTACACATACGATATTAACACGAATTTGCATCTTAAATTTATAAGTATCCCAAATAAATGAAGTCCCAAATCAAACTCCTTCTCTCCCCTTTCCAATCCTATCCAATGCCTTCAAAGAAAAACAACAACCTAACTGCAAGCAGGAATGTCCACTTCACCTTTCCCAAAGTGAAAGGGCCTAGTATCTCCACAATCCAGAGACTTGGAGATCTTCCCCAAAAATTCCAAATTTAAGTTCCATCATCAACCTTGACCTCTCAACACTGTGCCATCTTCTTCATTTTTTAAGTCACTATTTCGCTCGTCTATTTGACAGTAGGAGAGAGAATAAGGTTGCTGCACAATTTGAATGAATAACTCTCGAACGACACGGCAAATCTGACTTCCCACATTTGAAATCTTACTCTTCAGACTCCGATTGAGAAAAGAGAGTATGTGAGTAGTAAAATGTACTATTAATATTCCCAGAGCTGCTCCAGGAGAAAGCTAGGCTCAGTAGCCTTTTGTGTATGAGTGAGAAGTATGGGAAAACTGAAAGTATCTACACCAGAACAGGATCCTGAATCCTAAACAGATCCTCAGACTAGAGGCTTGGTGCACTGAGCTCTCCAGGAGTTTGATGGGTTCACATTAAGAGTCTATCAAACCAAAAATGCCTGGCCGCTGCTTGACCTTTCTTTCTCATTCTTTTCCTTGAATATTAAGCCCAAACACACTTAAACTAAGTTGCTGCAAATACAAGACACTTAGCCCAAAGCCATCGGGGGATTTTGCTTCTAACTCAGCGCTGATGTGCTCTCACAGGGGATCCAGACAACACCGCATCCCTGTGGCTTTTTCCAAAGGCTCCTATATCAACTACTGCTCTTCCGCATACACTCAACCACACAAGCGCTTTCCAAAATGCTCAGCGATGGAAAGAGTAGCAAGGTGCTCTCAGTCACGAAATTTTGGGCAAAACTAGTCATATCTGTTTGTGAGACAAGTACGCTGTGAAGCACTTACTTTAGCTTCTCTCTCCCCGAGGGTCTGCAGAAAGTATAGCAAAGATGGGCGTTTGGTCGCTTTCTACTTCCGTGATGGTCTCTAAACTATCCATTCTTAGAGACCCTTCTCCAAACCCTGTTCCTCTTCTCTCTGCCATCTACTCCTCTGCTGCTGTTTCTCCCCTCTGCTCAGCGTCCTCCTTTCCCCCCTTAAAAACTCATAAACTCCGCCACTCTCTCCTATTCACTCCCTCCCTCGAGCCTACTTCTTCTTGCATTCCAATTTCCAGAGAGGTGTCTTTCTGATATAGTAGTAACTTAACCTACAGACTCCGGGCACCCTTCCCTTCCGTCGAAGAAGATTTGCATTTTCTCCACATCTGGATTAACGGTCACACCACATTAGGAATTTGTGGTTTTCCCCAGGCGTAGGGAAAGTTTATTAAGAGCGAACTTCTTTTGAAGGTTGTGTGCATCCCATAAAGCGCTTCTCTTGTGCTTTCCTCATTAAGGAAATAATTAGGTCTAAAAGATACCCTTTAACGACAGGAGCGTTCATCTTTCTTCTCTCTCAAAATCAGAGCTACAGCATCGCTAAGCAAAACCCCGTTTCCAAACCCAGGTGTTGGAGAAGCCGTTTGCAAGAGCAGTGGCTGTACTTGTCGCTCTTCGGTTTAATTAACCCGTGGATATGGAGCTGATCCAACCCCATAAAGTTCCCAATGAGCAGCTGGTGGATTTGAATTGCTGACCTTTATGGTTAGCAGCCACAGCTCCTAACCACCGCGCCAGCAGGGTTCCCAGTTTTGTCAAATGCTGTGAATTAATTAACCCCTGGTCTTTTTTTTTTTTTTTTTTTTTGGTCTTATCTCCCCCCCTTGATCTTCATTCTTTCCCAGCACTCAAGGAACTCATCTTTGCATTCCCCTACACTATCTTTTGTGTCTTTTTGCAAGCTTCATAAGCACAGAAGAAGGACTTTTCAAGAAGACAAGCCGAAGACTTACCAGATTATTGAATCCCGCATCTCTCCCTTGTGGTGGACTGGAACTGACAGGCAGTTGACTAAAAGAGTCCTTGAAGATGCCAATGACTGCTGGAAGATCTCAGAGTAATTTGGTCCAGTATGCCTTTTTTTTCTTCTCCTGGCATAGCTGCAAGGTAGGATCCAATAAAGGAACATAAGAATTGAACATAATGAATTTTGACTTGTGAAAACTTACATGTTAAAATGCTTGCAGACCATGCTGGAAGTCAGTATTATGGCGTGGCCCCAAAACTCTCCTTAGCAGCGGGTGTAGTTCAGTGGTAGAATGTGTGCTTAGCATGTATGAGGCCCTCGGTTCTATGCCCAGCACTTCCATGTATGCTTTGTTTCCACCCAGACTCACAGCTGAATATTGGCCATTTTTTTATTTCCCCGTTTTTCTCTGTGAATACCTTTTCTTGCGTTTTTTCTATTCACAGAAAGGAGAAATCACTTGACAGTCACTTAGACCATGGTCCTTGACACTCCTTGGGCCTCCCAACCTGACTGCTTAAGCACAATAAAGCCTGAAGGAACTGGAGTAAAAGAAGGTGCTCACTCAGGATTTGCTGATGGTGACATAGCACCATGTCGTAGGCGGCCTCTTCTCCTTTACTACAATTTCTTACAAGTAGGGAAGAAAAAAATAGATGGAAAGAGGGAGGGGGAACTGACTGTTGAACAAATCCAATTCAAGTCTTCTTTCTTTCCCTCACCTGTGCCTGTGTTGATGGACAGATTGCTGGTTCAGGAGAAAATTTTCCTTCTGATGTTCTTTTTCCCATTCCTCCTACACATTGACACTCACCCACATAATCTTGTTGAGTAACAGTCAGTCCAATCACCAGTCATGGAGATCAGTGATCCCAACAACAGACATCTGTGATTTTAGTCTTTGTTAATAATGAAGAAGTGTTTGGACGCTATCCAGAGGAAAGGCATTTCTCAGGAAACCCTGAGAGTCTTCTAGCATCCATAGTTGAGAAAATTATTTCCAGAGATGGAAAGAGCTGCTAAGCTTTCTTAAAGCCGGAAAAGCCTTGGACAAAAAGAGCTGCATCTTCTTGTGGGAAAAACACCCTTAATCCATTTTCCCTAGGAGGAAGGGAACTTTCTAATTTCCCACATTGTAGAGAGTGCAGAGGAGAGATAGGCAACCTGGACAGGCTCAAACTACCTCCTGGGCCATCCAAATTCTATGCATCCTAAAGACCTAGTTCCAAACCTTCCTTTACCTTATTTTCTAGTTCTTCCACATCCACACCCACCTCCCTCCTCCTATCTTCCCCCTCTTTTTCTTCATCACATAATATGTCACCTTCACTTCCCCTCTTAGCTGCCTTTTATCTTGTCTCTAGTGCTTCCTCCTAACAAAAATTTCCCAGCAGCTCAGTTCACTCCAGTTTCCTCAGCACCACTTCTTAAGCTAGCATTTCTCAAATATGGCTGAAAAATGGAAACAACTGTGGAGACTTTTCAATGATATAGATCCCATATTCTCCCTATCCGGTGATTCTCTGTCCATTCAGGATCTACAGAGTTGGAATCAGGAATACATATATTCACAAAGTTCTCAGGAAGTTCCCCAGGTTTGGGAACCAAAACTTCCTGCCTCTAAGTACCCAAGTCAGCTACTTCCCACTGCCAACTAAGCGTCTGTCACCACTGCTCAATTTCCAAGTACGGTTTTGAACTCCAGGGTTTGCTAGAAGAGTGACTGTCTGTGACACCATATACTTACTGTTTTTCAGTTAGGATCTGCTTTTTCTTTCCTTCCGCATCCAAATTTGCCAAGCCAGCTTATAAGGTTCTGCTGTTTTGTGTCCTTGCCCAAGGATTGTCCACTCTGGCTCTGATACCCAGGAGTAGTGGAGGTGCTGGACCCTGGTGTGATGGTTGGAAAATTCCTAATACCACAAAGACTGTGTAGAGAAGTAGCAACTAATTTGGAGTTGCAAGTTGAAGCCACTTGAATTAACACTGACTATGGTAAAAAAATTTTTTTTTTTTTTTTTTTTATGGTGCGGTGGTTAAAGGGACTGACTGCTAAACAAAATGTTGGTGGTTTGAAACCACCAGTGGCTCCATAGGAGAACAATGTAGCATTTGGCTTCTGTAGATTTACAGCCTTGGAAACCCTATAGTTTCTCTCTGAGTCAGAATCAACTCAAATGCAATGGGTTTTTTCGTTTTTTATGCATGCCCCTTGCTGAGACTTCAATGTTCCTGGGTTTAACCGTTCGCTATTCCTGAAATGAGTCTTGGTGGTACAAGGGGTAAAAAGTTTAGATGCCAAGCAAAAGATCAGCAGTCCTAATCCATCTGCCACTCTCTAGAAATACAATGGAGCAGTTGGATTTTTGTTTTTCCCTGGGAATTGAGTCCCTACGTGGACTTAAATAGTTAACACTTGTTTGCTGCTAACTGAAACATTGGGGGTTCCTGTCACTCCGAGGTATCTGATGATCTACTTCCAAACAATTAGCCATTGAGAACCCTAGAGAGGAGATTTCTACTCTGACATATATGGGGTTGCCATGAGCCAGAATCGACTTGATGACAGCTGGTTTTCCCCCGGGGCGGGGGAGGGGGGGAGTCCAAATATGGGTTCCTGTTACTTTATGGAGACTTTTCTTCTCTCTTATGGTTTTTGCCTGCCTCCTAAAAGTTTCTCTGGGGCAATATTGGGGCTCTGAGACAAATACAGTGAGGTTACAAAAGGGCAAAAGGAAAATAATGTCTGTCTGGAGAATCTGTGCTTGGCTGAATGGAAGATGAAAGTCCAAAGGTGTGTTTCTCTTCTTGGGCGATGCTGTGCACCTGTCAGGAGTCAAAAACAATAAAACCAAACCTGTTGCCCTCTAGGCAATCCGGATTCACAGCAACCCTATAGGACAGAATAGAACTGCCCCTTAGCATTTCCAAGGCACTGCTGGTAGATTTGAATTACTTAGTTTTTCATTAGCAGAAAATGACTGTGCCACCAGAGTTCCAAATCTCACTTCCAAGACACAGTGAGGAAAGGAAGGAACGACGAGGATGGGATTTGAACCCACGCGTGCAATGCACAATGCATTAGCAGTCCATCGCCTTAACCACTCGGCCACCTCGTCAGGAATAAAGGGAAAGAGAATCAAAGAAAAGGAAAGCTTATGCACTCAGTTTTGCCCTGAAATAATTTAGGTATCAGCATATTTGGAGGTAGCCCAGAGGAAACTTCACTGGGGGCCTTTGGGGTTTAGTTGGTTAAAAAAAAACTATCCACAGGGCCCTTTCAAACCCCCACCCTTTATCTTTCTTTCTGTCTCTTTAATAATAGTACAAAATAGGAGCTTAAGGTGCACGCTTTTGTTATGGGTGATTGAAGAGTGTCTGTTAGCATCTAGTTCTTCTTTTCTCCCTGTTCTCACCATACTCCTGCTGTCACATTCACCTTAATGGATATAGAAGGTCATAGCACAGAAATGAAAGAGCATTCAAGGAAGTCCATTGAGTTATGTTTTTGCTCTTTATGGGTGCAGGAGTTGAATGGAAAATATTAGGAGAAGTGAATTTGTATTCCTTCAAGATTGGGTTTAAATAGTGTGGAAGCAGAGAAAAAGTGTAGATGTGCAGAGGTTCGCAGCCAGGGTCTCATACATGAAAGGCATGTGCTCTACCACTGAACTACACAAGCCCCATTCCTGAAGGGCTGCTGGCTAACTTTTACCTGGAACTAAGTGTTTTTTCCTGAGATTCAGAATCCTTGAGCACTGAGGTAGTGTTGATCAGTGTTAAGGGGTATCAGCAGCTGCTTTAGGCAGGAATCGCTGAGGAACCAATGGAGGATACTGATTCTTCATAGGGCTTGAATGTAAAGGCAGAGATTGGAAACATGTGTTGGATAAATAGCCACAAGAGGTTTCCATGCAGGCTTTTTTTACAAGCTTGAGTTGTTAAAAGTCTCTGCCTTGTATTATGGGTGGCAAAGAATCAAGTCCCCATTTTCAGCTCTTTTGATTTCCTCTATAGTTGTCTTAACCTGAAGCACAGAGCTAAAGAAATTAATCTTTTGGCTGCCTGAAAGTCTTCACTGTATTTGCTGTTTCTTCAATCAGAATCTATGTGACAGATTTGATGGAGAAAAGCAACAGCAGACTAAAACCACATAGTGATACATTCTGTATTTAATTATAAAGGTCTTTTGTCTTCTACTTGAGATATCAGGTAAGTCGGGGCCCTACCAACAGGCCAGAAGAGGAACCCATAAAGCATGTATGAAGCAGCAGCTTCAAGATTTAGAGGAAGGTGAACTATAAGAGTGAAATAGAAGATAAATAGATAGGATATAAAGGGCAAGAACAAAAGCGAGTGAAACATTTACTCATTAAAAAAAAAAAATTAAGTCATTTCCAAACAGAAGGAGGTACAGAAAAGGGAGTTCTGAAAAATTGGGGATGGAAGGGCATGGGAGGAAGCCTGGAAGAGAGAGATCAACTATATGAAATTCAAGATACCTTGGAACACAGCTGTGAACTGTTAGTGAATTCAGGGTAACACTCTTGTCTCCACACTTCGATCTGTGAGCGATCAGTAAGTACACCCATGTTGAGGGTGGATAAAGACTGAAAAATGTACTTTCAGATTTGGGGATTAGGTAGTGGTTCACAGCCACAGCTGCTAACAAAAATTTAGGTAGAATCCACCAGGCGCTACTTGGAAACCATATGGGGCAGTTCTACTCTGTCCTATAGGGTCGCTATGAGTCGGAATCGACTCTATGGCAGCGGATTCGATATTTTTGGAAGCACGGTTTTTTTTTTTTTTAGGGGATAGAAAGGAAAGCCTGGTGCGTAGTAGTTACGAGCTACGGCTGCTAACCAAAAGGTGGTCAGTTCGAATCCACCAGGCCCTCCTCAGAAACCCTACTTGGTAGTTCTACTCTATCTTATGAGGTCGCTGTGAGTCGGAATTGACTCGATGGCAACGGGTTTGGTTTTTTGGTTTGAGGTTAGAGAGGAGATTGGTTTGCAGTGCAGCGGAAAAGGTTAAGGCCCTACTGGGATTTGAACCCAGGATCTCCTGTTTACAAGACAGGCGCTTTAACCAACTAAGCCATAGGGCCCACACAGATGTGTAGGTTAGTACTGGTTCTGTCCTGTCGGATTAGTTGAAATATTCTTGCTACAAAGTCCACACGATCAAATGCAGTTTACAGTGAGAAAACGGGCAAACTCCAAGAAGAGGCTTTGCTTACTCATATGTACTGTAAAACTAATAAAGCAGGAAAAGTTTCGGGCAGCTGCAGTTACTGGGCCAATAATTCTTCCTTTAGTGCAAGGATAAAACTCAGTAATAAGTCGAGGCTGCCCAGTCGTTCTAAATGGGATAAAGTTTTCTAAAAACAACCTTTGCTGTTACTACGCCTCATCTTATGTAACTTAGATTCTTCTTTCGAATTCCCCAAGGGAGGATCTCTAACAAAGGAACTCCACTGAGAGACTCAGACCACCTGTTTTCACATTACTCGGACTCATAGCAAGCAGTGATTCAGAGGGGAGGGAACCGGAGAGAACAATGCCAAGTCGAGCACTGTAATGATTCTAATCATACCACTAGAGGTGTAGAGCCTCTTGGGGGAAAGGGGAGACGAAGTGAGGTCGGCTGGCCACACGGAGTCCCCGAATCCGGGCAGAGTCTTCCTAAGGTGAAGAGCTTTATGGCTCCAGAGAAATCCCGCTGTACCCCCTATTCACTCAAGACTGGTTCCTAGCTTGGTAGGTCATCGACTCACAAAGTAACCTCTTCTCGTCTCTAACGCGGCCCTTGCACCCTGCGGCCACCCTAGGTTTCCCCCCTCCCCCACCTCTCGTCGCATTCCTCCCCTCCGGGGTTGCTCAGAGGGCTGGGCCCGCTGGCTGTGAAGCTGAACGCAGCTCTGCCCGGCCGAGAAGGTCCCGCGTGGGACTGTAGAGGGACCGTGGGAATCGGGATGAGGCAGCAGGTATGACACGCTGGGACTGAAATGACTGATGGGATGAGAGAGAGGCTGGGCAGGGGAGGGGAGACCCAGGGACCCCGCCCAGATCGCGTTCGTAAGATGAAAGCAGCCAGGAAGCGTCATCTCAGGGCACCGGGAAGACGCTGAGACATGATTCAAATGCGAAAGAATCCCTGCTCTGAGGTTTAGGAATCAAGGCCATCAGCACAGTCAGTGAAAGTGGAAGATCTGTTGCACAACAAGGAAACTCTCAGGCACGCACACGTATGCACACAACACACACTCACACACCACCCAGATCGATTTCCAGGTGGGTGGGGCGGGGGCTCCTCTGTTCGCTGGTTGCGGACAAAAAGAATAACTTCCCGCTGCCCAACCCTGACCCCCAGACTGAGCTGACGAGAGACTTCACCTGGTCACTGTTCTGGAGCCGCGTCCTCCCTTGCGTGTGCGTGTGCCTGTGTGTGTTTCTAATAATTTGCTCAAGATTTTTTTTTTTTTTCTCTTCTAGAGTTTAATGGATTTTATTCTTTGGCAGTCTTTGTTTGACTTTATGATATTTGGGTATCGTGAAGAGATAGCAAAGGAGTTAAACTTAGGTCGCCAGTGTCCCTACTTGATGAATCAAAAACCAAACTCATTGCCGCCGAAAAAGTGTAAAAGTCTCATCCCTGAGACTTCCCGCAACATTCCTAGTCCCCCAGTTCCTCCTTGCACAGGCAGAGTTTCTTGGGTATCCTCTTGTGGATGATACCTGCTCCACTTTTTTATGCAAATAAGGATATTACAAACACATTCCACTGCATCTTAGTTTTTCACTTCATATATGTTGTAGTGATTTCCAAATCAATACAGAAAGAGCTCCTTGCTCCTTTCCTAAACAGAAAAAAAAAAAACCCTCACCAGTGTTGAGTTGATTACGACCCATATTGACCCTACAGAGCAGAGTAGAACTGCCCTGTACGGTTTCCAAACATTGGCTGGTGGATTTCAACTGCTGACAATTTTTAGTTAGCAACCAAACTCTTAACCACTGTGCCACAAGGGATCCCTTCTTTGCTTGGCAGCATAGAATTCCACAGCATGGATATATCATAATATATAACTGCCCATACAAACAATGCTGCACTAAGTAATACTGCCTATCTGATGTTTTAAATGGTGTGAGTACTTTGCATGCATGCAAATGCTGAAGCAGTGTATGTGACCTGCAGTGGTAATTCTGATTGATCTTACCTAATAAACATTCCCACCAGCATGCCACAATGGTCTGTTTGTCACACTGTTGCAACCACTCTTTATTATAATGAAATAATGACAATGAGAGTAATAACAAACCCATTGTCTTCTAGTTGATTCTGACTCATGGTGAGTCCATGTGTTACAGAGTAGAACTGCTCCACAGGGTTTTCTTGGTTTTAATCTTCGCAGAGGCAGATTGCAAGGCCTTTCTTCCACAGTAATTTTTCCCACATGTTTTAAGTCCTACTCTCAGGCAGTAATCAACCAGGCAAGACTAGATTATGTTAAAGAGGATTAGGGTGGAATACAAAACCCTTACTGAGGTCACAGCCCTCATCGGATGTAAGGGGGGTTTCCCTGGAGTGTGGCCTGCATAATGTTTTATCTTACAAGAAATAAAAGAACAGAGAAGCAAGCAGAGAGATAGGAACCTCAAACCACCAAGAAAGAAGGCCCGGCAGCACAGCACATCCTTTAGACCCCAGGTGCTTGAGTAGAGAAGCTCCCAGACTGGGGGAAGATTGATAACAAAGACCTTCTTCCAGAGCCTGCAGAGAAGGAAGGCCTTCCTGGGAACTGGCACCCTGAATTCGGACTTATAGCCTCCTAGAATGTGAGAGAATAAATTTCTGTTTGTTAAAGCCAACCACTTGTGGTATTTCTGCTATAGCAGAACTAGATAACTAAGATAGGTGGCAACTCAAGTCAGTAGAAATGGGTGAATTATTTGATTAAATGATGTTAGGCTCTCTGGGTGGCTATCTAGGAAAATAAAAGCTTACTTCAATATATCACCTGTAATAGCTAATCAAATTCAAATAGATATAAAATTTGAAAGTAAAAAAAGTGAAAAATAAAACCAAATATAATTACTGGAAATGCCAAGGCAGAAAGTTTTCATACCTTTGAAGGTAGAAAACCAATTTTTTACACAAAACTTAGAAACAATGAAAATTTGACATAATTCACTACATTAAAAAATTTCTTCCTGAACACACTTCCATTCTCTTAAAAAAAAAAAAAAGATGAGACAAAACAACAATCAAAAATGCAAACAAACAAAAAAATACATAAGCAAAGTGGAAACAAAAAAAGAACAAACTATGCAGAAAATATTTGTTATTTTCCTAACATGTAATATGCAACAGAGTAGGTTTGAAAAATATGAAATGTGGGAAAAAGTAATAGATTTCTATTGGCTTATCTGTCCCTGGGTGGTGCAGCTTATTGGCTGGGCTGGTAACTGGAAGATTGGAAGTTGGAGTCCACCCGTAGGCATCTCAGAAGAAAAGCCTGGTAACTACTTCTGAAAAATCAGCCACCGAAAACCCTAGGGAGCACAGTTCTACTCTGACACACAGGGAGTCTCCATGAGTCACCGTTGACTCCATGGCAACTGGTTATTGGCTAGTTTATGCAAATAGTATTCCTTGCAGGTAACCCCAAAATATAGTTGCCTGGGTAGGCAGAATCCTGTGCAGGTGGAATGGGGAGGGGAGGTGGTAGAAGGGAAAGATTTTCACTGTATATAAACTGTTAAGTTTTTGTAATTTAGAAATATGTGAGTTATGTTTATTTTAATATAAACATTTTTTAATCTATCCCTTGGACATGAAAGGCTGTCCTGAGATATAAAGGTTAGACAGAAATGACTGTAGTATAATTTTTATAACAACACTGAAATTGATCTTAGCCTATTATTACAGAGGTAAATACCTTCCTTATATTATCTATATCCTCTGTTCTGGTATATAGACTCAGGGAGCTATTCCAACTGAGAAAACAGAGCTGGCAACAGTATTGAACCCACATCCCCCCAGAGACTAGAGCCTCAATCCAGAGGCGTTAGACCACTGGGCTACATTACCCCACATGCCCTTAGGTTTTAAATTCTAATGTTTTCAAGGAAACAAGAATATTTCCCAACACGGTTATTCTTTTCCTAGAACAGTTCCACAATCTAGCTGTCCAAAGCACTGATTAATAACGACTAAAATTTATTACAAACTTACTATATGCCATGCACTCTCCTTACAGTTACTGTCATTCCTTCCTCCTAACTGCCTTAAAAGACAGGTACTTTTACTATGATCTCCATTTTCCTGATGGAGAATATGAGGTACAGAGATGATAAGTAACTTACTGGATGTCACCCAACCTTGATGTTTAAGCCACTAGAGGAAAACTATACTCCGTTGTATATTTATTTACTGAAGGGTAAAATCCTGAAATGATTTTGTCCAAGAAGTCAGAGCAATAGCAAACTTGTGTATGAGGTAGCACCAATTCCTTTTGGGGCATAAAAAGCCAAGACCAGTTGCCTCCAAGGGAATTCCGAGTCATAGCGACCCTACAGCACAGAGAAGAACTGCCCCATAGGGCTTCCAAAGAGCGACTGGTGGGTTTCAGACACAGATCCTTGGGTTAGCAGCCGGGCTCTCAACCATTGCGCCACCAGGGCTCCCGTGGTGGTGTATAAACAACACCAACAAAAAAACCAAACCCGTTGCCATGGAGTCAATTGCAACTTCTAAAGATCCTATAGGACAGGGTAGAACTGCCCCACAGAGTTTCCAAGGAGCACCTAGGGACTTCAAACCACAGAGCTTTTTTTAACTATCAGCGGTAGCACTTAACCACTACACTACAAGGGTTTCCGTAGTGGTGTATGATATATAAAATCCTAATTTTTTCTGAAATTTCATTGACACTTGAAATCATTCCAATTGAGATGTTTTCTGCTAGGCATTTGGAGATATGTCTTCTTAGCTCAATAGGCAGCGTGTCAGTCTCATAACCTAAAGGTTGTGAGTTTGAGCCTCAGAGAGAGCACAGAATATATATAGAGAGAGAGAGACTCTTCTACATACGCTCTCTTGAAAAAGAAACATGTTAGTAGGGAAAATTATATCACTGATAATGTTTTTGATGTGATTATAAGGGGGGCTGCATTATCTGTGACTTTTAACACTCTGCCAAGGCATACTTCAAGAGCTTTATCAATTTCCTTTGGTATCAAGACAGTTTTTCAATACATTCAATACAGTTTTTCAATACATTTTCAATACAATGTTTTTCAATACATTCAGTACAATCTAATACCAAATTCTGAATTAGTTGCCTATTACTAATGTAGCAAATTACCACAAATGTAATGGCTTAGAAGACATAATTTGTTCTCTTACAGTTCTGGAGGTCAGCAGTCTGAAATGAGTTCTATGCTACTAATCTCATTTCCTTTTCTAACTCTGGCACTCCTGTCTCCCTCTTATAATGGCCTTGTGATTACATAGGGTCCACCCAAGAAAAAATTCCATTGCAATGTACTTCATGTCATCAAATCTGCAAAGTCCCTTTTGCCATGTAACATAACACACTCAGAGATTTTGCATATTAGGACACGGGTATATTGCGGGGGGCGGGGCATTATTACACCTACGACAGGCTGTCCTCTTGTCTCCAAAGGCTCATATATGTCCCACATGCAAAAATATCCACTTCTTCCCAACATCCCCCAAATCTCAACCCATTACAGCATCAACTCAAACACCAAAATTCTCATCTAAATCTCATCAGCTTAAAGTTTCATATCATCTAAGCCCTCTAAATTAGGTATGGGTGAGGCTCTGGGTATATTCCATCCTGAGATACAATTCTTCTCTATCTGTGAAATTCAAAAATAAGTTCTCTGCTGCCCAAAATACAATGGTGGGACAGGTAAAGGTTAACTGTTATAGACTCCAATTGAAGGGATGAAATTGAAATGAATAAAAGGAGTTACTGGTCCCAGGAAATGTCTAAATCTAGCTAGCCAAACAACATTAGGTTTCAAGGTCTCAAATTAATGCTCTGTGGTTTCTGGCTAGCGGCTCTGCAGTAGGAGTCACCTCTCCAATTCATCCTTCCATTTCAAGAAGGGTAGCATGTGCTTTTACCAACTTCTGCAGTCTGAAGTTGATCTAACATGCAATCAAGATGCATTGATAATTAATGGAGATTGGAATGCAAAAGTTGGAAACGAAGGAGGATCAGTAGTTGGAACATATAGCCTTGGTGATAGAAACAACTTCAGAGATCACATAATATAGAATTTTGCAAGATCAACAATTTATTCATTGCAAATATCTTTTTCAATGATATAAACCATTACTGTACACATGGATTTCTTCAAATAGAATACACAGGAATTTAATCAACTGCATAAGTGTAAAAAGATGATGGAAGTGCTCAATATCAAAAATCAGAACTAGGTCAGGGGCCGACTGCAGAAGAGTCCATTAATTACTCATCTTTAAGTTTAAGTTGAAGCTGAAGAAAATTAAAACAAGTCCATGTGAGCCAAAGTACGACCTTGAGTATATCCCATCTGAATTTAGAGACCATCTCAAGAATGAGTTTGATGCATTGAACACTAATGACCAAAGAAGACCAGACAAGTTGTGGAATGACATCAAGGATATCATACATGAAGAAAGCAAGAGGTCATTAAAAAGACAGGAAAGAAAGACCAAAACGGATTAAAGGAGAGACTCTGAAACTTGCTCTTGAACATAGAGTAGCTAAAGGGAATGGAAGAAATGATGAAGTAAAAGCACTGAGCAGGAGATTTGAAAGAGTGGCTCCAGAAGACAAACTAAAGTAGTATAATAAAGTATTTCTAACTCCAGAGTTGGAGTGAGGAAACGAAAAGGGAAGAACATTTTTGGCATTTATCAAGCTGAAAGAACTGAAGCAAAAAATTAAAGCCTTGAGTTGCAATACTGAAGGATTATATGGGCAAAGGAAACCCTGATGGCATAGTGGTTAAGAGCTAGGGCTGCTAACCAAAAGGTCAGCAGTTTGAATCCACCAGGTGCTCCTTGGAAACTCTATGGGGCGGTTCTACTCTGTCCTATAGGGTCACTATGAGTTGGAATTGACTCAGTGGCAGTGGATTTTTTTTTATTAATATAGGCAAAATATTGAATGATGCAGGAAGCATCAAAAGAAGATGGAAGGAACACACAGAGTCACTGTACCAAAAAGAATTGGTTGATGTTCAACACTTTCAAGAGCTAGCATAAGATCAAGAACCTACGACGTTGAAGGAAGAAGTCCAAGCTGCACTGAAGGCAAAACCAAAAAAACCGAACCCATTGCCATCGAGTCAATTCTGACTCATAGTGACCCTATAGAACAGAGTAGAACTGCCCCATAGGGTTTCCAAGAAGCGGGTGGTGGATTCAAGCTGTGGGCCTTTTGCTTAACAGCTGATCTCTTACTAAAGGCATTGGTGAAAAACAAAGCTGCAGGAATTGTTGGAATACCAATTGAGATGTTTAAACAAATAGTTGCAACGCTGGAAGTTCACTTACCTATGCCAAGAAATTTGAAAGACAGCTACTTGGCCAACCAATTTGAAGAGATTCATATTTGTGCCCATTCCAAAGGAAGGTGATTCAACAGGATGCAGAAATTTTTGAACAATATCATTAATATCACACGCAAATAAAATTTTACGAAGATAATTCAAAAACGGTTCGCAGTAGTACATCGACAGGAAGATGCCAGAAATTCAAGCCAGATTCAAAACAAGACATGTGATGAAGGATATCATTGCTGATGCCAGATGGATCTTGGCTGAAATGGGAGAATACCGGAAGATGTTTACCTGTGTTTAATTGACTATGCAAAGGCATTAGATTGTGTGGTTCATAACAAATTATGGATAACATTGTGAAGAATGAGGATTCCAAAACACTTGATTGTGCTTATGTGGAACGTGTACATAGATCAAGAGGCATTTGTTCCAATAGAAGGGAATACTGTTGCTTTAAAATCAGGAAAAGTTTGTATGAGGGCTGTATACTGGGCAAATAATCTGAAAAGCTGGACTATGTGAAGAAGAACACAGCATCAGGTCTGGAGGAAGACTCATTAAGAACCTGCAGTATGCAAATGACACAACTTTGCTGAAAGTGAAGAGGACTTGAAGCACTTACTGATGAAGATCAAAGACTATAACCTTCAGTATGGATTATAGCTCCATACAAACAAAACAAAAATCCTCACAACTGGATCAATAAGCAACATCATGATAAATGGAGAAAATATTGAAATTGTTAAGGATTTCATTTGTCTTGAATCCCCAGTCAACACCCATGGAAGCAGCAGTCAAGAAATCAAAGACAATTGCTTTGGGTAAATCTGCTGCAACAGACCTCTTTAAAGCTTTGAAAAGCAAAGATTTCACCTTGAAGAGTAAGCTATGCCTGACCCAACCCATGGTGTCCCCAGTCCTAGTGATGCTTAATCTCAAGGCTGCTGGACCATCCTGCTTCTACGCTCAACACAGCTCTTACAATATCCATGGAAACTGGGAAATCCCTGCTACTGCAATTTCCTCATTTATTCTAGAGAGGCCAATTCTGAAAGATGAGGTGTCATCCAAATAGAGCATTTCTTTTTTATTTTCTGTTTTTTATTTTCAGTCATGCCCGAGGCCTGTTTTCAGATCACAACTCTCTGGCACATACACTAGTTGTTTTTTGGCTTCTCTAACCCATTTATCCTTGTTCCCCACATTTAAATTAGAGTTACAAATAAGTAATATTAATTTTGCTTCCCTCTTTAGCTAGTAGAGTCCCTGGGTGGTGCAAACTGCTAACACATTGGTCTGATAACTAAAGGATTGGAGGTTAGAGTCCACCCAGAAGCCCAGGGACAAAAGGATGGGCCATCTACATCTGAAAGAAAAATCAGCCATTGTAAGCCCTACAGAGCATAATTGTACTCTGACACACACGGGGTCACAGTTCGTCAGAATTAGCTCAAAAGTAACTTTTTTTTTAAATTGTACCAGATGATGGTAAAATATAACTACAGAAAGCAGACTTGACTAAGATTAAAATTTTTTTGAAATAACAAATTATAAAAACAAACAATAATGTTTCCTCAGATTTATATATTCTCTTGGGTTCTAGGTGTCAAACCAATCTTGCTATATCCTTAGCTACAGCACAGTTCCACTGTTTGACTATTAAGTGGCCAGCACCACATTCCACTCACCCAACCCCTGAAAATGTTTTTACTTTATTTAATAAAAGGAGTCCAATATCCTAGCAGAGTCAAATTGATACAAAAATTTCTAATGCTCACAGACAGGTGAGAAACACAGTTTTTAGAATACACCAATCTGCAGGCCACAATTTGAACAGCACTAACGAAGAGACAGGACGTACTAGAAGTGAGAAGATATCCAAGGAAATCTTTCTTCCATCTTCTTTCTTTTTGTTTAAATTGAGGCTTAGTTCACAGAGTAAAATGCATATAACTTAATTATTCAGCATGATGGGTTATTACATATGTATATCTCATGTTACAAACATTCAGACCAAGAATTTTTCATCCTTCAGAACTTCCTTGACTTATCCCAATCAACTCTAATCTTCAGAATTCTGCCACCAATTTCCTGTGTTTTCAAATACTATTAATGGAATCATATGATATGTGTTCATTTGAGTATGGATTCTATCACTCAATATGTTTTTCATTAGATACATCCATATTGTTTCTAGTTCTTTTTTTATGGCTGTCATATTCCATTGTATTAATACTGTACATCATGCTTTTTTCATTAATTTGTTGTTTTGTAGATATGATACAACTAATGCTGCTACAAACATTTTTATACAAATTTTTCAAGGGCAATGAATGTGTATTTTTCTTGGGTCTAAATATAGCTGTGGTATTTCAGGTTATATATATGTATATTGTTTTAGGCAATATTTCTAAATAGTGTACAAGGGTGGATGTGTCAGTTGACAGTCTCATCAGCAACATATGAAAGTCTCAGTTGTTCCATATTATCAGCAGCACTTGATATTTTCAATTCTTTTAAGCAATTTTGGTGAAGGGGATTATTATTTCATTGCGTTTCTAACTTGTGCTTTCCTTACAGTTAATGATGTCCAACTGTTGCACCCCATCAGACCAGCAACAGGATTGGCTCTGAGAGGCATAGGTGGTTTTCAGAAAAAAGGGCAGTAAAAGCCATGTTGATCAGACAAGGCATTATTAGGGAACTTATACACAGAGGTTGACACGAAGATTCTTGTGATGGACAGCAAAGCACCGAATGTCACCCAGGTAGTGGTCCATGCAGGGCAGCGTGAGGTGTGGGGTTATATCCCTTGTCCTTATGTGCAAGGACTGGTACAGGAGGACTATGAAAAATATGTCTAATCTATGATGAATGGAATTGTTCTTGCACTAGTTAATGAGTTCAAGTTGATGTTACCATGAAGTCAGGTGTTTGGTGTGTTTTATCATTGTCCAGGTTAGTGCTCAGTTAGGTATTCTGTTTTTTCCCCAAAGTCCTTTGCTGCAGGACACATCTTATATTGTTTGTGGCTCTCATACTAGTACCTTCTACAATTGCATATTGGGCAATTCAGTAGACTCTTTTGTGAAGTACATGTTCAATCTTTGCTCTTTCTGATTTTTTTTCGGTCTTTTTCTTATTGTTTTGTAGGATTTTCCCATATATTCCACATAAAGGTCATTTATCAAATGTAATTATTGAAATATCTTCTCTTAGACTGTCAAACTGCCCCCCCCCCCATTTTTTTTAAGAGAAGAGAGCTTGAAAACTTTGTAAGACGAGACAAAAAGAAAGGGTGGAGAAAGAGAGGAGAAGTTGAAAATGCAAAAGTTCCATCATAGATTTTTCCTGATCATTGTGAAAAAATTTCCTCATGTGGTTTACTGAGGATGGAATTTTGGAGAGGGCTTATGGGATGAAATGTCCTAGTAGAAGAAACATCGATATTTGGTCTGCAATCCCCTTACATATTTCTTGGTGTAGCACTATAAGAGACTTCTAGCCTCCTAAACTGTGGGAGAATAAATTTCTCTTTGTTACAGCCATATATTTGTGGTATTTCTGTTATAGCAGCACTAGTTTTTTTAGTTAGCTAAGACAACTACACTCTGCCAAAGGTGGAAAATTTGCAAGACCAAGTAAAACAAGGCAATCCCATCAAGTTGTGGCTTTCATACTTTCACTGTACACCCCTTCAACAGAGAATTAAGTTACATTAATATCTACATCATAATTTTCACTACAATTTTCACTGATTTTTTTCAATTCCAAGCTCTCAAAGAAATGGTTTATGAAATTGTGGGGGCTAAAAAGTCCCAAATCCATGGGTCTGGCAGCAGGCTGATGATCTCTGCTGGCTCTTGGTTTTGCAAGGGCAAAGTGGATCCAAAATCTGCAGGCCAGGTGGTAGAATGGGGAACCTTGCTGGCTCATGGGTTAGGAGGGGGTGGCGAATTCAAGAATTCTAGGTCAGGTGGCAGGCTAGAATTTTGCAGGCTTATGACCCACAAACCAGAGATTGGTGTTGATAAGAGTGCAGGGTGAAGACAGAGGGAGCTTTGCCAGAACATCCTTTTATATACCGAAGACAGACCACATCCCCAAAGAAATTCTTCTTTCAACTGATTTGTTGCTTACATCAGATCCCAAAATGGAAGGTAATTACATTATGGGAGAGCACATGACAAATCACTGAGAATTATAGCCTAGCTAAGTTAACACATAACATTAATCATTATAATACCAATTAAAAGACAGAAACTATGAAAGTGGATTTAAAAAAAAAAAGACCCAACTACATGTTGTTTAAAAGAAACCCACTTTTAATATAAAGACAATGATAGACTGAAATTAAAGAGATTGTAAAAGATATACCACGCTAACACTAATCAAAAGAAAGCTAGAGCTGCTCTGCTAATTTCAGACAGGTCAGATTTCAGTACAAGGAAAATTATAAAAAATATAAAAGGGCATTACATAATGATTAAGGGGTCAATTCTCCAAGAAGACATAACAATCGTGAATGTGTATGCGCCTAACAGCAGAGCATTAAAGTATATCAGGGAAACTCTTATCTGGTAAGGACTTGTGTCCAGGTTGTTCTCTGCAGCACATGGGGTCGTCATAAGTTGCAATCAACTCGATGGCAACTGCTGGTGGTGGTGGATCCAAGATACACAAAGAACTCTTAAAACTCAGTAATAAAAACAGAAAAAATCTAATTAAAAAGTGGGTAATATGTCTGAACAGATACCTCAGCAAAGAAGATACACAGATGACATGTGCCATTAAAAACAACAACAACAACATCCAGTTGCCCCATGAGTAGAATTGTGCTTCATAGGGTTTTAAATGGCTGTAGGTCATGAGGTTTTTCTTCTAAGTTACCTCAGGATGCATCCAAACCACAAATCTCTCAGTAGCCAAGCACTTAGTGCTTTGCACGACCCAGGGAATCTTATATGCCACTAGGGAATTACAATTTAAAACAACCATGTGATACTGTCTTGGGTTGGAGTCTCTATAGAAGCAAAACCAGTGAAGCATCTAGCTATTATCATCTATCCATCTGATTGTCTGTCTGTCTATCAATCTATCTATAGAGAGAGATAGAGAAAGAGAGGGGAAAGAGAGACTGGGAAGTCCCAAGTCCGTGGGTGGGTCAGGCTGGAGGCGTCTCCTGACTCACTAGCTGCAGGGACTGGCAAACCCAAGATTAGCAGGTCAGCTGCTAGCTCAAGTCCCAAGAACCAGAGGTCAGATAAACAGGAGCCAGCTGCAGAATACAGAGCCAGCAAAGCCCACAAGCATTGTTACAACCTGAAGGAAACTCCCCTACAACTGATTGGGTATTCACAGCAGATCCCATTATGGAAATGATCACATTATACCATGTCTCATTCTATAGGTGATTACATCATTATACAACTGCCAAACTACTTCATAACTGCCACACCACTGAGAATCATGGCCCAGTCAGTTTAACACTCAGACTTAACTACCACAGATGCCATTACACATGTATTAGAATGGCTAAAATCCTAAATACTGATAACACCACATGCTGGCAAGGATATAGTGCAACAGGAACTTTCATTCATTTCTGGTAGAAATGCAAATTCAGTTTCTTACAAAGCTAAACATGGGCTTACAAATACATGTTTGTGTTGTTAGGTACAGTTAAGTCATTTCTGACTCAGTGACCCACGCACAATAGAAGGAAACACTTGCGGGTCCTATGCCATCTTCACAATCTTTATGTTTGAGGCCATTGTTGCAGCTACTGAGCCAATACATCTTGTCAAGGGCCTTCCTCTTTACCAGCATGATGTCCTTCTGTTATCAAGACTGATCTCTCCTGAAAACATGTCCAAAGTTCATAAGATGAAGTCTCTCCATCCTTCTTTCTAAGGAGCATTCTGGCTGTACTTCTTCCAAGACAGATTTGTTCATTCTCCTAGCAGTCCATGGTACATTTGTATAAAGCAAGTGCTTGTAGAGGAGTGGGTCTCTGGACAGAGGTAGAGTGAGCCCTGAAGAGAGCTCACTGTAATTTGAAGATTTGGAGCTCAATAAAGTTACATATGGAAAACTAAGGGATAAGATTTGCCCCTAGAGTGATCTTGGACTCTGGAGTTCATTCTGATTACCATTGTCTTCCTGAGGTTTCTTAGAAGACCTAAGATGCAGCAATCTCCAGGTGAGGTGACTTGTATCTCTGCTGATTTCTGGCCCAATAAGAATCTTCTCCATTTTCACAGGAATCACATGAAGTCCCGTTATAACTTGGGAGACTCGATTTTTCTAACAGAATTTGCGTCGCTGCTGATCCACAAGGCAGCTCACCAGAGTAATCGAATGTGAGAGAAGTAAAGAGAAGCATTAGACAGATGTCAGACACAAAGATATGCAGTTACTTGAGTACAGGCAGAGCAATAGAAACCAAAAAACCAAACCCAGTGCTGTCGAGTTGATTCCAACTCATAGCGACCCTATAGGACAGAGAAGAACTGCCCCATAGAGTTCCCAAGGAGCGCCTGGCGGATTCGAACTGTCAACCTTTTGGATAGAAGCCGTAGCACTTAACCACTACACCACCAGGGTTTTCAGAACAATAGAGTAGTGGTTAATTTGGCCCTGCGTCTTGTGAAGCACAATTAGGATAGTTTTGGGGTATCTCTGAAGTTATTGGTTGATATTGTGACTAGAAAAACCTGGATTCCAAATACACCATTGTAAATTACAGATAAGGGGGGATGCAGGGATGCATTCTTACTAAATCAAGTTGTACTTGAAAGTCTCAAAAGTGCATTTTATGTATTATTTGTGAGAAGGTCCAATCTACTGTGTATGGCACTATTTGAACATCTCATAGGAGGCACTTTGGTAGAAATTCTTAAATTATAGAATTTTGTGAGATATTAAAGTTGAACTTAGTAGAAGAAACATACATATGCTCCCTGTGTTCTATTCAGGAAATCCAAAACCTCTAAATTGTATGTATAATACATGTAGGTCCTGGGAAGAACAGAAGCCAATCTGTTTTGGAAGATTCTCAAAAGTGAGTGTATGGAAAAATATTTTGAAGATAAAGAGTTACATATTATGTTCTGCATTTTACGGACTGCATTTTCTTACACGATCTAGCATCTGTGTACAATCTTTGGCAGAAGAACCGGAATCATCACATCATGGGTTAGTTTCCAGAAGTTAAATCAGATCGCTCCTATAATTGCTATAAATCGAAATAGGAAGAGGCAAGATTAAAAAAAAAAGAAGAAGAAGAAGAAAAATTACCATGAAGGGCCTGGAATTGATGGAGAAGATAACGCATCTATACAAAGTAAAGAGAAAGGAACATAGTGACAACTTCTGATATGACGTTTCTTGCAATTAGAGAAAGACTCACCAATATCTTGAAGAAAAGAGATGAACACCCACTGAAAACTTTTTTTTGTGTGTGTGCTTTAGGTGAAACTTTAAGCTCAAGTTAAATTTCTCATACAAAAATTTATACACATATTTTTGGCCCTTTCTTCTTTTTGAATGTGTGCATTTATTGCTATAAATTGACCTCTGAGCACTGCTTTAACTGTGTTCCCAAGACTCTGATAGGAAGTGTTTTCATTCTCATTTGATTCTATGAATTTATACCTTCCTTAATTTCTTCTATGATCTAATAGTTTTTGAACAAGGTGTTGTTCAGTTTCCATGTGTTTGATTTTTTCCCTGTTTCTTTCTGTTATTGATTTCTAGTTTTTTGGCTTTATGCTCAGATAAGATGCTTTGTAATATTTTGATGTTTTGGATTCTATTCAGGCCTGCTATATAACTTGATATGTGGTCTATTCTGGAGAATGTTCCATGTGTGTCAGAAAAGACAGTATACTTGCCTGCTGTTGGTTGGAATGTTCTGTATACATCTATGAGGTCAAATTGGTTGATTGTGGCTTTTAGATCTTCTGTGTCCTTAGTGAGCTTCTTTCTGGATGTTCTGTCCTTCACCGAAAGTGGTTTGTTGAAGTCTCCTACTATTATTGTGGAGCTGTCTATCTTTCTTTGCAGTGGTGTCAGAGTTCGTTTTATGTATTTTGAAGCCCTGTCGTTGGGTGCATAAATATTTAATACGGTAGTATCTTCTTGGTATATTGTCCCTTTAATCATTATGTAGTATCCTTCCTTATTCTTTGCGGTGGATTTAACTTTAAAGTCTATTTTGTCAGAAATAAGTATTGCCAATTCTGTGCTTTCTTGATTGTTGTTTGCTTGAATTATTTTTTTTCCATCCTTTATGTTTTAGTTTGTGTCTTTTAGTCTAAGGTGTGTTTTTCATAGGCAGTATACAGACGGATCATGTTTTTTTGTAATCCATTCTGCCACTCTCTGTCTCTTTATTGGTGCATTTAGTCCATTTACATTCAGCATAATTATGGATAGATCTTTTTTTATGAGTTTAGTGATGTCATTTTGATGTCTTTTTTTGTGTTGTCGATCATTTCTCTTTTCCGCTTAGTTTTTTTGTGCTGAGTAGTTTTCCTTTATATATTGTCTTTTCCATTGTTGTCGATTTTGTCTTTGCTGAGTCTTTATGTTTTTCTTATATTTTATTTTGATGTGTAGGATTGTTAGCCTCCTTTGTGGTTACCTTATTATTTACCCCTGTGTTTCTATGTTTAAACTGAACTTTTATCTCCCTTTGACTTCCTCTCCGTATGAAAGATCTATGGCCATATTTTTTAGTCTCTTTCTATTGATTTAATGTCATCATCTTTTACATAATGATGTCTCTGTATCCCTGTTTTGAGCTTTTTTTTTTTTTAATCTTGACTTATCTTTCTCATTTTCCTATCTGGGTCGATAATCTGGTTTTTCTGTCCTGTGTTCTAGTCTTGGGTGGTTATCTGATGTTATTGATTTTCTAACCAGAAGACTCCATTTAGTATTCCTTGTAGTTTTGGTTTGGTTTTTGCAAATTCCCTAAACTTCTGTTTATCTGGAAATGTCCTAATTTCGCCTTCATATCTGAGAGACAGTTTTGCTGGATATGAGTCTTGGCTGGCAACTTTTTTCGTTCAAGGCTTTATATATGTCATCCCATTGCTTTCTTGCCTGCACAGTTTCAGCTAAGTAGTCCAAGCTTAATCTTATTGAATCTCCTTTGTAGATGACTTTTTGTTTATCCCTAGCTGCTCTTAAAATTCTCTTTATCTTTGGTTTTGGCAAGTTTGATGATAATATGTCTTTATGACTTTCTTTTTGGATCTACTTTGTATGGGGTTTGATGAGCATCTTGGATGGATATCTTTTCATCTTTCACAATATCAGGGAAGTTTTCTGCCAACAGATCTTTAACAATTCCCTCTGCGTTTTCTGTTTTCCCTCCCTGTTCTGGTACTGCCATCACTCATGGGTTATTTCTCTTGATAGAGTCCCACACGATTCTTAGGGTTTCTTCATTTTTTAAAAATTCTTTTATCTTATTTTTTCTTCGAATATATTGGTGCCAAGGTTTTAACTTCACTCTTACTGATTCTGACTTCCAGCTCCTCGATTCTGCTCCTCTGACTTTCTCTTGAGTTGTCTAACTCTGAAATTTTATTGTTAATCTTCTGAATTTCTGATTGCTGTCTCTGTATGGATTCTTGCAGCCTATTAAATTTATCATTATGGTCTTGAATAACCTTCTGAAATTCCTCAACTGCTTTATCTGCGTGTTCCTTGGCTTGTTCTGCATTTTCTCTGATCTCCTTTGTGATCTCTTGAAGAGTTCTGTATATTAATCTTTTGTATTCTACCTCTGGTGATTCCAGGAATACCTCTTCATCTGGAAGATTCCTTGATTTGGGAGTTTGTTGAAACGATCGTGGTCTGCTTCTTTATGTGATTTGATATCGACTGTTGTCTCTGAGCCATCTGTAAGTTATCAAATTAATTTATGTTATGTTTGCTTACTGTGTCCTAGCTTCTTGCTTTGTTTTGTTTTGATATACCCAAATAGGCTGCTCAAGTGAGCTAACTTGATTATGGGAGACTTTGAAGTTCTAATATCCTGTCACCAGATGGCTAGAGCTGTTACCAGGTGTATAAGCCTAGGAATCCATTCACTTTTCATGTCTGGATTCAGCTCAGGTGTCCAGGGAGTGGGTCACAAAGTGCGTGGTGAAGGCTCTCACCTATGGTCTTAGAGGAGCTGTGGTGATTGGTGTATGCACAGGTTTCTGGTTGCAGCAGGAGGTCACACTCTGACCAAGGAAGGGGGCTTACAACCTTCCACCAAGTGTCTGAGGGGAAGGCGTGTCCCTGTGCTCTAGAGCACAGAGGTGGGTGGACTCTGCAGCCTTCCCATTGTACCAAATGCTTTTGGGTGTAAGGACTGGGAGGCACCGCTTATCTTTGGATCCCTGTTGTGGGTGGCTGGGTAGTGTGGGTGGAGCCACCAGTTCTCGGGCCCCTGATGTGGGTATGTGAGGACCCTGCTTGATAGGCAGAGTGGTGTCAAATGTCAAGAACCCACATCTCCACTGCACAGCTGAAACAGGTGAAGTCAGACCTCAGGCACATACACCCTTACAATGTAACAACAGGGGCCTGCTGCTAAAATGGGGCCACATGATTTCATGCACTGCTGACAGGCATTCAAAGTATGTGGATCACTTGTGCCTGGACAGGAGTCACCTCTGTCCTAAGTTCCCAGTTAAGGGGAGCTGGCAGATTATTTTTCTCCTGTTTGTTAATTTGTTCCTCCTCCGAGGCCAGGGGAATGGCTCAGGTTGCACAGCAGAACCTGTCTCTGGCCCAGTTAAATCAACTGTCACTGAAGCCGGCTCAGGGCAAAGGGAAGTTGGATCAGATAAATGGTAGAGAGTTCTTTCAAAAGGGGAGCTATTACATCTACATGGTAAATTAGATGCAATTACTTATGCCGAGAGGGCTGTTTTTCACTGATTCTGGAGGCAAGAGTAGATTCTGTGCCACTGGCTCTCTGTGGCTACGGAAACTGGTCCCAAACACTACTGCCAGCCCCACCATGGTCTCACCAGGAGATTGGGACTAAGGGGCGCTTATTCCCACCAAGTCAGGTTGGGCAACTCTTTGCTGCTTCAGAACCACCTCCCCCTTTCCCTGCTGCTCAGTCTGATTTCTTAACTTTGCCTTTGATGTTCAGGGCTCCTAGTTTGTCATATATATAATTGATACACTTGTTTCTTCAGGTCTTTGTTGTAAGAGGGACCACCTGAAGTGTCTGATTACTCTGTCATCTTGGCCCCGCCTCTTGTACACATATTTTATGTGACCCTACTTGCAATCCCTATAATGTGACAGCACACTCCCACTTTCCACCCTGGGTTTCCCTTGTCCATTCAACCAGCTCCTACCACTTTCTGCCTTCTCTTTCCATCTCCAGACAGGAGCTGCCCATTTAAGTCTTGTATATTTATTTGAACTAAGAAGCACACTCTTCACAGATATTATCTTATGTTTTATAGTCCAGTCTAATCTTCATCTGAAGAGTTGGCTACGGGAATGGTTTTAGTTCACACCCATTGAAATCTTGAAAAGCATTACAAAAAAGTAATAAACTGAAAGGACAGGATGATGATCATCTGTGAGCATACATATTTGCTCCCTTTTCTTTTTGAGGCTTAGCCCATTCTAGATTTCCAAAGCCTCTTTAATGTTAGTTGTCAATTCATGAAACAAGATACTTTGCCTGTATCAATTCTCCTTTCCAGCAACACCTCAGAAATTAGTCACTGGACGTCAATTCAAGAATCTTCTACTTGTTGCAACATAAGAAATAAACAACCATGAAGGGACTTGAACCCTTAATCCTCTAGATCTGAAGCCAGACACCTTACCCATTAGAGCCTGCAGCCAATACTATGAGGACACTGTACAAGCATATAAGTGAAAGTGCTGAGAAGGAAACATTAGGTTTCTGTTTTCAAATTTTTAACTTTGCAATTGGAGGTAATTTTTACAACATTCAGAAAATGAATCAAATATTTTCTGAAACATTTGAAAACAATTACTTAGAATTAATAAACTGAGGTTGTGAGATGACCAGAACTGACATATTTCTTCAAGGCTGCTCCCATTTAAGTTACTTATAATGATGATGCATTTGGGTACAGAATTATGAGCCAAGAATTGAACTCTGCAATAAAGGGCTGATGACAACAACAAAAGAAGGATTGCCAGAAGTTGGTATCTTCAGACCAAAGAAAATACTGTGTGGCTCCAGGGAGAAAAGTCTAGAAGCTCAGAAAAGAGCTCCTTTTGTCAGAAATGTCTGCTTTTAATGCCAGGAAAATGTTTCATTATAATCTGTTCATAACGTAGCCTTCAAAAACTTGATCCTCTGCCAACAAGTCAAAGAATCACCTGATACAGAGGTGGGATGAGATAGTGGGTCCCAAACCTCCCTGGGAGAGTGGTCCCTATGTCTGAGGTGCAGTTTCTTGACTTCCAAGCTACATCAAATGGATAGAAGACAGCCAAAATAGCTTGGAGGGATGCTTTGCTCATTGAAATGCTAACTAACCCCAGGGTATTTTGCTAAAAGTCCTTGCCTAGTTTCCCTGTGGGTTGATCCACAAAACAATTTTAGGTGATTTTATGTGACCCAACTCTGCATTGTATATTGGTAGGGTAGGAAAGATGAGAAATCTACAAATTCCTTAAGTTAAGTAATTACAAATTCTCTCAGTTTTCACACAATCTTTGTTTCTTGGGAGTGCCAAGTTATTTGAAAGAAATAAGCAATTGTCTTTTCCCATTCCCCGCCCTGTCTTTCCTCCCCAGAGAAGTTAAGCTTTCCTTCACTTCAAAATTTTCCATTTGTTTCCACATGCCTTGTACAGCATTTTCTCCAGGTTTAGGTCAAAACTCAAAAACTGTCTTAGGTCATATTCTGGATGGTATGTCCTAATGTACGCTAATTCATCCAGAGAATTATTGTTTCTCTTTGGATATGAATAGCAAACAGCATTCAGGACATGAAGACCTGAAGAAGGAAGAGCAAAAGGAGACGGGAAAGAAGGAGGAGGAGAAATAAAATGAATAGAGGGAAGAGTGGCTTACAGATGGCAGAGAAGTTGTATCATGAAGAAAAGCAAGCATAGAGATGCAGAAGTTTAAACCCATGCGCCTTTGCTTGCCCAGCATTATGGAATATTCTCGGCAGTCTTAAATTTTTCTCTCCTTCAACTCTTTTCTCCTCTGCCTCCCAAGGCTGCAAGAAAGACGTACAAGACAATGCAGAGGGATACAAAGAAGAGTAACATGAATGTTGCTTCAAGAAAAACAGATGCAGGTGGACTTGAAGCCCTCTGGGTGTACTAATGTGATCTGAAAGCCAGTAGTGCTTTGTCTAGGCGACCATGTCTGTTTCTGAAAGTCTAAAGACACAGAAGACAAGATAAAAGCAATAGAAATTCTCCTAGCAATAATAACATCTGTTTCAAACAAAATCTCCCTGGCAAGCAGAAGAATTACAAGGAAGCTATTTGGGAAGCAGAACATGGAACATATAACCAATTGGCTTACATAAAATCTACATTAGATACCCAAGAAAAGCCAGGTAAAGAGGACTGGGTAGCTCAGTTGGTACAGCATCAGACTTTTAATCTGAGGGTCCAGGGTTCAAGTCCCTGTTCATGCGTTATCCTCATTTTACCCTAGTTATTGTCTGTTAGAAGCCTATTGACAATCCAGTTCTTCTTAGAGAAACCTGTCCCGACATTTACTATAGGCTTCTAGTCTCTTCTCTTGCTGCTCTTTGCTCCGCAAGAATGGGAATAGAGCAAGGGGATCAGGGAAAGAGCAAAGGGTTAAGCGATCAATTACTAGCCATGAGGTTGGCAGTTTGAATCCACCCACAAGTGCTTCGGAAACCCTAGTGGCGTAGTGGTTAAGAGTTCCGGCTGCTAACCAGAATTTTGGCAGTTGGAATCCACCAGGCGCTCCTTGGAAACTCTATGGGGGCAGTTCTACTCAGTCGTATAGGGTCGCTATGAGTCTGTAATCGACTCGATGGCAGTGGCTTTTGTTTTGGTTTTGGTTTTGGAGGTGCTTCAGAAGACAGGCTTGGTAATTTGCTCCTGAAAGGTGAAAGCCTAGAAAACACTATGTAGCAGTTCTACACTGCACACATGGGGTCAGTTAAAGTGGAGGCAGCCCGATCCTTCCAAATGAGGTGAAGAATTGTAAAACCAAACTTCGGTGTTACAGCGCCTCATCTTTTGTAACTTAGATTCTTCTTTGGATTGCCCTAACTAAGGGTCTCTAACAGAGGAACTGCATTAAGAGACTCAGACAGCCAAGTAAGCATTCATTCGCACTCACAGCAAGTAGTCATTTGGAGCGGAGGGAAGGGAAAGGAGAAGTCTGGGAGGGTCCAATTCAGCTACAGAGTCTCCCTTTAAATCGTCGCTTCCTTAAAATCCCACAATGCCAACTTCCAGAGCTATAATGACTCTAAGCATATAACCAAAGGTGAAGAGCCTCTTGAGAGAAAGGGGCCAAAGTGGGTCCGGCTGGCCACACGGGGTCTCTGATCCAGGCATAGTCCTCCTAAGGTGAAGAACCTTAGGGCTCCAGCAAACCACCGTTGTGCCCTCTACTCACCCAAAGCATGGTTTCAAGAGCAGTAAGTCATTGATTCCCTAAGAAAGTAGTCTTCTCGCCTCTAACCTGACCCTTGCATCCTGCGGTGACCCCCTCTCGTTCGCCTACCCCCAGCCCCGCCTCCTTGCATTCCGCCCACCCCCATTCCCTCCCCCCCGCCCCACACCCCAGCCCAGGAAGCTCAGAAGGCCCGGCGGGCTGGCTGTGGACCTGAACGCAACTCTGCGTCCCAGAAGTTTCAATGTGGGACTGTAGGAGGTACGTGGGAGTCAAAGTGAGGCAGCAGGGCCCGGGACCCCTAGGACACGCATTGACTGAAATGCCTGAGGGGATGAGGTGGCAGGGAGCAGGGCCCTAGAGGGAAGACCCAGGGACCCCGCCCAAACCGCCTAAGTGAAGTGAGAGCAGGCAGGACCTGTGCTCTCTAACAGATTTTATTCCTCGGCTGTCTTTATACTTTATGATATCTGGGTATGATAAAGACACAGCAAAAGACGTGAAGCTTAGGTTTCCAGTGTCTCTGCTTGATGAACCAAAAACCTAACCTGCTGCAGCCAAAGAAGTGTAAAAGTCTCACCCCTGACTCTTCTGAGTCACCCAGTTCCTTCTTGCACAGCAAGCATAGTTTCTTGGGTATCCTCTCAAAGATATTATTTCCTCCACTTTTTATACAAATAAGGAAATTGCAAACACACTCTACTGCATGTTGGTTTTTTCACTTCTTGCATGTTGTAGTGATTTCCAGATCAATACAGAAATAACTTCTTCCTTCTTTGCTTGGCAGCAAAATATACTGTTGTATGGGTATATCATAATATATATCTCACCCATACAAGTAATGCTGCAATAAGTAATATCCATATCTAACATTTCAAATTGGTGTATTTTCTATATATGGAATTGCTGAAACAGTGTATGTGATGTGCCATGGTAATTCTGATGGATCTTGCCTAATATATATTCCCATCAGCATGACACAGTGGTCTGGTTTCCCACAGTATTGCAACCACTTTGTATTATAATACAATAATGACAATAAATATAATAACAAACCCATTGCCTTCTAGTGGATTGATTTTGACACATGGTGACCACATGTGTTACTGAGTAGAACTGCTCCACGGGGTTTTCTTGGCTGCAATGTTCATGGAAACAGATTGCTAAGCCTCTCTTCTGCAGTGCCATTGTGTGGGTTTGAAACACCAACCTTTAGCTTACTAGTCAAGCGCAAACCTTATTGTCTACCCAGGGACATTCATATCAACATACCAAACAAAAAGCTAAATCCACTGTCATCAAGTCGATTCCGACTAGCCTTGGGTAAATGACACATTCAGATATCAACCTAGAGTAAGCAAGCCATTGTTAACCACTGAAATCATATTTAGTCCAGTGGAGCCACCCAGAATTTGGAAAATAAATAGCTATTTAAAACTGCACTTATCTAGTTAATGCAGCAAAATTAAAACTTCAGATTTGGGCAAAAACAATTATATAAATGAACATATGATAGAGGTCGCAACTCAAATCAATAGAAATTAGTGGATCACTGGATAAATGGTGTTGGGCTAACTGGGTAGCCATCTAGGAAAATAAAAGATTATATTGGTTTTATCATGTGTGATACTAAATTTCAAACAGATACAAAATTTAAAAGTAAAAAATGAAAAATAAAACTACATATAATTACCGAAGATGCCAAAAAAGAAAGTTTGTATAACTTTGGGGTAGAAAACCAATTTTTACACTAAGCATAGCAACAACAAAAGTTTGACATAATTCACTACATTAAAAAAATCCTTCCTGGGCACACTTACGTTCTCTTTATTAAAAAAAACAAGACTCATACACCTACAGTCACATGATCTTTGTCAAAAGACCAAGGTCCATCAAATGGCGGAAAGACAGTCTTTTTAACAAATTATGATGGCAAAACTGGAAGTCCATCTGTAAAAAAAAGGAAACAACATCCATACATTACACCATACACAAAAATGTAATCCAAAATGGATCAAATATCTAAACACAGAAGCAAAATCTATGAAGATCACAGGAGAAAAAATAGGGTCAATGCTAAGGACCCTAAAATATGGCATAAATAGGATACAAACCATAACTAACAATATACAAACACCAGGGGATAAGCTGGATAACTGGGATCTCCAAAAACTAAACGCTTATGTTCATCAAAAGACTTCACCAAAACAGTAAAAAGAGATCCTACATACTCGGAAAAAATTTTGGGGCTATGACATATCCAACAAAGGTCTAGTCTTTAAAATCTACAGGAAAATCTAATACCTCTACAACAAAAAGCCAAATAAACTAATTAAAAAATAGGCGAAGGATATGAACAGACACTTCACCAAAGAATACATTCATGCAGCTAAGAGACACACAAAGAAATGCTCATGATCACTAGCCATTAGAGAAATATGAATTAAAACTACAATGAGATATGATTTCACCTGACATTACTGGCAGAAAAGAAAAAAACGAAAATGGCAAATGATAGAGAGGCTTCGGGAAGATTGGGACCCTAATGCACTGCTGGTGGGAATGCAAAACGCTACAACCATTCTGGAAACAATAAGGTGCTTCCCTAAAAAACTAGAAATAGAAATACCACATGATCCAGCAATCTCGTTCCTGGTAATAGATCCTAGAGAAATGAGAGTTGTCACAGGGATAGACATACAAATGCACACCCACACTCATTGCAGCATTATTCACAGTAGCAAAAAGATGGAAACAACCTAAGTTCCCATTAATAGAAGAATGGATAAACCAACTACATACACACAATGGAATACTATGCAACAATAAAGAACAATGATGACTTTGTGAAACATCTCACAACATGGATGAATTTGGAGAGGACTATGCTGAGTGAAATTAATCAATCACAAAGGACAAATATTGTATGAGACCACTGTTATAAAACCTCATGAAAAAGTTTCCACACAGAAAGAAAGACTCTCTGATGGTTACAAGGAAGGAGAGTGGTGAGGATGGAAAAACACTACCTGGACAATAGATAAGTTGTAACTTTGGTCAAGGTTAAGACAGTACACAATACTGGGGAAGTCAGCACAACTTGACCAAGGCAAAGTCATATAAGACTCATAGACTCATTCACATTCCCTGAGGGACTGAATTACTGGGCTAAGGGCTGGGGTTCATGGTTGTGGGGGACATCTAGCTTGATTTGCATAACACAGTTTATAAAGAAAATGTTCTAGATCCTACTTTAAGTGAGCACTGTCTGGGGTCTTAAAAGCTTGTGGGTAATCATCTAAGATTTGTCTACTGGTCCCATCCCGTCTGCAGGAAGGGAGAATGAAGAAAACCATAGACACAAAGGAAAGATTAGTCCAAAGAACTCATGGACCCCTACTACCACAGCTTCCAGCAGACTGAGCCCAGCACAACTAGATGGTGCCTAGCTTCTACCACCGACTTGTCTGACAGAGACTGGAGCAAACCTGAGAGTATGGTCCACAAACATCTTTTAATTCAGCACTGAAGTCACTCCTGAGGCTCACCCTTCAGCCAAAGATTAAACAGGGCTATACACGCATCCCTTACCTGTCTGTCAGTTTGTCGTACTGTCGGGACTTTAGTGTTGCTGTGATGCTGGAAGCTATGTCACCGGTATTCAAATACCAGCAGGGTCACCCGTGGTGGACAGGTTCAGCAGAGCTTCAAGACTAAGACGCTCTAGGAAGAAGCACCTGGTGGTTTACTTCTGAAAAAAAACTAGCCAGCGATAACCTTGTGAATAGCAGCAGAGCATTGTCTGATACAGTGGCTGACGATGAACTTCTCAGATTGGGAGGTACGCAGATGTTGCTGGGGAAGAGCTATCTCCTCAAAGTAGAGTTGACCTTAATGATGTGAATGGACTCAAGCTTTTGGAATGTCATTTGCTGATGTGGCACACCTCAAAATAAGAAGAAAGAGCTGCACAGATCCATTATTAATCAGAAAGTGGAATGTACAAAGTATGGATCTAGGAAAATTGGAAATTGTCAAAAATGAAATGGAACGCATGCAGATCAATATCCGAGGCATCAGTGAGCTGAAATGGAGTGGCATTGCCCATTTTGAATCAGACAAGCGTGTGGTCTACTATGCTAGGAGTAACAAATTGAAGAGCCAAACCCACTGCCGTCAGTGGTGTTGAATTCATTATCAAAAGAACATTTCAAGGTCTATCCTGAGCAAAATGCTGTCAGTGATAGGATAATATCCATATGCCTACAAGGAAGACCACTTAATATGATTATTATTCAAAGTTACACACCAACCACTAAGGCCAAAGATAAAGAAATTGAAGATTTTTACCAACTTTTGCAGTCTGAAATTGATAAATCAGGATACAATGATAATTACTGGTGCTTGGAATTCAAAAGTTGGAGACAAAGAAGGATCAGAAAGTGGAAAATATGGCCTTGGTGATAGAAATGATGCCAGAGGTCACATGATAGAAGTTTGCAAGACCAATGACTTCTTCCTTGCAAATACATGTTTTTCAGCAACGTAAACGGTGATTATTCACATGGACCTCACCAGACAGAATATACAGGAACCACCTAGACGACATCTGTGGAAAGAGATGATGGAAAAGCTCAATAACATCAGTCAGAACAAGGCGAGGGGCCAACGGCGGAGCAGACCAACAATTGCTCATGTGCAAATTCAAGTTGAAGCTGAAGAATATTAGAACAAGTCCAGGAGAGTCAAAGGATGACCTTGAGTATATCCCACCTGAATTTAGAGACCATCTCAAGAATAGATTTCACACATTGAACACTAATGGCTGAAGACCAGACTTGTTTTGGAATGACATCAAGGACATCATACATGAAGAAAGGAAGAGGGCATTAAAAAGACGGAAAGAAAGAAATAACCAGAATGGATGTCAGAAGAGACTCTGAAACTTACTGTTGAACATACAGTAGCTAAAGCGAAAGGAAGAAATAATGAAGTAAAAGAACCGAACAGAAGTTTTCAAAGGGCAGCAGGAGAAGACAAAATAAAGTATTATGACATGTGCAAAGACCTAGAGTTGCAAAACCAGAAGGAAAGAACACACTTGGCATTTCTCAAGCTGAAAGAGCTGAAGAAAAAATTCAAGCCTCAAGTTGCAATATTGAAGGATTCTATGGGCAAAATACACAGGAAGCATCAAAATAAGCTAGAAGGAATACACAGTCACTGTACCAAAAAGAATTGGTCGATGTTCCATCATTAAAGACAGTAGCATATGATCAAGAATTAATGATAACAAAGGAAGCAGTCCAAAATGCACTAAAAGCATTGGTGACAAACAAGGTTTCAGGCATTGACGGAATACCAATTGAAATGTTTCAGCAAAGAGATGCAGTGCTGGAAGTGCTCACTTTTCTATGCCAAGAAATTTGAGAAGACAGCTGTCTGGCCAACAGTCTAGAAGAAATCCATATGTATGCACATCCCAAAGAAAGATGATCCAACAGAATTTACAAATTATCAAACAATATCATTAATATTGCATACAAGAAAAATTTTTTCTGAAGATCATCGAAAAGCTGTTGCAGCAGTACATTGACAGGAAACTGCCAGATACTCAAGCTGGATTCAGAAAAGGATGTGGAAGAGGGATTTCAATGCTGATGTCCAATGGATCCTGGCTGAAAGCAGAGAGGACAGGAAAGATGTTCACTTGTGTTTTATTGACTATGCAAAGGCATTCAACTGTGTGGATCCTAACAAATTATGAATAATATTGCGAAGAACTGTAATTCCAGAACACTTAATTGTGTCCATGAGGAACCTGTACATAGATCAAGAGGCAGTAGTTCCAACAGAAGGAGGGGACACTGCGTGGTTTAAAGTGAGAAAAGGTGTGCACCAGGGTTGTATCTCTCAGCATATTTATTCAATCTGTATGTTGAGCAAATAACCCAAGAAGCTGGACTATATGAAGAAAAATACAGCATCAGGAGGGGAGGAAAACTCATTAACAACCTGTGATATGCAGACGACACAACCTTGCTTGCTGAATGTGAAGAAGACTTGAGGCACATACTGATGAAGATCAAAGACCACAGTCTACAGTACAGATTACCCCTCAACATAAAGAAAACAAAAATCCTCACAAGTGGATCGATAAGCAACATCATGATAAACGGAGAAAAGATTGAAATTGTCAAAAATTTCAAAGTAGAGGCCACCTTAATGAAGTGAATGGAATCAAGCTATCAGGACCTATATTTGCTGATGTGGCACTATTCAAAATGAGAAGAAACTACTGCAAACATCCATTAATAATCAGAATATGGAATGTACAAAGTATGAATTTAGGAAGATTGGAAAATGTCAAAAATGAAATGGAATGCATAAACATTAGTATCCTAGACATTAGTGAGCTGAAATAGACTGATATTGGCCATTTTGAATCAGACAATCATATGGTCTACTATGCCAGGAATGACAACTTGAAGAGGAACGAGATTGTGTTCATCATCAAAAAGAACCTTTCAAGATCTATCCTGAAGCACAATGCTGTCAGTGATATGATAATATCCGTATGCCTATAAGGAAAAAAGAAAACCAGTTAATATGACTATTATTCAAATTTATGCACCAACCACTAAGGCAAGAGATGAAGAAATTGAGGATTTTTATCAACTTTTCCAGTCTGAAATTGATCAAACATGCAATTAGGATGCATTGATAATTACTAGCAATTGGAATGTGAAAGTTGGGAACGAAGAAGGATTGATTGTTGGAAAATATGACCTTGGTGATAGAAATGATGTCAGAGACTGCATGATAGAATTTTGCAAGACCAATGACTTCTTCATGGCAAATACCTTTTTTCAAAAACATAAACAGTGACTATACATGTGGACCTCACCAGATGGAATGTACAGGAATCAAATCGACTACATCTTTGGAAAGAGATGATGGAAAAGCTCAATATCATCAGTCAGAACAAGGCCAGGGGCCAACTGTGCAATGGATGTTCAGTTGCTCATTTGCAAGTTCAAGATGAAGTTGAAGAAAATCGGAACAAGTCCATAAGAACCAAAGTACAACCCATACATAAACATAAGCATACAGAAACATATGCCATTGTGGTCCTAGGTATTTACTTAATTTACTTAAATAAAATAAAAACTTATTCCACCAAAAACCTGCACACAAATATTTATAGACACTTGCCTGATTAATTGCCAAAAATGGGAAACAATCAAGACGTCCTTCAATTGGTGAATAAACAAGCTGTGGCACATCCATACAATGGAGTATAATTTAGCAACAAAAAGAAGTGAGCTTTCAAGCTATGAAAAGCCATAAAACCAAACCAAACCAAACCTACTGCCGTCAAGTCGATTCCGACTCATAGTGACCCTATAGGACAGAGTAGAACTGCCCAATAGAGTTTCAAAGGAGCACCTGGCGGATTTGAACTGCCAACCCCTTGGTTAGCAGCTGTAGCACTTAACCGTTATACCCCCAGGGTTGCAACCTTAAATGCATATTGCTAAGCAATAGACCTAGAAAAATAAGCTAGTCTGAAAAAGCTACATATTGTATGATTTCATATAAAGGACATTCTAGAAAAGGCAAAATTATAGACAGGAAAAAGATCAGTGGCTGCCAGCAATTCAGGGGAGGTTGGGAGGGATAAATAGGTGGAACACGGGGCATTTTTAGGACAGTGAAACTATTCTGAATGATTCTGCAATGGTGGACACTTGGCATTACATGTATTACTTTTACAGCATCAAACAGCCAAGATACCACCCAGCCTTTACACACATATACACACACACACAATCATATACACACACACACACAAACATATGCACATCCCCATCCGTTTTGTGTGTGACACTCTAGTTTCCTCCTTAAGTGAAACCTACCACACACTGTTTTTTGTTCTTACTGTATAACTTCCATGAGCCAACTGAAACAAGTCTGACAGACAAATTGTGTTCTGCCAATTTCAAAGAAGACTCAATGTTATTTTTATGAGTAGTTGCAAAGTCTCATATATGTGCAAACCAGGATGACAAAAAGCTAACAGGCTCTCGAACTCTGGTACCAGTAAATGAATTTTCTCTTAACCTTCATATGCAGTTCAAAGAACTAAGTTTTAATCATGATAAATCTCAGGATTCTGGAAGAGTCTTGGAGAAAGCTAATTTGTTTTCCACAAATATCACAATAAATTTCTAATCCCCAAATCTCCAAGTACACTTTTCCACCCTCCACATGCCTATGCTTACTGATCATTCACAAATCCAAGGCTGGAGACCAGAGTACTACCCTGAGTTCACTGTGTAACAATCTCACAAGTGTGTTAAAATAGATCTTGAATTCCATGTAGGTTTATCTTCTTCCTCTTCCAGGCTTCCTCCCATGCTCCCTTAACCCCAATTTTTCCTGCAGCTGCCTCTTGTTTGTCTGAACTCTGGTTCTTGGAACTTGAGCTAGCAGCTTACCTGCCAGCTCGTGCAGCTACATGAATCAGGAGAAGCCTTGTGGTCTTGCCTACTGATCTTGGAATTCATCCATCTTCACAGCCTGTGAGCAAGAGTCTTGTTCTTCAACCTGCTGATCTAGGGTTCTCCAGCCCCTGCGGCTACATGAATCAGGAGAAGCCCTATCCTCATTTATGGACTTGGGACCTTCCAGCCTCTACAATCACCTGAGCTGTTTCCTTGATATAAATTTCTGTCTGTTGTTGTTGTTGTTGTTAGGTGCCATCCAGTTTCTTCAGACTCATAGTTACCCTTTGCACAAGAGAAGTAAACACTGCCTGGTCCCGCACCATCCTCAACAATTGTTGCTATGCTTGAGCCCATTGTTGCAGCCACTGTGCCAATCTACCTCATTGAAGGTCTTCCTCTTTTTCCATGACCTTCTACTTTAACAAGCATGATGTCCTTCTCCAGGGACTGATCATCCCTCCTGATAATATGTCCAAAGTATGTGAGACGTAGTGTCAACATCCTTGCTTCAAGGAGTATTCTGGTTGTACTTTTCTCAAGACAGATTTGTTCGTTCTTTTGGCATATAATAATCGATAATCTTCACCAACACTACAATTCAAAGGCATTGATTCTTCTTTGGTCTTCCTTATTCATTGTCCAGCTTTCCGCATGCATATGAGGTGATCGAAAATGCCAAGGCTTGGGTCAGGCACATTTTAGTTCTTAAAGTGACATCTTTGATTTTCAACACTTGAAAGAGGTCTTTAGCAGCAGATTTGCCCAATGCAGTTCGTCTTGTGCTTTCTTGACTGAGGCTTCCGTGCGTGTTGATTGTGGATACCAGTAAAACAAAATCCTCGACAACCTCAATCTTTTCTGTTTATCACGATGTTGCTTATTGGACCAGTTGTGAGCATTTTGTTTTCTTTATGTTGAGGTGTAATTCATACTAAAGGCTGTGGTCTTTGATCTTCATCAATAAGTGCTTCAAGTCCTCTTCACTTTCAGCAAGCAAGCTTGTGTCATCAGCATATCGCAGGTTGGTAATGAGTCTTCCTCCAATCCTGATGCCCCATTCTTCTTCATATAGTCCAGCTTCTCAGATTATTTGCTCAGCATACAGATTGAAAAAGTATGGTGAAAGAAAACAACCTTGCTGCACACCTTCCCTGACTTTAAATCATGCAGTATCCCCTTGTTCTCTTCGAATGACTACATCTTGATCCATGTACAGATTCCTCATAAGCACAGTTAAGTGTTCTGGAATTCCCATTCTCTGCAATGTCATCCATAATTTGTTATGATCCATACAGTCAAATGCCTTTGCATAGTCAATAAAACACAGGTAAACATCTTTCTGGTGTTCTCTGCTTTCAGCCAGAATCCATCTGACATCAGCAATGATATCCCTGGTTCCACATCCTCTTCTAAATCTGGCTTGAATTCTGGCAGTTCCCTGTCAATATACCGTTGCAGCTGCTTTTGAATGGTATTCAGCAAAATTTTGTGGCATGTGATAATAATGATACTATTGGATACTTTATGAATTAGGTTGGATCAACTTTCTTGGGAATAGGCATAAATATGGATCTCTTCCAGTCAGTTGGCCAGCTAGCTGTCTCTCAAATTTCTTGTCATAGACGAGTGAGCACTTCCAGTGCGTGCATTTTTTGAAACATCTCCATTGTATTCTGTCAATTCCTAGAGCCTTGTTTTTCACCAGTGCCTTCACTGCAGCTTGAACTTCTTCCTTCAGTACCATCAGTTCCTGATCATAGGGTACCTGCTGAAATGGTTGGACACTGACCAATCCTTCTTGGTATAGTGACTGTGTATTCCTTCCATCTTCTTTTGATGTTTTCTGTGTCATTTAATACTTTCCCTGTGGAATGCTTCAGTACTGCAACTTGAGGCTGGAATTTTTCTTCAGTTCTTTCAGCTTGGGAAATGCTGAGCATGTTCTTTCCTTTTGGTTTTCTATCCCCAGGTCTTTGCACATGTTATCATAATACTTCACTTTGTCTTCTTGAGCCACTCTGTGAAATCTTCCATCTGGCTTTTTTACTTCATCATTTTTTCTTTTTGCTTTAGCTACTCAGTGTTCAAGGGCAAGTTTCAGAGTCTCTTCTGACATCCATTTAAGTCTTTTCTTTCTCTCCTATTTTTAATGCCCTCATTCTTTCTTCATGTATAATGTCCTTGATGTCATTCCACAACTCGTCTGGCCTTTGGCCATTAGTGTTCAATGTGTTTAATCTATTCTTGAGACGGTCTCTAAATTCAGGTGGGATATACTCAAGGTCATACTTTGGCTCTCTTGGTCTTGTTCTAATTTTCTCCAGTTTCAACTTGAACTTGCATATGAGTAATTGATGGTCTGATCCACAGTCGGCCCCTGGCCTTCTTCTGACTGATGATATTGAGCTTTTCCATCATCTCTTTCCACAGATGTAGTCAATTTGATTCCTGTGTATTCCATCTGGTGAGGTCCACATGTATAGTTGTCATTTACATTATTGAAAAACAGGTATTTGCCATGAAGAAGTCATTGGTCTTGCAAAATTCAATCACGAGCGATCTCCGGCATCCTTTCTCTCACCAAGGCCATATTTTC
Source organism: Elephas maximus indicus (assembly GCF_024166365.1). NCBI lineage: Eukaryota > Metazoa > Chordata > Mammalia > Proboscidea > Elephantidae > Elephas > Elephas maximus. Next base: position 81,345,627 of record NC_064819.1, on the reverse strand, counting down.
CAACCACCGATCCTTCTTCTTTGTTTCCAACTTTCCCTTTCCAGTCACTAGTAATTATCAGTGCATACTGATTGCATGTTCAATCAATTTCAGGGTGCAGAAGTTGGTAAAAATCTTCCGTTTCTTCATCTTTGACCTTAGTTATTGGTGTGTTTGTTTGTAAATTTGAATAATAGTCATATTAACTGGTCTTCCTTGTAGGCATATGGATATTATCCTATCATACTGTTGTACTTCAGGATAGATCTTGAAATATTCTTTTTGACAATGAATGCAATGCCATTCCTCTTCAAGTTGTCATTCCTGGCATAGTAGAGCATGATCGTCCAATTCAAAATGACCAATACCAGTCCATTTCAGCTCTAATGCCTAAGTTATCAATCTTTATGCGTTCCATTTCATCTTTGATGATTTCCAATTTTCCTAGATAAATATTTTGTACACTCCACTTTCCAATTATTAATGGATGTTTGTAGCTGTTTCTTCCCATTTTGAGTAGTGCCACATCAGCAAATGAAGGTCCTGAAAGTTTGACTCCAACCACGTCATTAAGGCTCACTCACTCTCTCTATATATATTTATATGCTTCACTGGTTTTGCTTCTGTAGAGAACCCAGCCTAAGACATGTACTTCCTTCCTTTTGGAAATGATTTAAAATTTTTTTAAATGAATAAGTGCTTCACTCACTTTTGTTTCTGCCTTTCAAATCTTGTCTATTTTTCTTCTACCTTCTTATAATTCATCTTTCTCTAAATCCTGAAGCTACAGTTTCATTCATGCCTTATGAATTCCTCTTCTGGACTGTTCGTAGGGCCCCTGAGTTACCTGGCATGTCCAGTAGAAGAGGAAACGCCCTTATAATGAAATGCAGAATGCATCACTATCGGGTTTTCTTCTGTCACTGCTTTCCTCCATCAAATCTGGCACGTACATTCTGATTGAGCAAAAAGCAAATATAATGAAGACTTTTAGGCAGCCAAAAGATTAATTTCTTTAGCTTTGTGCCTCAGGTTAAGACAACTATAGAGGAAATCAGAGGAGCTGGAAATGGGGACTTGATTCTTTGTCACCTGTAATAGAAGACAGAGACTTTTTTGGTCTTTTTCTTTCTTTCTTTTTTTTTTTATTGTACTTTAGATGAAGATTCATAGAACAAAGTAGTTTCTCATTAAACAATTAGCACACACATTGTTTTATGACATTAGTGAACATCCCCACGACATGTCAACACTCTCCCTTCTCAATGTTGGGCTCCCTATTACTAGCTTTCCTGTTCCCTCCTGCCTTCTAGTCCTTGCCCCAGAGCTGGTGTGCCCTTTTGTCTCCTCTTGTTTTACAAGCCTGTCCAATCTTTGGCTGAACTTCAGGAGTGACTTCATTACTGAGCTGAAAGGGTGTCCGGGAGCTATACTCTCAGGGTTTCTCCAGTCTTGAAGTCAGAGACTTTTAACAACTCAAGGTTATAAAGAAGCCACCATGGAAACCTCTTGTGGGTATTTATCTGACACGTGTTTCCAATCTTCTGCCTTCACTTTCAAGCCCTATAAAAATTAGCATCCTCCACTAGTTCCTGTGCACCTCTTGCTAAAGCAGCTGCTGATGCCTCTTAACACCAAGCAACACTACTGCAAAGCTCAAGGAGTGTGAATCTCAGGAAATAACACTTAGGTCTAGAAAAAAATTAGCCAGCAGCACTTCAGGAGTGGGGCTTACACAGTTCAGTGGTAGAGAACATGCTTTGCATGCATGAGGCCCTGGCTTCAATTCTCCACACTTTTTCTCTGCTCCAACACTATTTAAACCCCATCTTGAAGGAACACAAATTCATTTCTAATATTTTGCATTCAATTCCTGCACACATCCACAGCAAAAACATAACCGAACGAACTTCTTTGAATGCTCTTTCATTTCTATGCTATGAGCTTCTATATCCCTTAAGGTGACTGCAACAGCAGAAGGAAGACAATAAAGGGGAGGAAACAAGAACCAGGTGCTAAGAGAATCTCTTCAATTGCCTAAAACAAACGCCTGCACCTTAAGCTCCCTTTTTGTACTATAATTAAAGACAGGGAAAGAAGGATGTGTGGGGGGCGGGGAGGGGGGGAGTTTGAAAGGGCCCAGCGGACAGTTTTTTGTTTTTGTTTTTGACCAACTAAACCACAATTCCTAGTGAGGCTCCCCGCTGGGCTACCTCGGGATGTGCTGATGTCTAAATTATTTCAGGGCAAAACTGAGTGCATAAGCTTTCCTTCTCTTTGATTCTCATTACCTTGACTCCTTACGTGTGCGCAGCGTCGCCCAAGCAGTGAAACACAGCTTTGGACAATCATCTCCCATTGGGCCAAGCACGGATTCTCCCTGCAGACATCGTTTTCCTCTTGCTCTTCACAACCTCGCTGTATTTGGTATGGAGCCCAGATATTGTCTCAAGGAAACTTACAGGCGGCCGGCAAAAACCATAAGAGATAAAAAGTCTCCATAAAGCAAAGGGAATCCATATTTGGACATGCTTTCTTAGGGAAAACCAGGTATCCTCAAATCAGTTTTTTGCAAGTAGATCACCAGGCGCCTCCGGGTGACTGGAACCTCCAGTCTTTCAGTTAGCAGCAAGCAAGTGTTAACTATTTAAGTCTACCAAAAAAAAAAAATTTTTTTTTTTTTTTTTTTTTTTTTTTTTTTTAGTGACCCCTGGAAAAACCAAAATCCAACTGTCCGGTAGGGTTTCTAGAGAGCGGCTGATGGATTGAAGCTGCAGAGGTTTTACTTATCTTTTAATCACTGCGCCACCAGGACTCCTTCCAGGGATAACAACAACAATAACAACAACAACAACAAAACCCAAGCCCACTGGCGTGGAGTTGATTCCGTCTCATAGAGACCCTAGAACTGTTCCATACAGTTTCCAAGGGGCACCGGGTGGATTTGAACTACCAGCCCTTTGGTTAGCAAGGGTAGCACTTGACCACTACACCACCAGGGTTTCCTTCAAGGAATAGGGAGCAGTTAATTTTTTTTTTTAAACCCTAGGACAGCCAGGGGCATGCATAAAAACCAAAAAAATCCACTGCTGTGGGGTCGATTCCGACTCACAGCGACCCCATAGGGTTTCCAAGGCTGTAAATCTACGGAAGCCGACTGCCACATCTTTCTGCCGCGGAGCTATTGGTGGTTTCAAACCACCACCCTTTCCGTGAGCAGTCGATCACCTTAACCACTGTGCAATTAAAACAAAACCCCGTTGCTGTGGAGTTGATTCCAACTCACAGCGACCCTATAGGACAGAGCAGAACTGCCACATAGTTTCCAAGGAGCGCCTGGTAGATTCGAACTGCTGACATTTCGGTTAGCAGCTGTAGCACTCAACCACTACGTCACTAGGGTTTCCAAATATGTGAAAGTCATGTTTTTTCAGTATAAACATTTTAAAAACATAAAAAATTGCCCCTTGGGCACAAAGTGGTGCTCTTAGATATAAAGAATAGACAGGAATGACAATAGTCTGACTTTCCTTATCACTCCTTAAAACCAGAAACACTACCCGGCTGCTGGTATATTGCGGAACTGCTAAGCTTTAGGTTAATAGTCAACTGCTTTAACCACTGCGCCATCAGCGCTCTGACCTGTTAAGTTAGCAGCCCCGAAGCAATTGTCCCAACTTAAACTGCCGAATTCTTAGATTCAATTTAAAATAGAATTGGCAGCGGTGGGATTCGAACCCACGTCCCCGCAGAGACTGGAGCCTAAATCCAGCGCCTTAGACCGCTCGGCCACGCTACCACTTGCTTTGACAGTATTTGAATCTGTTATTTGTAAAGAAACAAGAATGTTTCCCCACACTATTCCTAAATCAGGTCTCCATGCTAGTTGTCCAAGACACTGATAAATAACAACTAAAATTTATTATGCGCCATGCACTTTCCTTACATTTACTGTCATTCAACCCTTCTAATTGCCTCAGGAGATAGGTACTTTTACTATGATCTCCATTTGCCTGATGGAGAATATGAGGCACAGCGGTAAGTAACTTCCTGGATGTCACTCAGCAGAAGTGATGCTTAAAGCGGAGCGGAAAACTTCACTGTGTTGTATAATTTATTTATTCCAGGGTAAAATTCTGAAATATCTTTGATCAAGGTTATTGTGACAAACTCAGAGCAACAGCAAACTTATATATGACGTAGCATTAATTCTTTTGGGGGCATGGAGGTGTATAAGATGTAAAAACCTAATGCTTCAGAAATTTCACTGAGATCCTTCGAACCAAGAGCCTTGCTGAGGTTGTTCACCTAAGTTCCTTCGTCGTGAGGTAGGCAAAGCGTCCGGCTCAATCTGAAGGTCCCGATGTTCGAGCCTTAGAAAGAGTACCTGGGTTTTCCATCTCTTCTACTTCGTGGGATATGGTTATAAACGGACCTGGACAAACTATAATTTTTTTCTTTAGAGCTTTATCTGTCTCCTTTGGTAACAAGACAGCTTTTCAATAGGCTAACTACAGCACAACCTAATACCAAACTCTGGATTAGTTACTTATTAGTACTGTATCAAATTACCACAAATGTAATGGCTTAAAAACACACACAAATTTATTATCTTACAGTTCTGGAGGTCAGAAGTGCGAAATGGGCTCTGTTCAGGCCGGATTAAGGCATGTGCGGGCATTAAACCTAGATAATCCGTGATGCCCCTTCCTTCTGCTTACTCAGGCATTCCCACGGGCCTGTGAGTTATGTGTATACCTGTATATATACGTGTGTGTGTCTTAGCTACCCATGTATTTTTAAATACGACTATAATATAAATGAACACAAAAGTGGCCTATGTCGTTTTAGCAGAATGAGATGAACAGCATTATGAAAATTTTAGTGGATGTGGGGTAATAAAATTTTTACTATATAACTAATTTTCTACAAAAAGAATATACTCTGTATTCTACAACAGAGAAAATGAGTCAGTGAGCTTAGTTTTTTCAACACTCAGTGTAAAATTCTATTGATCTTCTACAACAAAGTATTGACTTTTACCATTTTTGCTTTAAACAGCTCATCAATTTTGATGCTTGTTTCATAGAAAATGCTATAATTATAAATGAATAAATGAAAAGATGTCTTAAAAGAAAATTTAATGATCAGAAAAACAAATATTAAGACAAATTACTTTTATTTCTAGGTAGATCTGTCACCTCTAACATGTTATAATTAAAAACATTTCTTTCTAAATTTTGCTCGTACAAATTCTTCAATGATTTAATCACAGTTAAGCTGCAGAATAATATCTACTTCCGTACATAATAAAGATAATGGATGGAGTCTTTCTTGAATCATTGCTGTACGTTCAGGGTTTTTTCATCTCTTTACGTTCAAAAATCAGCGGTCTGTTGTGCAGTTTGTTATCATTAAAGTTAGGAATACGTGTAAAGCAATTTCAACACTGGGAAATACGCATTGTATTTTATCTTCTATTATGGAATCCTACATGCTTGCATGAGTAAAATTTGTCTTTCCTGAGTCTGTAAACTTAGTTCTCATGTAAGAATGAAATTGTGGCACTTCTGCATAAAAGTTTGTATTTAAGCCATGGGGGTGAGCCTGCACTAATTTCTGGGATGCCTTCGTGTGATCTTTATCAGATATATCCTCACTGTTTAAGAAGGAAAATCTATTTGAAAGAACTTCATATACATTCTTCCTCTTTTCATACAAGATTCAAGTGTGTCAATGATGGTATATTTTGTGGTTAGGAGAAATTGACCTCTGGCTCTCAATGATACTTCTGAGGCGCTTCTATCATTTTGTTTCTTTCTAATGCATCTGTGATGGAGAACTGCTTCATAATCAGTATTTGGCAAAACCTTAAATTATGTAAATACCCTGTTAATGACTCATAGAGATCTGTGCATGCCTTTAAATTTACTTCTGAATCTTGGAGACCTTGACTCTTCTGATGAAAATGCCGCAATATGTTATCCCACATAACCAACACAGGTGCATACTCTAGTGTTTGCATTTTGTTGGCGGTGTCTTCAGTTTCTCTTTTGGCATCTCCTTTTTTGTGTCTGGTCTTCAGCAATACTTCTAAGGCATCTAGAATCTCACTGTACTATTCCGGGATTGCATTCGTTGCTACAGCATGCACTTCCCAACATGTTTTAGAAAGACAATTTAATACTCAGTCACTGACTAAATATCTTTTAAGAAATGCCCGTTGGTTAGCAGAGGTAGCAAAAAATGTGGAGAGTAACTGAACAGTACAAAAAACCCAACTGCTTCCAGACAACAATCTGTTGCAGCTGCATTCTTCAAGATGAAGTGAATATGCAATACATGGTATGAAAATGGTATATTCATTACATTCTAATATTTTCTGTTGTATGCCTTTATCATTGGCAGCATTGTCATAGGACTGGCCTCTGCACTTAGAAAAATCAGTTTTGCACACTTCACAAAAATAGTAAAGTACTTGATTTGTAATTTCTTCACCCATATGACTTTTTAAGCTAGTAAATGTGGTAAATTGCTTAACAGGTTTTCCATCTATGGCGATATGTACCTTAAAATAATACTTAGCTGATCTGTATGAGCAAGATCAGGAGTGGAATCTACAAACTCAAATATCGAGCTATACTTCAGTCACTGAAAATAATTGATCAATCTTTATCACTTATTAAGTTTATTAATTCTTCACATGTTGTTTTAGACATATATGATGGGTTGCCCTTTCCAGCGTTACCATGTTTTGAGATGTGACCTGATAAAAATGGATCAAACTGACAAACAAGCTCAAGTAGACCTTAGAAATTTCTGCTTTGTGGGCCCCCAAACGCTTTATTTCTTTCTCAAAAAGACAGTCCACCTTCAGTGATGGTTTTAATGAAAGCACCAACGCATTGCAAAACGGCTTTCCAGTACTGACGTTCTTCATTAATTTGTGTTACCAGTTTATGAGTTAAGTGAAAACAGTGTCTTCAGTTTAAATATGACACCATACAATCTCTGTTTTCACATTTATCAAACATGTTTAAGTTGCTAAATCCATCCGTAGCAAATCAAGAATTAAATGATTTACTACAGAACAGTTTGCAAACAACTGAGAGAGATTCCTTCTTATAATTGTCACCACTGCCTTTGCACCCTAGAAGTATATTCTGGCTACAGAACCTTGTTTGTTTACCATCCAGATTATTTTGACAACGAATTTTCAAATGGTACACTGTGATGTTGATAATCACTTGGCCCTCTTTTGATCCAGTAATTTACATCATTAGAAGAAAAATTATTTCACAAAGCAGGACCTGTATTTCTGTTATTTTTGGGATTGGCAGATATGACAATTTCAGATTCTAAAATAGTTCCACTTTCTACACCATTATTAATTTTTTTTAACTACAGCAAGGAATGGATGCAGAATTTAGAACAAATTCTCTTATATTCATAATGCTATTAGTAATTTCAGCACTAGAGGTACCAGTACAATGATTTGCACCCATTAAAACCTAATGTTCAAAGGAAAAAGTCTCTTCTGATTCATTATGTTTTAAAAAGGAAGTTGATTTTGGAATTGTCTTTAGGAATTCACAAATCTTTTTCTTTTTATCTTCTGTGAGCTTTCATTTTTGCACTCCACTTAGTTTGAATTTAATTTTTTAACTTGCTTGTACCATAGCAAATAAATTTGAATAATCGCAAGTAAATAAAATCGATAAAACAAGTAAAATTTATAAAATAAAATTTACATTAATATTTGAATGTTAACACAAAAATTTGTATTTGAAAATCAATAAAAAATTCAATTTACAACGTGTAATTTTGTTCTTCAGGTCTGAGATAGTCAAAAGAAATAGTACTTACAAGGCAGTCAAAAATAATTTCATTCATTTGTGTACAATGTTTGTTGGTGGGCTCTTTGCGTATCTCCACCAGTGTTTTTGTCTTGAAATAATACGTAAAAACTTGCACACTGACTTTTTGTACTTTGATGTTGCATCTTCACAGTTCATTGTACTACTGTTGATACCTGAACAGGGATAAGAATGATGGCAAAGAGCATGATACAAATACAAGGGTATGCTCAATCTGAAGATGCAATTTGGCTCGCTTTGCGCAGGACCAGATACATCATGAGTCACATAACTATAGTGCTGCTGGCATGTTCTCACATGATGTACAAGAGAGAACGAAATGTGAGGCTATACCTGATCTGTCTGAAATGAAAAGGAAAATATAATTGTTATTGTATGTAAAATTTATAAAATAGTATCAATATCATTTAACACCCTGTCAGTTCCCTTCCAGCATGGTGTTGCTTTTCCTTGTGTCTTGTCTGCTTGGCATCTATGGGTCCCTGTTTTGTTTTGTTGATGCCCTAAGCACATGCTTATTGGGAAATCTGTCCCCGGTCCTATAGGTCTAAACTGAAGATGTTGGCAGAGTTGCTTTCTTTCTGGAGACACTGGTGGAGAATTCATTCCTTGACTTTTCTGGCTTCCAGAGGCCACCCACATTCTTGGCTCATGGCTGCATCATTCTGACCTCTGCTTCAGTTGTCTCATTTCCTTTTCTGACTCTGGCCCTCCTGTCTTCCTCTTAAAAGGACCTCATGATTATATCGTGTCTGCCCAGAAAATCCAGATTAATTTTCCCATGGCAACATCCTTAACTTAATCAAATCTGCAAAGTCCCTTTTGCCACGTAAGGTAACATACTCACAGCTTTTGGATATTACTACATGGATGTCTTTGCTGGGGCATTATTACACCTACCAGATACTACCCTCTGATCTCCAAATATTCACATCTGACCCATATGCAAAAACATTCCTTTCATCCCAGTACCTCCCCAAATTTCAATCCCATTATAGCATCAACTCAAAGTCCAAAATGTCATCAAAATCTCTTCAGCTGAAAAGTCCCCAATCTTTTCATTTACATTGTCTAAATTAGGTCTGGATGAAGCTCTGGGTATAATCCATCCTGAGATAAAATTCCTCTGTATCTGTGAATCTGTGAAGTTCAAGAAACAACTTATCTGCTCCCCAAAATACAATGGCAGAACAGGTATAAGATAATAGTTATTGACATTCCAATTAAAAAAAGGGATGAAATTGAAAGAAAAAAAAACAGTCATTGGTCCCAAGTAATGTCTAAATCCAGCCAGGCAAACAACATTAGGTTTCAAGGCCTGGAATGAATGCTCTGTGTTTTCATGGCTCTGCCATCGGAGTTATCCTTTCAGAGTTATCTTTCCATTTTTATGAAATGGAAAGCATGTGTTTGCAGCTGAGCAGTTTTATCAGACCGTTTCATGCCTGAGGAATATTAGGAGTGTGAGATAGGTATTGAGGGGTATGTGATTTACTGAGGGGGTTGTCTTTAGGATGGGAAAGGGAAAGTAGCCAAGCATTAATATGTTCTTGGGTAAAGTCTAGATTTGGCCTGACCCATGTAGCTATGAGTCGGAATCAACTGTAGGGCAATGGGTTTGTTTGTTTTTATGTGAAGGGGAACTGGGGTATAAACCCCATGACAGAATTGTCCTTGAGTCAAGGGGTTTGAACTTTTGCACCTTTCATCCCCTTCAGTCAGTCATTGAGTGTTGCTGGGAATGGAATGATGGCATAATCTCCAAACCAAGGCAATTCACTGGAGAAGGTCACAGGCATAAACCATTGCAGGGTTGGGTGCAGTGGGTATAAAAAGAAAGTGGGAAAATTAAAGAAGTTGGTAGGAGTACTAAGATCATGTACTACTGAAAAACAATTAGATGAGTGGAAGATACTCTAGGTTTGTAATTTAATACCTGAAGTGTGAATTTCCCATGTGTCATCTCTTAATTTAGGAAAAAGAACAGATTTTATTTACTTGCTAGTATAAATCACTGATTTTCTTTTAATGCTTGGGACTTTTATCTGTAGATTTTGGATAATACTCAGTGTTGTTGACAGGATTAAGTACTTGGAACAAAACAATTGTTCAATAATAAGAATAATGATAAAAATGTGATCCCTAGGTGGCACATTTGGTTTGTGCTGGGCGGCTAGCCTAAAGTTTGGAAGTTCCAACTGTCCCAGTGGTACCTCAGAAGATAGACGTGGCGATCTGCTTTCATGAAGATTAAAAAAAAAAAAATTTTTTTTCTTTTTTTTTGAAGATTACAGACAAGAAAATCCTATGGAGCAGTTCTAGTCTGTAATACATGGGGTGGCTATGAGTTGGAATCGACTCCCTGGCAACTAACAACAATAACAATGATAAAAACAATGATAGTGAATTTTAATGATTGCTTATTTATGTGCCAGAGTCTTTCTAAGGTATTTTATGTATATTTATTCATCAAGTCCTCCCATCAACATTATTAGATAGACTTATCACTATTCTCATTTCCCATATTGGAAATTGATGCCCAGTGAGCTAAAGCAATTTGTCAAAGATCCCTTAGCTATTAAGAAGAGCAGCTGAGGGATGAATACAGGTGGTGTGACCTAATTCAACATGGTCCCACTCAAAATGAACAGAGGTGAGGTCTAGACATAGTTAGGGGGCAATTTTCTAATTACAAGCAGCCCCAGGTTACGAAAGTCCAACTTACATACAACCTGCAGTTATGAACCATTCCCTGTAAAGCCTATTATATAAAAAATTTCAGGTACATACAGTGGTTCCTAACAACAAATGGTACTACTTTTTGATTTCCATCAAAATATTATTATTACTGTATTATTATGTTAAAGATGTTTTAGTGTATCTGGAAGCATTTAATGTTTTTCACATGTGGAAAGGTATGTTATATACTGTATTATATACAAAGGCAAACGTTTGACTAACTGATATTAGATATGAACCATACCTAACTGTTCTGATTTACATACAAATTTTTTTCTCCCTTCCTTAATAAGCCCAATGTTCTGTCATGTCAAATTGATAGAAAAGTTTCTAATGCTCACAGTAAGGCAGAAAATGGTTCCTAGACAGGCACCAGTCTGCTGAGCACAATTACCATGAGTAGGAATCAACTCAACCACACCTAACAACAACAACAGTGAGGACATAAGATATACTGGAGGTGAAGCCCTGGTGGTGCAGTGGTTAAGAGATAGGCTGCTTTTGGAATCTATCAGCTGCTCCCTGGAAGCCCTATGGGGCAGTTCTACTCTGTCCCAGAGGGTCTTATGAGTCAAAATTCACTTGATGGCAACAGGTTTTTTTTTTTTGGAGGTGAGAGGATATTCAAGGAAATTATTCTTCCTCCTCTTTTCTGTTTAAATTGAGGCTAGAATCACATAGAGTGAAATGCAGTTCAATGAATAATACATATATACGCACCATGGAGCCAACGTCCAGACCAAGATAAAGAAATTTTCACCTCCTAGGAGCTCCCTTGTACCTCATTCCAATCAATTCTAATTTTCTGACCTCTACTAGCATAAATTAGCTTTTCCTGCATGTTGAAAAATAAGAAATAAAATCATATAGCACATGTTCATTTTAGTATGGGTTCTTTCACTCAATACGTTTTTTATTAGATGCATTCATACTGTTTCTAGTAGCAGTATGTCTTTCTTATTGCTCTGTCATATTCCATTATGTGAATACTGGAATCAGACCTTTTCATTTGTTTTCCTGTTGCTATACATTTCATATGGATAATGCTGCTATGAACATTCTTGTACATGTTTTTCAAGGGCAATAGCATGCATTTTTCTAGAGTCTAACTGCAGCTGTGGACTTGCTGGGTTGTAGGTTGTATGTATATTTTGTTTGAGGCAACATTTGCAAATAGTGTACCAAAGTGGATGTACCAGTTGACAGTCTCATCAACAATCTATTAAAGTTTCAGTTCAGTATTGTCAGAGACACTTGGTGAAAAAAATTATTTCATTGTGTTTATGTATTTTTTTAGTGAAGTATATGTTTAGTCTTTGCTATTTCTCATTTATTTTCAGTCTTTTTTTTCGTATGGTTTCGTAGGAGTTCTTCAAATAGTCTAGATAAGGGTCCTTTGCAAAATATAAATATTGAAATCTACTTCTAGACTGTGCTTAATTCCCTATTCTTAAGGAGAAGGTGGCCTGAAAAACTTTGTAAGATGAGAAAAAAAAGAAAAAATGGATAGGGAGAGAAGTGGAAAAAACAAGAAAAAGGTCCATTACAGCTTTCCTGGTGGTTGCAGGAAAAAATGGGCAGGGCAATTTACTAGGGCAGGAACCTTGGAGTGGAATAATGGGGGTGGAATGTCCTAGGAAGAGAAGGTGTTTTTGGTCTGCAATTTCTTTACTTATTTCCTGGTGCAGTTTAGAGGTTTAAAAATAGTGAAATTTGAAACATTGGATTTTCTCTCTGATCATCTATTGAATTTACCAAAACCCCTTAGAAATATGGCTAATATTTCAAGGAGGATTTTCATGAAGTTTCTGTCGTGAGAGAGTTATTTTTTTTAATCCTTTCCTTGAGATGACTTGAAACCGTGGACACTCATCTGCTTTTTACAATTCCCAACAGCTCTGCACTTTTCTCCTTTTTCAAGTATGTTTTGCGTACTCATTCTTATTAAACACATTACCCGATGGATTGCCTTGAGATGTTTCCCCATTTCTACTCCCTGTTTCTCCTTACCACCCAGGGCGCCCATGCCAGCACAAGGAAGACAAAGAAAAGGAAGGAAATAGAGAATCAGAGTTGGCTTGCTCAGGTTTTTCTCATTTCGAAGCCAGAAACCCGCCACGCCATTAACCGGCTCACTAATTCTCTGTTCCCTTTTCCAGTGTCATGGAAGACTAATACAGAAAGGGGACTGAAAAAAGAGAAAAAGAACAGGCTCGATCATTTCGTTTGAAATTCCCTTAGTTTTCCGAGCAGTGCTTGGAGCGTGAAAGAGCCAGAGGTTACCAAGCATCGCCCCGTTTTACGTATACTTCCACTTTGTCATCTTGTTACCAACCTATCTACGGTCTCCGAAAATTGAATCCCATTTTCATACGTGGACAGCAATGGGGCCCTTATAATTTAGTCAGCGTGAGTGCATAATGCACAACAAATTAAGAGTAAATATTTGAAAGCACAGTAGCCATGATCATGTTTTATACCAACGATTAAAAGAGAACTTTCATAGTAGCCGAAATAGCTCAGTTGGGAGAGTGTTAGACTGAAGATGTAAAGGTCACTGGTTCGATCCTGGGTTTCAGCAACTTACGTCGGTTTGCATAACTGCATTCTTAAGAAACATTGCATTCCAAGGCTTTGGAGTCGAATAGAACTGTACAGCACAAGTATCCGAGGCAGAAGTATAGAAAAAAAGAAAACTATATCAGTCTACAAGCATTCCTGGTGCAGTCGTTAACGTCGGGCTACTAACAAAAGGTAGGTGGTCGCTCAGGAAGAGGAAGACACAGCGTTCAGCTTCGGTAAAGATTTATAGCCCTTGGAAATTATAGGGCATTTCTACCCTGTCCTACTGGGTCGCTATGAGTCGGAATCTACTGGACCGCAATGGGTTTGATTGGGTTTGGTTCTGAGGTCTTCCATAAAGCCCTAACCGACATTTTGCATGTTTTATTTAAAATTTCAAAAATAAGAAACTGAAATTCAATGAGGAAACCTAGGAACTGATGCAGCAAGGAATGCAATATGCTACATGCTGTTACGCTTAAGATTTTCATTTCTGTCCTGATATTACGTATTATGTGTATGATATGAGGATGGTAAGGGGAAAGGAATGTTTTTAATCACAGGAATGTTTAAAAAATCTGTAGAAAAAGAATCACTACACCATATGAGGAAGGTCCCCGGGTGGCGCACTCTGCGCCCGGTAATCTAACGGTAACCGAAAGGCTGGCAATTGGAACTTATCCAGTGGCACCGTGGACGAAAAGGTCTGGAAATCCACTACCTTAAAAATTGCTGTTGGTTGCTGTCCAGGCGATTCTGACTCATGTTGACTCCACGTAATCTTAAATGAAGCAGAAGGCCGAGACTTTTCTTCCGGTAGAACCACCCACCAATCTTTAGGTTAGCCCAGACTCAAGCCGGTTGCCTTCGAAGTCGATTCCGACCCATAAAAACCAAGCCAAACCCAGTGCGGTTGAGTCGATTCCGACTCATAGCGACCCTATAGGGCAGAGTAGAACTGCCCCATAGAGTTTCCAAGGAGCGCCTGGCGGGTTCGAACTGCGGATACTTTGGTTAGCAGCCGTAGCACTTAACCACTACGCCACCAGCGAGCCCATAAAAGAGTAGAATTGACCCATGGAGTTTCCAATAGAGCCTGGTGGATTCGAACTACTGACCTTAACCACTAAGCCACCAGGGTTAGCATTCAAGTGCATTTGTGCCCCTGGTCATCGGGAAAGATTAAACCAAAACCCCAAACCCACTGTGGTGGAGTAGATTACGACTCAGAGCTGTAATCTTTCCCGGAGCCGACCGACCGCCTTCTTTATCCCGCATAGGCTCTGGTAAGTTCAACCGCCAACCTTTTGGTTAGCAGTCCAGCCCCTAACCACAGGGCACACCTTAGAGATTACAGCCAAAGTAATCTTACGGAGCAGTTCTACTCTGTAACACATGGGGCCTCCATCCATGAGTTGGATCTATTTGATGGCAATGGAGGAATACCCATCCAGCACCAACAGGGAATTTTTTACCTTCCCCCATTCCAATTTCGTGTTTTCCTTCTGTCTCCCACAGTGAGAGCCCTGGTTTCCAAAAACCTCAATAAAAAAAATTTTTTTTTTTAATGTGTACACATTTTCTCAAGCCTAAAATTTACACGAAATAATATCAGAATTGCTATGCTCATAGCATTATTTAAATTAACAAAAAAAACTACTACATAGAGTTTAACATTTACTTGCCATTCTTGTTTACAATGAAGACAAAGCACTAAGGTAAACTTTTACTTGAATCTGTTCTTTTACTTGAATCTGTTCTTTTTTCTCCTACGTGGATATGTTATGCTTTTGAAATAACAAAACATTTGAAATACGTTAGATTTATTTGTTCCTATTTGTACTTAGTTTTAGAGTATTTTCACAAACACTTGAGTTAGTTTTATTTACTTATTTGCCTCCCTAAAACATTAGTATGTTTCCAAGAGTCAAAAGAATACAGAAAGTTATATTCAGACAAGTCCAGGAGAATGTTTATCCTGTAATTCACCCAGGTGATGGAATGGAAGCAGGCTCCGGGCAATCCGGTGGAAGACCATCAACCAGGAGCAATATCTTTCTTCTTAGCACTAAGGTATCCTTCTTAGGTTTGTTCGTGTCCGAGAGAGCACGGTGTAGGGAGTTTGGAAACAGTTGAATTAAACATAAAGTGAATTTATCTTGACTTAGTCCTAAAAGACTCTGAAAATAGTCCTGAAGACTCCTCTGCAGCAGGGCCTTGCTGGAGTTACAGTTCTGTGGTAGAATGTGTGCTTAACATGCAGCAAGCCCTGGGTTCAAGCCCCAGTATCTCCACTTTTCTTTTCTCGCAATACGCACCCAAAAATCTTACTCTCAGAAACTTACTTCTTTCTTAAGTTGACTTGTTTTGGCCTTGGTGTTTCTTTATTAACTAACTAGTTGAGACAGTGATGCTCACTTAAATTTATTTGTTGTCATTTGTATTATCCACACATTCTCTTCAAGCACTCTCAACAATCACTGATATAAGGGCCACTTTTTTTGTCTGCACCACTCAAAGACATAGTGGTCCCTTGAAAGGGTTTGCGGGAAAGCTGAATGCAAAGAGCCTCGAGAATCTGAAAGAAGAAAAACCTGCTCTGTGCTTGGGAAAAATCAATGTTCCTTCTCTGGGATGGAGAACACAGGATTCTCATAGAATGTCAGGGAAAGGAGAATTAATTCCTGCCAAAGAAGAGAGCCATTTCTTTGTCTCATGTCCTTCTCTGGCATGTTCTAAAACACTGAGAAGGAGATGTTTAACCCAGGTTTGGGCTGAGGAGGCAAAGACTCGCTGCCAAGTCTTGTCAACCTCTCATTCACAGACATGGATATTGAGACATGGAGATTGAGCAGGCAGAAGCCATCAAAGATCATAGCAATGTCTTTGTCCATCTGTTATGAACTCTTGAAGATGCTGCCAAAGAAGAAATAGAGTGCAAATCCTAAACACTCATGGGTCAAAAGAGGAGAGCACAGACACATTAACCCAGAGACCCTGGGTAAGGTCTACATTGTTTCAGGACAGTTGCCATATCCTTGTGGAATGATTCTACATTTCCCTATAAATATTTTCAATCACTGATCCTGAGAATAAAAATAACAATCTTGATGAATCAACGTGAATTCAACCATGCAATCTATAAAATAGGAACTAAAAGGCTTTTTGTGTTTTGAACTAAATTCGGAGAAAATCTTTTAGGGGACCTTGTAGAGGAAGGCTTGAAGCGAGGAAAGGGCTAGTTTCTCCATAGGAAGGGGGGATCGGTTATGGTAGGGCAGATGAGAAGCCAAGAGTCCTGAAGTTCTTTTATAATGCATATTCCCCTTTACTCTTCTTTCCAAAAGCTGTAACCATCTGCTTTCTACCAGTCTGTCACAGGTAATCCCTAAGCCAATTTTGAGGTCACCTACTTAATTTGCAAGGGAAAATTTTAACCTTCACTGACTCATACTCATAGTGGCCCTATAGGACAGAGTAGAACTGCCCCACAGAGTTTCCAAGGAATGCCTGGCGGATTCAAACTGCTGATCCTTTGGTTAGCAGCCATAGCACTTAACCACCAGCCACCAGGGTTTCTGAGTCGGAATTGACTCCATGGCGCGGGGTTTGGTTTTGGTTTGGTAACCTTCATTGCCTCTGTGCCTATACTAGGACTGAGAAAAAGGTGGCTGAGTGTGTATAATCATGAGCAGTGGTACAGAGTCTCTGGCTTTCTGTGGTCATAGTTCCCCTCTTTAAACTTCTTTTGAGCTAAGAGCAGGATGTGAAAGTAAATGGGCCAGAGAGAATTTCTTTAGAAAAAAGTGGAGTTTCAAGAGGCTTCATTGAAGAGTTAGGAATACAAGGAGCAAACAAATGGGAACTTTCTTTTTTATTATTATTTTTGCATTTCAAGCAAGACCTAGTAAACTTCCCCAGTCTCAGCGGTGCTTAATATCAAAGCTGCCCGCCCATCCTGCTTCTGCTCTCAACACTGCTCTCACCACATCCATGCATGGAAATGGTAAATTCCTGCAGCTGCCAGGGCAAAACCAATACTGAACAAGTCTGAATCACAAAAAAAAAAAAAAAAAAATCAAACTCACATGAGCCCTCCACAGTGCTCTGCCTGTCTACCCGGAGAAGGAAAGAGCGGCGAATCACTGTCAAAGGACAGGTAGTCTTGGGTAAAACGAACTGACTCCTTTTCTGGGATAACCCTGTTTCTCTTTTCCTTGTCCTCTTCCTCTCTCCCCTTTTTCTCCTTCTCTTCCTTTATTTCACCCCACTCCCACTCTACTCTGCATTAGCTGATGCTCTTCTCTCTTTCCTCATGTGCACTCCAGAATGTTTTCACAGTAGTTCAGCACACTCCTAAAAAAAAGACCCTTATTTATCCTATCGCTTGATGATTTTTTCCCGTATATGCCCAGTGTAACTTCTCCGCAGCATAGGCTGAGGCTTTTTCAGGCCAACTGCAGAGCTGGGACAAAGCAAAGGCAAATGAATGTTTTGCTTGTGAGGCAGAACCCCCACAGTGCTGTATTCTTTACCTGGAGTCCCCTCCTACGGTGTTGTATTGGAAAATTGTTTCCTTTGCTGCGCTTCACCCCTTCCCCCTCAGCTTTGAATTTGAGCCCTGCTTTTTTTTTTTGCTTGGGGGTTATATATAAACCCCATTGCACTTACATAGTATGATTAAGAATGTTGCAGACAAAACTTGTGTGAACTCCCTACTTGTAAGCCCTTGGTGGATTCATTTGTTCCTATTCGTATTTAATTTTAGAGTATTTTCACAAACACTTGAGTTTTGTGAAACTTGGTGAGCAGTCTTGGGAGCAGTAACCAAATGGTTAACTCACTGGGCTGATAACCCAAGAGCTGGATGTTGAAATCCACCCAGAAGCACTGGGAAGAAAAAAAATAGCCATTACAAACCCTATGGAGCACAATTTTACTCTGCCACACAAGGGGTCGCCATTCATCAGAATCACCTCTAATTGACTGGCTTGTTTTTTGTGTGTATTTGTTTTATTTTAGCCAATAATGGCAAATTATAAATATAGAAAGCAGACTTAATTAAGATCACGGTCATTTTGAAACAATAAATTATAAAAGTAAATAATAATACTTCCTCAGATTTTTATTTTCTCTAGGGTTCTAGGTGTCCAACCAATCTCACAATATCAAAAGCAGCAACAGAGTTCTACTGCTTGATCATTAAGTGGCCAGCTCTGCATTCCACTCACCCAATTCCTGAAATTGTTTCTACTTTATTTAAGTGGAAGAGTCCAATATTCTGGCACAGTCAAATTGATACAAAAGTTTCTAATGCCCACAGACGGGTAAAAACACAGCTCTTGGAAGGCATCAATCTGCAGACCAAAATTTGAACAGCACTAACGAAGAGACAGGATCTACTGGGGGTGAGACGATATCCAAAGAAATCCTTTCTTCTTTTTGTTTAAGTTGAGGCTTGGTTCATGAAGAGGAAAATGCGTACAACTTAATTATTCAGCTTAATGATTTATTACATATGTATATATCTCATATAGCCAACATTCAGACCAAGATAAGAATTTTTTCAGCTCTCAGAAGCTGAAATTGTATTTGTATCTATCCCAATTAATTCCAATCTTCTGACCTCTACCACTGCTTTCCTGTGTTTTGAAATACTATAGGTGGAATCATACAATATGTGTTCATTTCAGTGTAGACTCTTTCACTCAACATAATTTTTATTAGATACATCCATATTGTGTCTAGTAGCAGTAGTTATTTTTTATTGCTGTCATATGCCATTGTGTTACTACTGTACATCACAATTTTTTGTTAATTTTGCTGTTGATGTACATATAAAACAACTAACGCTGCTGTGAACATTTTTGTCCATATGGTTCAAGGGAAATAAGCCTTCATTTTTCTTTGGTCTAAATGCAGCTGTGGAGTTTTAGGGTTATAGGTCTTATATATATTTTGTTTCAGGCAATATTTCTAAATAGTCTACAAGTGTGAATATGTCAGTTGACAGTCTCATCTGCAATGTATGAAAGTTTCAGTTGTTCCATATCATCAGTGTCACTTGATGTTTTCAATTCTTTTATCTTCAGCAATTTTGGAGGAGGGGAGTATCATTTCATTGTGTTTTCATCTGCTTTTTCCTTATACTTAATGATGTTCAACACCCCACCAGATCAGCTACAGGACTGGCCGCAAGGGGCACAGTTCCAATTCCATGTGGGAAAAATAGTCCGTAGGAAGGCAGCTGTAGTCGTGACCGAGTGTTTAAGGCGATGGACTAGAAGTCCATTGGGGATTCCCTGCGCAGGTTCGAATCCTGCTGACTACGAACTGTTTGGGGTCCTGGTGGTCTGCTGGTAAAGAGTGGCTCCTTGGAAAGTGCATGGGTCGCCTGATCACTAGGAGTCCTAGTTGGCTTCACAGCGACGGTTTTTAGTTTATGGCTTCACAGCGACGGTTTTTAGTTTATTTTAGTTTTGCTTTTTAGGTCTCCTGCGGCCCTCTCCCTTGAAGGTGCCGAACCGGCCGGCCCTTGACAGAGCTGCCTTCATAAGAGATTTTGAGACACTTCTCTCTCCCCATGTAGTTGATGGTTTGGGCGGTGAAGAGATGGCTGGCGGTGTCAAAACATTTCTCCAGGACCTTGCCAGGGGAATCAAGGACTCCATCTGGGGTATCTATACCATTTCGAAGCTGGGCGCTCCAATACTGTAAAAGAGGGAGGAAAAGCATAGAACAAGGCTAGTAGCGACCTGACACAGAAAGGACCCCAGAGTACAGAGCCTAAACAAGACAAGTGAGCCACGTGTTGCTGGTAGAATTTTCCAGTGCTGCGCTTGGAATGGAGGAATATTCTGCTTGAGTCTCCTCTTGTTTCATCAAGTGTTTATTCCTGTGATTCAGTCAGTAACAGCACAAATTATTGGTGATCTATCACTATGGAGATGTTTGATCGTGGCTGGAATTCTTCCTCACGTCAATTTTCAGTGCTCTTTGGGTGCTCCCCTGTTGGTGCTTAGCAAAGTTGTCAATGTCATTTGGTTCCAAAATATAGCTGACCAGGCATTTGAGGTATCAGGGAGGAAGCCTCACCCATTCCCTAGTTTCAGGAAAGCAATTGCTGATATGCTCTTCAACCTCTGCCGCAGGCTCTTTTCCTTCTCCAAGGGAAGTTTGGGAGTCTCTTCATCCATCCTGTTATTCAGCTGGTTTGTCTCCTGCATATGTCCCTTCTATATTCACTACACTGCTTTGAATAATACTGATTCAATAAGGGAGTTGAAATGCACTAGCTGTTGTCAAACATGCAAAGGAACTGGCCCTCCTACTTTGGATTTGGTTTGCCCTTTGCTTTGCTCACAGCAACGCAGTTCTCATACCTTATCAGTGGTTGCCTCTTCTCCATCCTCTTTCCTTTATTCATTATCAGCACCAATGAAGCAAAGGCCCCTGGCAAAGTGTATCATTTTTAAGTTAAGCCTCTTCTCTCTGGTGGTCTTATTAACAGACCCTTCCGTAAGATGGTCTACCTGCAGTCTGCTCAAACTCTGCAAAGAAGTTCCCATCACCACATTTATCTCCTGCCAAACTTAATGCTGCTGCAGGCCACTGACTTCACCTGCCACCCACAGGGAACAGGTAGGATTGGAAGGAGGATGTGGCAGCTCTTTTCCGTGTTCATCTCCCCTGACCCAGGGAAGATAGGACTCTTTCTGCCAAGGGTGCTTTACATATTCTGTTCTCTCTGAGGAATTGGAATTCTGTCTCTGGTGCACTTAAGCAGAATCTTCCTGACACTAGTGTGTGGATTTTAAGGCCATGAGTCTGAAAAGACCACAGGTTTTCCTGTAGCTATTTTCTAGCATTGGCAGACCTTGTGCCATTTTTTTTTTTTTTCTGCCTGTGCCATTTACTCTCCCACCTCTCTTCCCTGCCTTCCACCCTTGGTTGAATGGGTTTTGTAAAGCTAGCTGTTGTAATTTGTGGATTTGTTATTTCTGTTGTTTTTCTGTGAAGCACACACATTGGATGTGGTGGGTGAAGGGGTATCTCAGTTGCCCCTGATCACTCCCTTTACAGCTGTCACTATCGTCTTTTTCGTAACTTGTGTTAGGTTTTGGTCTCTCTTGTTCCACTGCAACAAATGAGTCTGAAGAAATGCGACAGGAGGAAAAACCTGGCAGCCAAATCTGTTGGGTTTTGAGGAGTGTTTTTCTTTCTTCCCCTTAAAGAGAAAAGGTTTCTTCACTGGGACATAAAGTATCCCAACGAAAGGAAATTATCAATTCTGGAAAAGTGCCACTGCAACAGAGAATGATCAGAGAACCTGAACTTTTTAACTCTGGAGGTCTGAGGCTTACTGTTGGCCATCGTTGGGTCTGTCTGGTATTTCAAAGGAATATTAACCACGTGCAGTGGAGTCGATTCCGACTCATAGCGACCCTATAGGACAGAGTAGAACTGCCCCACAGAGTTTCCAAGGAACACTTGGCGGATTCGAACTGCCAAACCTTTGGTTAGCAGCCGTAGCACTTAACCACTATGCGACCAGGGTTTCCAAAGGAATATTGGGTGCTGCTAATAAGAACTGAAGGGGTATATTTATTAAACCCATTGAACTTGTGGGGGGCAAAAATCAGTAAAAGCCATGTTGATGAGACAAAGCATTATTAGGGAACTTCCATACAGAGGTTGACAGTAAGATTCTCACAAAGGACAGAGAAGCATTGAATGCCACCCACGTAGAGGCCCAGCCGAGGCAGTGTGAGTTGTGGGCTTACATACCTAGTCTTTATGTGGAAGGATGCATGCAGGGAGACCAGGGAAAACATACTCAATCTTTGATGGATGGGGTTCTTTTTGTACTAGTTAATGGGATCCTTTTGGCATTTACCATAAAGTTAGGTGTTGTGTTTTTTCCTGGCCCAGGTCACTCACTGCTCAGTCAAGGCCTCTGGTTTTTCATCAGAGTTCTTTGCAGACAAATCTATCTTGTATTGTTCCTGGCCCTCACACCAGTAACTTCTAAAATTGCTTATTGGGCAGTTGAGTATACTCTTTTGTGAAGCACATGTTTAATCTTTGCTTTTTCTCATCAATTTTTCAGCCCTTTTCTTATTGTTTTGTAGAATATCTCCAAATATTCCATATAAGGACCCTCTGTCAAATAGAAGTATTGAAATATCTTCTCCCATGCAAGAAAAATTTTGCTGAAAATCATTCAGAAAGGTTGCAGCTGTACATAGATAGGGAACTGCCAAAAATTCATGCAGATTCAGAAGATGATATGGAATGAGGGATTTCATTGCTGATGTCAGATGGATCATGACTGAAAGCCGAGAATACCAGAAAGATGTTTACCTGTGTTTCATTGACTATGGAAAGGCATTTGACTGTGTGGATCATAACAAATTATGCATAACATTGTGAGGAATGGGAATTCCAGAACACTTAATTGTGCTCGTGAGGAACCTGTACCTAGAAAAAGAGGCAGTCATTTGAAGAGAACGAGGAAATACTGCATGGTTTAAAGTCAAGAAAAATGTGCATCAGGGTTGTATCTTTTCACTATATTTATTCAATGTGTATGCTGAGAAAATAATACAAGAAGCTGGAATATATGAAAAATGCAGCATTGGGATTAGAAGAAGACTCATTAACGACCTGCAATACACAGATGATACAACCTTCCTTGCTGAAAATGAAGAGGAGTTGAAGCAATTACTGATGAAGATTAAAGACCACAGCCTTCAGTATGGATTACACCTCAACATAAAGAAAACAAAAATCCTCACAACTGGAACAATAAGCAACGTCATGAAAATGGAGAAAATATT
This sequence comes from Elephas maximus indicus, assembly GCF_024166365.1. NCBI lineage: Eukaryota > Metazoa > Chordata > Mammalia > Proboscidea > Elephantidae > Elephas > Elephas maximus. Next base: position 81,322,631 of record NC_064819.1, on the reverse strand, counting down.
GAAGTTGTCAAGGATTTCATTTTACTTTGATCCACAATCAACACCCATGGAAACAGAAGTCAAGAAATCATAAGATGCATTGCATTGGGGAAATCTGCTGCAAAAGACCCCTTAAAGTGTTTAAAAGCACAGATGTCACCTTGAGGATTAAGGTGCACCTGACCCAAGCCATGGTGTTTTCAATTACCTCATTTGCATGTGAAAACTGGACAATAAATAAGGAAAATCAAATAAGAATTGATACCTTTGAATTATGGAGTTGGCGAAGAATACTGAATATATCACGGACTCCTAGAAGAACAAAAATAATTTGTCTTTGAAAAAGTATAGCCAGAATGCTCCTTAGAAGAAGGATCATGAGACTTCGCCTCACATACTTCGGACCTCTTAACAGGATGAATTAGTCCCTGGAGAAGGACATCATGCTTGGGAAAGTAGAGAGCCAGCAAAAAAGAGAAAGACTGTCAATAAGATTAATTGACACAGTGGCTGCAACAATGCACTCAAGCATAACAATGATTGTTAGGCTGGCACAGACCTGGGCAGGGTTTCGTTTTGTTGTACATAGGGTCATTATGAGTCAGAATCGACTTGAAGGCAAATAACAAAAATGACAACTGACTGTGAAAAACCCATCTTCTTAAAGGAAAACAAACAAACCAAGCCCATTGCTGTTGTGCGTCAATTCCAACTCATAGCGACCCTATAGAACAGAGTATAACTGCCCCATAGAATTTCAGGAAGCTGCTGGTGGATTTGGATTTGAACTACAGACCTTTTGGTTGGCACTGGTGCTCTTAAACACTGCACCACCAGGGCTCCTTCTTAAAGAGAAGCCCCCACCCCAGACTTGAAAAACTTTGTAAGAAAAGAAAAAAAGGCATCAATTCTTCTTGGTGTTCCTTATTCATTGCCCAGCTTTCACATGCTTATGAGAAGATTGAAAACACCTTGACTTGGGTCAGGTGGACCTTAGTCCTCAAGGTGACATCGTTGCTTTTTCACACTTTAAAGAGGTCTTTTGCAGCAGATTTGCCCAATGCAATGCATTATTTGATTTCTTGACTTCTGTTTCCATGGGTGTTGATTGTGGATCCAAGTAAAATGAAATCTTTGACAACTTCAACCTTTTCCCCATTGATCATGATGTTGCTTTTGTTCCAATGTGAGGATTTTTGCTTTCTTTTTTTTTTTTTAATTGAGGTGGGAAACCCTGGTGGTGTAGTGGTTAAGTGCTACAGCTGCTAACCTAAAGGGTCGGCAGTTCGAATCTGCCAGACTCTCCTTGGAAACTCTATGGGGCAGTATTGACTCCATGGCACTGGGTTTGGTTTCTGGATTTATATTGAGGTGCAATCCATTCTGAAGGCTGTGGCCTTTGATCTTCACCAGTAAGTGCTTCAATTCCTCTGACTCGGTGGCACTGGGTTTGGTTTCTGGATTTATATTGAGGTGCAATCCATTCTGAAGGCTGTGGCCTTTGATCTTCATCAGTAAGTGCTTCAATTCCTCTTCACTTTCAGCAAACAAGGTTGTGTCATCTGCTTATTCCAGGTTGTTAATGAGTCTACCTCCAATCCAGATGCTGCTTTCTTCTTCATATGTTCCAGCTTCTCGTATTATTTTCTCGACATATAGATTGAATAAGTATGGTGAATGGATACTAGCCTGACACATGTTGTTCTTCACTTTAAGCCACACAGTATCCCCTTGTTCTGATCAAATAACTGTCTACGCACAGATTTCTCATGAGCACAAGTAAGTGTTCTGGAATTCCCATTCCTCAGAATGTTATCTTTAATTTGTTATGATCCACACAGTCAAATGCTTTTCCATAGTCCATGAAACACAGGTAAACAACTTTCTGGTCTTCTCTACTTTTAGCCAAGATGCATCTGACATCAGCAATGATCTATCTTGAGCTTCTGGCAATTCCCTGCTGATGTACAGCAGCAACAGCTTTTGAATGATCTTCAGCAAAATTTTACTTGTATGTTATATCAATGACATAGTTCAAAAATTTCTGCATTGTGTTGGATCATCTTTCTTTGGGATGGGCACAAATTCAAATATCTTCCAGTCAGTTGGCCAGGTAGCTGTCTTACAAATTTCCTTACAAGTGAGCACCTCAAGTGCTGCATCCATTTGTTGAAGCATACCAATAGGTGCTGCGTCAATTCCAGGAGCCTAGGTTTTTGCCATCACCTTCAGTGCAACTTGGATCTCTTCCTTCACTACCATCGATTCCTGATCTTATGCTACCTCCTGAAATAGTTGAATGTTGACCAATTTTTTGGATGCAGTGATTGTGTATTCTTTCCATCTTCTTTTCATGCCTCCCACACCATTTAATATTTTCCCCATAGAATCCTCCAATATCACGACTTGAGCCTTGAGTTTTTTCTTTAGTTCTTTCAGCTTGAGAAATGCCAAGCATGTTTTACCCTTTTGTTTTTTTAAACTGCAGGTCATTGCACATTTCATTATAATACTTTACTTTGTCTTCTCCAACCATCGTTTGAAATATTCTCTTCAGCTCTTTTACTTCATTATTTCTTCCTTTTGCTTTAGCTACTCTATGTTTAAGAACAAGTTTCAGAGTCTCTTCTGACATTTGTTTTGCTCTTTTCTTTCTTTCCTGTCTTTCTAATGACCTCTTGCTTTTTTTCAGGTATGATGTCCTTGATGTCATCCCACAATTTGTCAAGTCTGTTCCTGAGGTGGTCAGTTATCTGCCTGTGAGTTTGTCATACTGTGCTGGCTTGTGTGTTGCTGTGATGCTGGAAGCTTTGCCACAGGTATTTCAAATACCAGCAGATTCATCTCAGGTGGACAGGTTTCAGCATCACTTCCAGACTAAAACTGGATAGGAAGAAGGAACTGGCAGTCTAGTTCTGAAAAAATTGGCCAGTGAAAACCTTGTGAATAGCAGCAGAACACTGATATAATGCCAAAAGATGAGCCCCTCAGGTTAGAAGGCACTCAAAATATCCTAGGCATTAGTGAACTGAAATGGACTGGTATTAGCCATTTTTATTTGGACAATCATATGGTCTAGTATGCAAGTTGAGGAGGAATGATGTTTCATTCATTGTCAAAAAGAATATTTCAAGATCTATCCTGAAATACCATGCTGTCAGTGTTAGGATAATATCCATATGTCTACAAGGAAGGCCAGTTAATAGGACTATTATTCAAATTTATGCACAAAACACTAATGCCAAAGATGAAGTAATTGAGGATTTTTACCAACTTTTGCAGTCTGAAATGGATCAAACATGCAGTCAAGGTGCCTTGATTATTACTGGGGATTGGAACGCAAAAGTTGGAAACAAAGAAGGATTGGTTTTTGGAAAAAATGGCTTTGGTGATGGAAATGATGCTGGAGATTGCATGATAAAATTCTGGAAGACCAACAACTTTTTCATTGGAAATGTCTTTTTCAACTACATAATGGTGGATGCTTGACATTACACATACTGCTTTTACAGCATTAAACAGCCAAGATGCTATCTAGCATTTCCATATACATACACAGACACACAGACAAACATACACACATCCCCATCAGTTTTGTGTGTGACACTCTCATTTTCTCCATAAGTGAAACCTACCACATAATATGTCTTGTTCTTATTGTACAAATTCCATGAGCCAACGGAAAGAACAAGTCTGACAGACAAGCCATGTTCTGCCAATTTCAAAAAAGGCTCTATGTTATTTTTATGAATATTGGCAAAGTCTCATATATGTGCAAACTGGGATAACAAAAAGCTAATAGGCTCTAGAAATCTGGTACGACTGTAACCTGACCCTACTAATGCCAGTAAATTTCCATTAGTCGTTAAACTAGCCCAAGTCAGAATTGGCCCACCCAGCACTCACAGAAGGGCCAGCTGTGACCACTAATTGACCTCAACAGTGGATGCGGCAACAGGTGGAACCAATCAGAAGGAAAGTAATCACTTGGACCCTATTCCGAAGTGAGAGGTCTGACAAGAACCATGGCACTTCCTGTTTCCTGGCTGCCTGCTAGAATTTTCCTTCCCCAGTATGCCTGTGCAACCACCATCTTGCTGCCAAAATCACATAAAAGCTGTGCTTCTCCGTATCTCAGGGAGCCAGGTCTGACAAGCTTCTTCCCGGATCCTTGCTCTGTTCATTGCAATAAAGTTATTTCTCTTTCTCAAAGACCTGTGTCCAGATAATTGGAAATCTGAGCACAAGTACCCATCTTCTAGGCTTCCGTAACACCAGGAAATGAATTTTCTCTTAGTCTTCTTATGTAGTTCAAAGAACAGAGTTTTAACCATGATAAATCTCAGGGTTCTAGAAGAGTCTTGGAGCAAGCTCATTTATTTTCCACAAATATCACAAAAGAATTTCTAATTCCCATATCTTAAAGTGCATTTTTTAGTCTTTTTCCACCCTCTCACTCACAAATCCAAGGGTGGAGACCAGAGTATTATCCTGAGTTCACTGTGTAACATTCTCACTAGTGTGTTCCAACTCACTTTTGTTCTTGTACTTTATATCCTGTCTATTTACCTTTTATCTAACTCTTATAATTCACCTTTCTCTAAATCCTGAAGATACTGTTTGATTCATGCTTTATGAATTCGTCTTCTGAATTGTTGGTAGGGCCCGGAGTTACCTGATATCTCTAGTAGAAAAGACCCTTATAATGAAATGCAGAATGCATCACTATGTGGTTTTCTCTGCCGTTGCTTTCCTCCATCAAATCTGGCACATACATTCTGATTGAGCAAACAGTAAATATAGTGAAGACTTTTAGCAGCCAAAAGATTAATTTCTTTAGCTTTGTGCTTCAGGTTAAGGCAAATATAGAGGAAATAAAAAGAGCTGAAAATGGGGACTTGATTCTTTGCCACCCATAATACAAGGCAGAGACTTTTAACAACTCGAAGTTGTACAAAAGCCACCATGGAAATCTCTTGTGCCTATTTATCCAACACATCTTTCCAATCTTCTGCATTCACTTTCAAGTCCTGTAAAGAATCGGCACCCCCCAATTGTTCCTTAGTTCCTCCTGCCTAAAGCAGCTGCTTATGCCTCTTAACACTGATCAACACTACCACAATGCTCAAGGCGCTTGAATCTCAGGAAATAACACTTAGTTCTAGATAAAATTAACCAGCAGCACTTCAGGAATGAGGTGTATGTAGCTCAGCGGTAGAGCCCATCCTTTGCATGTATGAGCCTCTGGCTTTCATCTTCCACACCTCTACATTTTTTCTCTGCTTCAACACTATTTAAACCCAATCTTGAAAGGATACAAATTCACTTCTCCTAATATTTTCCATTCAATTCCTGTGCACACAGACAGCAAAAACACAACTCAATGGACTTCCTTGAATGCTCTTTCACTTCTATGCTATGACCTTCTATATCCTTTAAGGTGACTGTGACAGCAGAAGGGGCATGACAAGAATGGGGAGAAAAGAACCAGATGCTAACGGAATCTCTTCAATCACTCAAAACAAAAGCCTGCACCTTAAGCTCCCACTATGTACTATTATTGAAGAGACAGAAAGACAGATAAGGGGTGGGGGGCTTGAAAGGGTCCTGTGGATAGTTTTTCTTTCTTTTTTTTTTTTTAACCAACTAAACCACAAAGCCCCCTAGTGAATTTCCTTCCTGGGCTACCTCTAGTTATGCTGATGTCTAAATCATTTCAGGGCAAGACTGAGTGCATAACCTTTCCTTGTCTTTGATTCTGCTTTACTTGACTCCCGATGAAGTGACCAAGTGGTTAAGGCGATGGACTGCTAATCCATTGTGCACTGCACGCCTGGGTCCATAATTCCATCCTTGTCATTCCTTCCTCTTCCCCACTGTGTTGTGGGAGTGAGATTTGGAACCCTGGTTGCACAGTGGTTAAGGGGATCAGTTGCTAACAGAAAGGTAGGCAGTTTGAATCCACCAGCCACTTCTTGGAAACCCGATGGGGCAGTTCAATTCTGTCCTATAGGGTGGCTGTGAGTCGGAATCAACTGGACTGCAACGGGATTGGTTTTTTTCTTTTTGACTCCTGACAGGTTCATTGTGTCACCCAGTGAAACATGGCCTTGGAGGGTCATCTTCCATTTGGCCAAGCACAGATTCTCCAGACAGACATCATTTTCCTCCAGCTCTTCATAATCTCACTGTATTTGGCTTGGAGCTCTGATATTGTCTCAAAGAACATTCAGGTGGCAGGCAAAAACCGTAAGAAATAAGTCTCCATAAAGTAACAGAGAACCATATTTAAACGTGGTTTCCCAGGGGAAACCAGTTATCCTTATGTCGATTTTGGCTCATGGCAATCTCATGTATGTCAGGGTAGAACTGTCCTCTATAGGGTTTTCAATGGCAACTTTTTGGAAGTAGATCACTAAGCGCCTCTGAATGACTGGAACCTCCAATATTGCAGCAAGCAAGTGTTAACTATTTAAGACCACCTAGGAACTCCTTTCCCAGGGAAAAACAAAAACCCAACTGCCCCATAGAGATTGTAGAGACTGGCTGATGGATTGGAACTGCCAACCTTTTGCTTAGCACCTAAGCTTTTAACCACTTGCACCACCAGGACTCCTTCCAGGCATAGGGAACAGTTAAACCCTATGCCATCAAAGTCTCAGCCACGGGCATACATAAAAACAAAAACAAAAAAAACTCACTGCTGTGGAGTGGATTCTGACTCATAGCAACCCCATAGGGTTTCTAAGTCTGTCAATCTACAGAAGCCTAATGATACATCTTTCTACTGAGGAGCCGCTGCTGGTTTCCAACACCAACCTTTCAGTGAGCAGGTGATCAGCTTAACCATTGAGCCACAGCCAGCATTAATTCAAGGGGCTTCAGCTTGAAACTTCAAATTAGTTGCTTTTTCTCCACACAGTTTTCATGATATTAGCTTTCCAATCATCACACCAGGTTCGAGCACCTCCACTATTTCTGGCTACCAGAGGAACAGCAGATAATTCTAGGCTAAGAATACAAAAAAGCAGGACCCAAAAAGTTGTCTCAGGAAACTTAGATCCAAATGGAAAGAAAAAAATAAATCCTAAGTGAAAAACAGGAAATATATGGTATCACAGACAATCACCGTTCTAGCAAGATCTGGCATCCAAAAACCTTGGTTGGGAAATCAAGCAGTGGCTTTTTCTTGTGAAGCTGCAGCTCTAGTTCTGAGAACCACACAGAAGCATGAGGGAAGCATGTTGGGGGATTAGCAAGAACTGCAAGCATATTAATCTTTTGTAAGAGCCCACTTGTGCTCCTGGACAGGCATTCAAACCTCAGCCATCACAGAGGCTAAAAGAATAAAACCTTCAGCTTCTTGACAAAATTTGTAGTGTCAGTCAACCCACGTATGAGTTTTAGGAGGTAATCCTTAATCATTGTGCCTTCTCTTGCTTTTAGTTTCCATTCTGATATTTTTCCCCTGTGAGAGGTTTATATCTTCCTGAATATTGGAATACATTATATATGTCAACTCTTCGGTTCCTGCCCAGCACTAGTCACCTCCTCTATCCTAACCTCCCGTGAATAAGCAACTGGGGCTTAGTTGGTGCTGGGAAGTGGCTGACATGAGTGCTTAGAGGTGGGAAGTTGTGGTTCCCAAACTTAGGCAACTGCCTGAGAACTTTGTGAATATATATATTCCTGACTCCACCTCTGTAGATTCTGAATGGACTGAGAATCACTAGACAGGGAAAGAGTGGGATCTATATCACTGAAAAGTCTCCACAGATGTTCCCATTTTTCAGCCATGTTTGAGAACTGCTAACCTCGGAAGTGGCGCAGAGGGAACTGGAGTAAACTGAGCTGTTGGGAAATTTTCTCTAGGAGGAAGCAGTGGAGACAGGATAAAGGGGGGCTGGGAAAGTGAAAGTGAAGGTAACACATTCTGTGATGAAGAAAATGAAGGGGAAGATAGGAGGCAGGAGGTGGGTGTGGGTGTGGAAGAACAAGAAAAGAAGATGAAAGAAGGTTTGGAACTAGGTCCTTAGGATGTGTAGAATTTGGATGGTGAGGAGGTAGTTTGAGCCTGCCAGGGTTGCCTATATCTCCTTTGCTCTCTCCACAATGCAGGAAGTAAGATAGTACCCTTCCTCCTAAGGAAAGTGGATTAAGGGTGTTTGCTCCATAAGAAGATGCAGCTCTCTTTGCCCAAGACTTTTGTGACTTTAACAGAGCTTACTTAGCAGCTGTTTCCTTCTCTGGAAATGATTTTTTCAACTGTGGATTCTGGAAGACTCAAGGTTTCCTGAGAAATACCTTTCTTCTGGATGACATCCAAATACTTCTTCACCACTAACAAAGAGTTGGGATCACAGCTGCCTGTGGCTGGGATCACAGATCTCCAAAACTGGTGATTGGACTGACTTTTGCTCAATAAGATTGTGTGGGTGGGTGTGGAAGTGTAGGAGGAATGGGGAAAAGAAAATTGGAAAGAAACTTTTCTCCTGAACTAGCTATCTGTCCATTGACACAGGCACAGGTGAGGGAAAAAAAGAAGATTCAAAAGGAATTTGTCCAACAGTCATTTCTCCCTCCCTCTTTCCATCTGAGTTTTTCTTCCATACTCCTTAATAAATATGAGAAATTGTAGTAAAGGAGAACAGGCCTTCTTTGATGTGGTGGAATACTGTTGCTTCACGGTCAGCAGATCCTGACTGAGAACCTTCTTTTACTCCAGTTTGTTCCAGACTTCATTGAGCTTAAATAGTCAGGTTGGGAAGCCCAAGTAGTGTCAAGGACCATGGTCCCAGTAATTATCAAACAATTTTTCCTCTCTGTGAGTTGGTAAAACACAAGAAAAGGTATTCACAAAAAGAAAAATGGAGAAAGTGTCAAAAAAAAAAATCACCAATATTCAGCTGTGAGTCGGTGAGGTAAGAAAACATATGTGGAGATGGCTGGGGACTGAACTCAGGTCCTCAAGCATGCTAGGCACACATTGTACCACTGAGTTGTACACCACTGCCAGCCAGACTTAATGAGACTACTCTTGATACTGACTTCCAGCATGATCTGCAGGCATTTTAAAACATGAGTTTTCAGAAAGCAAAATTCATTATGTTCAATTCTTATGTTCCTGGATTGGACCCTACCTCTTAGCTATGCCAGGAGAAGGGGTGAGGGTGGGGGTGGGGGGAAGGAAACTCATTCTGGACCAAAAGACTCTAAGATCTTCCAGCAGTTATTGGCTTCTTCAAGAGGTCTTTCAGTCAAATGCCAGTGTCAGTCAGCTCCAGTCCACCATGAGGGAGAGTCGCGGGATTGAACATTCTGAATAGTCTTCTGATTGTCTTCTTGAAAAGTTCTTTTGTGCCTATGAAGCTTGCAGAAAGTCACAAAAGATAGTGCAGGGGAAGACAAAGATGTGTTGGGTGAGTGCTCGGAAGGAATGAGGATCCAGGTGTGGAGATAAAACTACCAACAAAAATTAAAAAAAAAAAAAGCATTGCCATTGAGTCGATACCGACTAAAGTGACCCTATAGGACAGAGTAGAACTGCCCCACAGGGTTTCCAAGGAGCCCCTGATGGATTCAAACTGCCTACCTTTTGGTTAGCAGAAATAGGTCTTAACAAGTAGGCCACCAGGGTTTCCAAAATAAGGCCAAAGGTTAATTAACTGACAGCATTTGACTGAAATAGGAGCCCTGATGGCGCGGTGGTTAGGAGCTATAACTGCTAACCATAAAGGTCAGCAGTTCGAACCCACCAGCAGCTCATGATGATGGGGTAGGATCAGCTCCATGGTAACGTGTTTATTAGACAACAGCGAAGAGCAACTAGTACAGCCATGCTTCTTGAAAACGGCTGCGTCCCACACCTGGGTTTGGAAACGTGGTTTTGCCTCCTCAAGGTTGTAGCTCTGATATTGAGAGAGAAGAAAGATGGATGGACACTCCTGTAATTAAAGCGTATCATTTAAAAAGAGCTAATTATTTCCTTGATGAGGAAGCACAAGAGAAGCGCATTATGGGATGGGCACAACCTTCAAAACAAATTCGCTCCTTATAAACTTTCCTACGACTGGGGAAGCTCACAATTTCCTGATGTAGTGCAACTGTTAATCCAGATATAGAGAAAATCCAAGTCTTCTTGACTGGAAGGGAAGGGTGTCCGAAATCTATAGATTAAGTTACTACTTTATCAGAAAGACAACTCTCTGGGAATTGGAATGCGAGGAAGAGTAGGCTCGAGGAAAGAAATGAATAGGAGAGAGTGGCGGAATTTATGACGGGGTAAGGGAGGACACAGAGCGGAGGGGAGAAGCAGCAGCAGAGGGGTAGATGGCAGAGAGAAGAGGAATAAGGTTTGAAGATGGGTCTCTAAAAACGGATACGATGTGGCCCGTCACGGAGGCAGAAAGTGATCAAGCTCCCATGCTTTCTGCAGGCCCTCGGGAAGAGAGAGGCTAAAATAAGTGCTTTCAAAGTGTATGTCTCACAAAAAGATACGACTAGTTTTGCCCAAAATTTCACGACCTCCAGGTGAAATCGCGGAGCATTTTGGAACGCGCTCCTGTGGTTCCGTGTTTCTGGAATAGCAGTTGCTGAGATTGGAGTCCTTGGAAAAAGCCACAGGGAGGCCGCGTTCTGCGGATTGCACGTGCTAGCACAGCAACGTGAAGCTTAAAAACAGAATCCCCAAACGACTTTGGGCTAGAATATCTTGTATTTGCAGCAAATTGGCTTTAGCGTGTTTGGGCTCAATATTGAAAGGAAAGAATGAAAAAGAAAGGTCAAGCAGTGACCAAGCCTTTTTGGTTTGAATAGACTCTTACCGAACCCATTAATGTCCTGGAGAGTTCAATGCACCAGGCCTCTAGTCTGAGGATCTAGGATTCATGACCCTATTCTGGGGTAGATGCTTTAAGTTTTCCCATAATTCTTTCTCACTCATACACAAATGGCTACTGAGCCCAGCTTTCTCCTAGAGCAGCTCTGGGAATATTTACAGTGCATTTTACTACTGACATGCTTGCTTTTCTCAATGGGACTCTGAAGAGCAAGACTTCAAATGTGGAAAGTCAGATTTGCGGTATCATTTGAGAGTTATTCATTCAATGTGCACAGCAACCTTATTCTTTGTCCTACTGTCAAATAGATGAGTAAAATAGTGACTTAAGGAATGAGGAGGATGGCACAGTGTTGAGCGGTAAAGGTTGATGATGGAATTTAAATGTGGAAATTTTTAAGAACATCCCCAAGTCTCTGGATTGTGGAGATGCTAAGTCCTTTCATTTTGGGAAAGGAGGAGTAGACATTACTTATTGCTGTTTTCTTTTTCTTTAGGGGCGTTGGATAGGATTGGAAAGTGGAGAGAAGGAGTTTGATCTGGGATTTCATTTATTCAGGACACTTACAAATTTAAGGTGCATATTCACCTTAGTGTTTGGTAAGCATGGTGATTCTTGAGACTAGAATGTTACAAAGGTCTCTCATCTGGACATTTGTGTAAAGCACGTGGCTGTAGAGAAGTGAGTCTCTGCACAGAGGTAGGGTGAGTCCTGAAGACAGTGCATTGTAGTTTGAAGATCTGGAGCTCCTTAAAGGTATTCATTGAAAACCAAGTCATAAGCTTTACCTCTAGAGTGATCTTGGACTCTGGAGTTCATACTGATTATTGTTATCTTCTTGGAATTTCATAGTAGACCTAAGAAGGAGCAACGTGCAAGTGAGATGACTTGTATCTCTTCTTTGCCAATTTCTGTCCCAATGAGGATCTTCTCCATTTCACAGGAATTGCATGAAGTCCCGTTTTAACTTGGGAGGAATCCATTTTTCTAACAGAACTTGCCTCCCAGCTGACCCAGAAGGCAGCTCATCAGAGCATTTGAATGTGAGAGGAGTAAAGAGAAGCAAAAGTCCCCTTTGAAGAGACCATTAGACAGATGTCAGCCACAAAGATATGCAATCATTTGTGTGTGGGTAGAACGATAGGACCTCCCCCCCAAAAAAAAACCAAACCCGTTGTCTTCGAGTCAATTCCAAACCATATCGGCCCTATACAGCAGGTGTTAATATGGCTCTGAATATTGTGAAGCACAATTAGGATAGTTTTGGGGTGGCTGAACTCAGGGGTTGATATTGTGGCTAGAGCATCCTGAATTCCAAATATGCACTCCTAAGTTCCGAATATGGAGGGATGCAAGAATGCGTTGTTGTTAAGTTAACAATAAAGAGGCTCAGCCCATTTTAGATTTCCAAAGCCTCTTTAATGTTAATTATTGATATGTGACAGAAGAAATTTCACCGATATCAATTCTCCCTTCCAGAAACACCTCAGGAATTAGTAGTCACTGGGAGCCAATTCAAGAATCTTCTACTTGTTGTGCAATAAGAAATAAACAACCGTGGAAGGACTTGAACCTTCAATCCTCTAGATCTGGAATCAGAAACGTTACCCATTAGACCATGCAGCCAATACTGTGAGGATATGGTACAAGCAAATAAGTTAAAGTGTTGATAAGGGAACATTAGTTTTCTGTTTTCAATTTTTTAACTTCGCAATTGAAGGCAATTTTTACAACATTCAAAAAAGGAATCAAATATCATCTGAAGCCTCTGAAAACAATTTAGAATTAGTAAACCGAGATTGTGAGATAATCAGAAGTGACATATTTCCAGGGCTCTCTCATCTAAGTCACTTATAATGATAATGCATTTGGGTGGAGAATTATAAGCCAAGAACTGAACTCTGCCATAAAAGGATACAGATGAGAAGCATGAAGAGAGGGATCGTCAGAAGCTGGTATGTTCAGATATTTTTTCTCAAATATAATATGGTGTTGCTCCACAGAGAAAAGTCTGGAAGTTCAAACAAGAGCTCTCTTTGTCAGAAATGTCTGCTTTTAATGCCAGGAAAATATTTTATTATAATCCATTTATAACAAAGAGTTTTAAAACATAACTTTTAAAATACTTTATCCTTTACCCACAAGTAAAAGAATCACCTGATACAGAGGTGGGATCAGGTAGTGTGTCCCAAGTCTCCCTGGGAGAGTGGTCGCTATGTGTGAAGTGCAGGTTGGTGTCTTCCAGTCTACATCAAATGTAGAGAAAGCAGACAAAATAGCTTGGAGGGATGCTTGTCTCACTGAAATGCTAACTAACCCCAAGGTATTTTGCTTAAACGTCTTTCCCTAGTTTCCCTGTGGATTGATCCACAAAACAATTCAAGATGATTTTGTGTGACCCATCCCCAACTCTGCCTTGTATATTGGTAGGTTAGGAGAGAGGAGAAATCCACAAATTCCTGAAGTTAAGTAATCACAAATTCTCTCAGTTTTCACATAGTCTGGATTTCGTGGAAGTGCCGAGTTATGTGGAAGAAGTAAACGATAGTCTTTTTCCATTCCCTGCCATGTCTTTCCTCCCCAGAGAGGTTAAATTTCCTTCACTCCAAAACATCCCCATTTGTTCCCAGATCCGTTGTACAGTATTTTCTCCAGGTTTGGGTCAAAACTCAAAACTATCTTAGGTCATATTCTGGATGCTATGTACTAATGTACACTAATTCATCAAGAAAATTATCATTTTCACTTGGATCTGAATAGCAAATAGTATTCATGACATGAAGATCTGAAGGAGGAAGAGAAAAAGGAGACCAAAGAGAAGGAGGAGGAGAAATAAAATGAAAAGAAGTGGCTCACAAATGGTAATGAAGGGCATCAAGAAGAAAAGAAAGCAAAGAGGTGCACAAGACTAAAACCATGCTCCTTTGCTTGCCCCACCATTATGGAACATTCTCTTTGGTCTTCAGTTTTTCTCTCCTTTATCTCTTTTCTCCTCTGCCTCCCAAGGATGCAAGAAAAATGTACAAGACAATGGAAATGAATACAGAAAAGAGTAGCATGAATGTTGCTTTAAGAAAAATAGATGCGGGTGGGCATGAAACCCTCTGGGTGTAGCAATGTGTTCTGAAAGCCGGTAGTGCTTAGTCTAGGTGACCAAGTCTGTTTGTGAAAGCCTAAAGAGTTACAAGACAAGAAAGAAGGAAGGGAAATTCTCCTAGTGCTATGACATCTTTTTGGAACAGAAACTTCTTGCCAGCAGGAGAATTACAAAGAAGCTATCTGGAAACCAGGACATGAAACATAAAACCAACTGACCTACATAAAATCTCCATTAAGTGCTCAAGGAAAGTTGAATGTAGAGGCCTGGGTAGCTCAGTTGGTAGAGCATCAGACTTTTAATCTGAGGGTCCAGGGTTCAAGTCCCTGTTCAGGCATTATTCTCTTTTTACCCTAGTTATTTCCCTTAGAAGCCTATTGACATTCCGCTGCCCCTTAGAGGAACTCTTCCAGACATTTACTATAGGCTTCTTGACTCATCTTTTCCTGCTCTTTGCTCAACAAGAGTCAGAATAGAGCAGGGAGAACAGAGAAAGGACAAAGGGTTAAATGCTTAATTAATAGCCAAAAGGTTGGGGGTCTGAACCCACCCAGAGGTTCCTCAGAAGACAGGCCTGGTAATCTGCTTCTGAAAGGTGAAAGCCTAGAAAACACTATGGAGCAGTTCTACACTGCCCACAATGGGTCACCAAAAGTTGAGGCAGCCCCGTTCTTCCAAATGAGATGAAGGTTTCTAAAAACAAACTTCAGAGCTAGGGCCAAGATGGTGGAATAGTCAGATACTTCTGGTGGTTCCTCTTATAAGAAAGACCTAAAAAAACAAGTGAATCGATTCTATATGACAATCTTCGAGCCCTGAACATCAAAGGGAAATTTGAGGAATTGGACCGAGTGGCAGGGGGATGGAGAGATTGTTCAGAAGCAGTGAGGAGTTGCCAGACCTGACCTGGTGGGAACCAGCACCCTTCAGGCCAGATCTGCTGGCATGAACTTGGTAAGGCAAGCAGAGGTGTTCAAGATATGTTTTCCACGTTGGCAGAGACTGATTGATGGAGAGTTCACTCATGGTTACAGAATCAGTGACAAGTGATGCTCTTAGCAAAAGATAAGGATTGCATCTAATCTAACCCAGGGGCCAAAAAAACACCCGTTTGGAAAAAACTCTCTCCCATTTAACTGATCCCTCCCCACCCTGCACTGGGTTCTGAGCCCCATTCTGTGACAGCTGCTTTCCCTGGGCTGGAAGTAGGACCTGCTTTGAACCCTGAGCCATCCTCCCAGCCTGGGAGAAGGAACAAATGAACAAACAAGGGGGAAAATAATCTGCCAGCTCCTGTAAAATGGGGCCTCAGGGCAGAAACAGCTCCTCTGCCTAAGCACAGGCATAAGTGGTTCATGAACTTTCAACCCTGCATGGACCTGTGTGGGACCATTTCAACAGTGTAGGCCCTCATTAGCACAGTACAACAGGGTATATACCTGAAGACTAATGTCAGCTGTTTCATCTATATGGTGAAGAGTCAGGTTCGTGACTTCTGACATTGCTCTGCCTATTAAGCACAGTCCTCATCTACCCACATCAGGCGCCTGAGGACTGGTGGCTTCACCTATGCTTCCTAGCCACCCTTGACATGGATCCAAGGCTAAGTGGTGCCTCTCAGTCTTACAGCCAACAGCATTGTGTGCCCATACTCTGGCTGCAAAACACAGCCACCTAGGCACTCTGGGAACCAGGGACACATTTTCCTCACAGGCACTCAGGGGTTGTTATCAGTCCCCTGCCTTGCTCAGGGCATCGCTCCCTACTGCAAACAGATACTTGTGCCTACACCAATCATACCTGCTCATCTAAGACTGTAGGTGAGAGCCTGCTCCACACACTTGGTGACTTACTACCTGGACACTTGAGCTGAATCCATACAAGTGAACTGACTCCTAGACTCATATACCTAGTAACAGCTCCAACCAAATGGTGATAGGACATTAGAGCTTCAAAGGCATCAATAATCAAACCAGTTCACCTGGGCAACTTATTTGGGCACATATCAAAATGAAACAAAGCAAGAAGCTAGGACACAGTAAGTAAACATAAAATAAACAAATACAATAACTTTATTGATGGCTCAGAAACAACAGTGACTATCAAATCACATAAAAAGGCAGACCAGGACAGCTTCAGCAAAGTTCCCAAAATAAAGAATCAAGAAATCTTCCAGAGGAAGGGAAATTCCTGGAATTATCAAAGGCAGAATACAAAAGATTAATATAGAGAACTTCTCAAGGGATCAGGAAGGAGATCAGGCAAAATGCAGAACAAGACCAGGAAGGCACAGACAGAGTATTAGAGGAACTTAAGAAGATTAGAGAAGTGCATAATGACAAATTTAATAGGCTGCAAGAGTTCATAGAGAGACAGCAAACAGAAATTCAAAGGATTAACAGTAAAATTTCAGAATTATACAATTCAGTAGAAAGTCAAAGGAGCAGAACTGAGGAAATGGACATCAGAATTAGTGATATTGGAAGATAAAGCACTTGACACTGACATATTTGAGGTAAAATCAGTTAAAAGAATTATAAGAAGAAATCCTAAGAATTATGTGGAACTCTGTCAAGAGAAATAACCTACAAGTGATCTGAGTACCAGAACAGAGGTGGGTAACAGAAAATACAGAGAGAATTATTGAAGATCTGTTGGCGGAAAACTTCCCTGATATCGTGAAAGATGAGAAGATATCCATCCAAGGTGCTCATAGAACCCCACACAAGGTAGATCCTAAAAGGAAGTCGCTGAGACATATAATCAAGCTTGCCAAAGCCAAACGTAAACAGAGAATTTCAAGAGCAGCTAGGGATATATGAAAAGTCACCTACAAATGAGAGTCAGTAAGAATAAGCTCGGATTTTTACTCAGCAGAAGCCATGCAGGCAAGAAGGCAAAGGAATGACATATTTAAAGCCAAGACAGATTTGTTTGTTCTTTCGGCAGTCCATGGTACATGCAATATTCTTTGCCAACACCACAATTCAAAGGGGTCAATTCTTCTTCGGTCTTCCTTATTCATTGTCCAGCTTTCACATGCATATAATGCGATTGAAATCGCCATGGCTTGGGTCTTTTTTGGGGGGGCCAGCCTCACCTTAGTCTGCAAGGTGACATTTTGCTCTTCAGCTGTTTAAAGAGATCTCTTGCAGCCAATTTGCCCAAAGCAATGGATCTTTCGATTTCTTGACTGCTGCTTCCATGGGTGTTGATTGTGGATCCAAGTAAAATGAAATCCTTGACAACTTCAATATTTTCTCTATTTATCATGATGTTGCTTATTGTTCCAGTTGTGAGGATTCTTGCTTTCTTTACGTTGAAGTGTAATCCATACTGAAGGCTGTGGTCATTGATCTTTATTAGTAAATGCTTTAAGTCCTCTTCACTTTCAGGAAGCAGACTTGGGTCATCTGCATAAAGCAGTTTTCTAATGAGTCTTCCTACATGTTAGCTCATAGGGTTGCAGGCACTAGGAAATCCAAGATGTGCAAGTCTGGCAGCAGGCTAGAGACTTCTGCAGGCATATGTCCCCAGAACAGGAGATCAGGTGCCCTGAAGAGTACAGGGTCAAGAGAGAGTGAGATTTGTCAGAACATCCTTTTATATACTGGAGATAGGCCACACCCCCAAAGGAAAGTCCTTTTTTAACTGATTGGTTGCTCATACCAGATCACAGTATGGAAGAGCACATGCCAAACCACTGAGAATCAAGGCCTAGCTGACAATAACGTAACATTAACCATTACAATACCAATTAAAAAACATAGACTATCCTAGCGGATTAAAAAGAACCAAAACAACAGACCCAGCTACTTGTTGTTTACAAGGAACCCACTTCAATATAAAAACATGGATAGATTAAAAGTAAACAGACGGAGAAAGATACACCATGCTAACACTAATCAAAAGAAAGCAGGAGCTGCTATATTAATTTCGTACAAGTCAGATTTCAGAGCAAGGAAAATTGTCAAAAATAAAGAAAGGATTACATAATGATTAAAGGGTCAATTCTCCAAGACATAATAATCCTGAGTGTGTATGCACCTAACAACAAAGCATCAAAAGACATAAGGCGAAACTCATATCTGAGAAAGGACTTAAGTCCAGGCTGTAGTCTGCAATACATGGGGTCACTATGAGTCATAATGAACGTGATGGCAATTGGTGATCCTGGTGGATCCAAGATATATAACAAACTCCTAAAGCACAACAATAAAAACACAACCAACCCAATTAAAAAGTGGGTAGAATATCTGAAGAGCTAAGTCAGCAAAGAAGATATACAGAAGACATGTGCCATTAAAAAAAACAAAACAAAACTGGTTACCCATCGTCCAAATTTCACACACTTATAAGTTGATTGAAAACACTATGGCTTGGGTCAGGTGCACCTTAGTCCTCAAGGTGACGTCTTTCCTTTTTAACATGTTATAGAGATGCCTTGCAGCTGATTTGCTCAATGCAATGTGTCTTTTGATTTCTTGACCACTGCTTCCATGGGTGTTATTGTGGATTCAAGTAAAAAGAAATCCTTGACAACATCAGACTTTTCTCCATTCATCATGATGTTGCTTATTGCTCCAGTTGTGAGAATTTTTGTTTTCTTTATGCTGAGGTGTAATCCGTACTGAAGGCTGTGGTCTTTGATCTTCATCAGTAAGTGCTTCAAGTCCTCTTAACTTTCAGCAAGCGAGTTTGTGTCATCTGCATAACGCAGGTCGTTAATGAGTCTTCCTCCAATCCTGATGCCCTGTTCTTCTTCATATAGTTCAGCTTCTCAGATTATTTGCTCAGCATACAGATTGAACAGGTACTGTGAAAGGATACAACCCTGACGCACACCTTTCCTGACTCTAAACCATGCGGTATTCCCTTGTTGTGTTCAAATGACTGCCTCTTGATCCATGCGCACATTTCTCATGAGAACAATTAGGTGTTCCAAAATTCCCATTCTCTGAAATGTTATCCATAATTTGTTATGATCTTCACAGTCGAATGCCTTAGCATAGTCAGTAAAACACAGTTGAAAATCTTTCTGGTATTCTCTGCTTTCAGCCAGGATTCATCTGACATCAGCAATGTTATCCCTGGGTCCATGTTCACTTCTAAATCTGGCTTGAATTTCTGTCAGTTCCCTGTCAATACACTGATGCAGCTGCTTTTGACTGATCCTTAGCAAAATTTTGCTTGCATCTGATATTAATGGTATTGTTGGATAATATCTGCATTTAGTTTGATCACCTTTTCTGGGAATAGCTATAAATATGGACCCCTTCCAGTCTGTTGTTCAGGTAGCTGTCTTAGAAATTTCTTGGCACAGATGAGTGAGCACTTCTAGTGCTCCATCTGGTTTTTGAAACATCTCAATTGGTATTCCATCAATTCCCAGAGCCTTGTTTTTGGTCAATGCCTTCAGTATAGCTTGAACTTCTTCCTTCAGAACCATCCATTCCTCATACACTACTAGGGAATTACAAATTAAAACAGTGATGAGATATCATTACACATCTATTGTTGCTGTTCGGTGGCTATAATCCCAAATGCTAACAACACCACATGCTGGCAAGGATGTGGAGCTACAGGAACTGTCATTCATTGCTGAGAAAATGCAAAATAACACAGTCACTTTGGAAGACAGTCTAGCAGTTTCTTACAATGCTATACATAAAAAAAAAATTATGTAATACATAGGCTTACATAAACAAGTTGTTTTAGGTGCCATGGAGATGGTTCCAACTCATAGTGATCCCATTCACAAAAGAATGAAACACTGCCTGGTCCTGAGCCATCCTCACAATTATTGTTACAGTCGTGCCCACTGTTGCAGCCACTGTGTCAATCCATCTCATTGAGTGTCTTCCTCTTCTTCCCTGACCCTTCATTTGCCAAGCATGATGTCCTTCTCAAGGGGCCGATGCATTCTGAAAACAGGTCCAGGCATGTGAGATGAAGCCTTGACATTCTGGCTTTTAATGAGCATTCTGGCTGTACTTTCTCTGAGACAGATTTGTTTGTACTTCTGGCAGTCCATGGTATATTCAAATATTCTTCACCAACACCATAATTCAAAGGCATTAATTCTTCTTCAGTTTTCCTTATTCATTGTTCAGCTTTTGTATGCACATGAGGCAATTGAAAACACCATGGCTTGGATTAGGCACATCTTAGATCTCAAGGTGACATCTTTGCTTTTTAACATTTTAAACAGGCCTTTTGCAGCAGATTTGCCCAATGCAATGAATTGTTTGATTTCTGGACTCTTGCTTCTGTGGGCATTGATTGTGGGCCCAAGAAAAATGAAATCCTCAACAACTTCAATCTTTTCTCCATTTATCATGATGTTGCTTATTGATCCAGTTGTGAGGGTTTTTATTTTCTTTATGTTGAAGTGCAATCCATACTGAAGGCTGTGGTCTTTGATCTTCATCAGTCAGTGCTTCAATTCCTCTTCATTTTCAGCAAGCAAAGTTGTGTCACCTGCTTATCACAGGGTGTTAATGAGTCTTCCTCCAATCCTGATACTGCATTCTTCTCCATATGTTCCACCTTCTTGTATTATTTGCTCAGTATAAAGACTAAGTATGGTGAGAGGATACAATCCAGACACACACCTCTTTCAACTTTAAACCAGTATCACCCTGTTCTGTTCAAACGAATGCCTATTGGTCTATGTACAGGTTTCTCATGAGCACAATTAACTGTTTTGCATCTCCTATTCCTCACAATGTTATCCATAATTTGTTATGATCCACACAGTTGAATGTCTTTGCACAGTCAATAAAACACAAGTAAACATGCTTCTGGTATTCTCTGCTTTCAGCCAAGATCCATCTGATATCTGCAATGATATCCCTGGTTCCATGTCCTCTTTTGAATCTGACTTGAACTTCTGGGAGTTCCCTGTTGATGTACAGCTACAACGGCTTTTGATTGATCTTCAGGAAAATATTACTTGTGTGTTATATTAATGATACTGTTCGATAACTTCTGCATTCTTTTGGATCACCTTTTGTAATGGATTGAATTGTGTTCCCCCCAAACAAGTGTAATAAGTGTCAACTTGGTTAGGTCATGATTCCCAGTATTGTGTGGTTGTTCTCCATTTTGTGATTATAATTTTATGCTAAAGAGGATAACTATGAGATTGCAACACCCTTACTAAGGTCACATCCCTCATCCAATGGAAGGGGCATTTCTCTGGGGTGTGGCCTGCACCACCTTTTATCTTACAAGAGATAAAAGGAAAGAAAAGCAAGTCAAGAGGCAGGGAGCTCATAACAACAAGAAAACAGTCCCAGGATTCGAGTGTATCCTTTGGACCCAGGGTTCCTGCGTGAGGAAGCTCCTAATCCAGGGGAAGACTGATGACAAGGACCTTACTCCAAAAATGACAGAGAGAGATAGCGTTCCCCTGGAGCTGACACCCTGAATTTGGACTTGTAGCCTACTAGACTGTGAGAGAATAAATTTCTCTTTCTTAAAGCCATCCACTTGTGGTATTTCTATTATAGCAGCACGAGATGAATAAAACACCTTTCTTTGGAATGGGCACAAATATGGATCTCTTCTAGTCGGTTGGCCAGGTAGCTGTCTTCCACATTTCTTGGTGTAGATGAGTTAGCACCTCCTGTGCTGCATCCGTTTGTTGAAACATTTCAGTTGGTATTTCGTCAATACCTGGGTCCATGATTTTTGCCAATGACTTCAGAGCAACTTGGATCTCTTCCTTCAGTACCATCAGTTCTTGACCATATGCTACCTTCAGAAATGGTTGGATGTCGACCAATTATTTTTGGTACAGTGACTCTGTGTATTCTTTTCATCTCTTTTTATTGTTCCTGCACCATTTAATATCTTCCCCATAGCATCTCAAGCCTTTAATTTTTTCTTCAGTTCTTTCCACTTGAAAAATGCCAAGTGTGTTCTTCTCTTTTGGTTTTCTAACTCCAGGTCTTTGCACATTCCAGTGTAATACTTTACTTTGTCTTCTTGAGCCACCCTTTGAAATCTTCTCTTCAGCTCTTTTATTTCATTCTTCCTTCCATTCGCTTTAGCCAGTGATAGGATAATATCCATATGCATACAAGGAAGACCAGTTAATACGAATAGTATTCAAATTTATGCACAAACCGCTAATGCCAAAGATGAAGAAATTGAGGATTTTTACCAACTTTTGCAGTCTGAAATTGGTCGAATATGTAGTCAAGATGCATTGATAATTACTGGTGATTGGAATGTGAAGAAAGTTGGAAACAAAGGATTGGTTTTTGGAAAATACGGCCTTGGTTATAGAAACAGTGCTAGAGATCGTATGATAGAATTTTGCAAGACCAACAACTTCTTCATTGGAAAACATTTTCTCAACAATGTAAATGAAACTATACATGTGAATCTTGCCAGATGGAATACACAGGAATTAAATCAACTACATCTGTGGAAAGAGGTGATGGTAAAGCTCAATAGCAACAGTCAGAACAAGGCCAGGAGCCGACTGTAGCACAGGGCATCAGTTGCTCATATACAAGTTCAAGATGAAGTTGAAGAAAACTCAAACAAGTCCACAAGGTCCAAAGTACAGCCCATACATAAACATAGGCATACATAAACATATTATGCAGTCATTGTGCTCCTAGATATTTACCCAAATGAAGTAAGAGCTTATGTCTACCAAAAACCTGCACACAAATGTTGATAGCAGCTTTACTGATAATTTCCAAAAATTGGAAACAAGATGTCCTTCAACAGATGAATAAACAAGCTGTGGCACATCCATATAATGGAGTATTACTCAATAACAAAAATAAGTGAGTTTTCACACTATGAAAAGCTAGGAAGGAACATTAAATTTATATTGCTAAGTGAAAGAAGTTAGTCTGAAAAAGCTACATATTGTATGATTTCAAATATATGACACTCTAGAAAAGGCAAGATTTTAGACAGTAAAAAGATCAGTGGTTGCCAGCAATTCAGGGGAAGTTGGGAGGGATGAATAGGTGGAGCACAGAGCATTTTTAGGACAGTGAAACTATTCTGAATGATACTGAATGGTAGATACTTAACATTACACATATTGCTTTTATAGCATCAAACAGCCAAGATACCACCCAGCCTTTACACACACACACACACACATACACACGGGCAAACATATACACATTCCCATCAGTTTTGTGTGTGACACTCTAGTTTTCTCCTTAAGTGAAACCTACCACACACTGTTTCTTGTTCTTATCGTACAAACCCCATGAGCCCACTGAAAGAACAAGCCTGACAGACAAATCATGTTCTGCCAATTTCAAAAAAGTCTCAGTGTTAGTTTTATGAATATTAGTAAAGGCGTGTATATGGGCAAACCAGGATGAGAAAAAGCGAACAGGTAGAAATCAGGTATCAGGGAATGGATTTATTTTTAGTCTTCTTACGTGGTTTAAAGAACTAAGTTTAACCATGATAAATCTCAGGGCTCTAGAAGGGTATTGGAGCAAGCTTATTTGTTTTCCACAAATATCCCAAATGCATTTCTAATCCCCAAATCTCAAAGTACATTTTTCAGTCTTTATCCACCCTCAACATGGGTGTACTTACTGATCGCTCACAGACTGAAGCGTGGAGACAAGAGTGTTACCCTGAGTTCACTAATATTTCACTGTGTTCCAAGGTATCTTGAATTTCATATAGTTGATCTCTTTCTTCCAGGCTTCTTCCCATGCCCTTTCATCCCCAATTTTTCAAACTCCCTTTTCCATTCCTCCTTCTGTTTGGAAATAACTGTTTTTTTTTTTTTCTTGTCCTTTAAATCCTATCTATTTATCTTCTATTTCCCTCTTATAGTCCACCTTTCTCTAAATCTTGAAGCCGCTGCTTCATACATGCTTTATGGGTTCCTCTTCCAGCCTGTTGGTAGGGCCCTGACTTATCTGATATCTCAAGTAGAAGACAAAAGACCTTTATAATGAAATACAGAATGCATCACTATGTGGTTTTAGTCTGCTGTTGCTTTTCTCCATCAAATCTGTCACATAGATTCTGATTGAAGAAACAGAAAATACAGTAAAGACTTTCAAGCAGCCAAAAGATTAATTTCTTTAGCTTTGTGCCTCAGGTTAAGACAACTATAGAGGAAATCAAAAGAGCTGAAAATGGGGACTTGATTCTTTGCCACCCATAATACAAGGCAGAGACTTTTAACAACTCAAGCTTGTAAAAAAGCCTCCATGGAAACCTCTTGTGGCTATTTATCCAACACATGTTTCCAATCTCTGCCTTCACATTCAAACCCTATGAAGAATCAGTACCCTCCATTGATTCCTCAGGGATTCCTGCCTAATGCAGCTGCTGATACCCCTTAACACTGATCAACACTACCTCAGTGCTCAAGGATTCTGAATCTCAGGAAAAAAACACTTAGTTCTAGGTAAAAGTTAGCCAGCAGCCCTTCAGGAATGGGGCTTGTGTAGTTCAGTGGTAGAGCACATGCCTTTCGTGTACGAGACCCTGGCTGCGAACCTCCGCACATCTACACTTTTTCTCTGCTTCAACACTATTTAAACCCAATCTTGAAGGAATACAAATTCACTTCTCCTAATATTTTCCATTCAACTCCTGCACCCATAAAGAGCAAAAACATAACCCAATGGACTTCCTTGAACACTCTTTCATTTCTGTGCTATGACCTTCTATATCCATTAAGGTGAATGTGACAGCAGGAGTATGATGAGAACAGGGAGAAAAGAAAAACCAGATGCTAACAGACTCTCTTCAATCACCCAGAAGAAAAGCGTGCACCTTAAGCTCCTATTTTGTACTATTATTAAAGAGACAGAAAGAAAGATAAAGGACGGGGGTGTTGAAAGGGCCCTGTGGATAGTTTTTTTTAACCAACTAAACCCCAAAGCACCCCAGTGAGGTTCCCTCTGGACTACCTCCAGATATGCTGATACCTAAATTACTTCAGGGCAAAACTGAGTGCATAAGCTTTCCTTTTCTTCGATTCTGTTTCCCTTTATTCCTGACGAGGTGGCCGAGTGGTTAAGGTGATGGACTGCTAATCCATTGTGCATTGCGCACGTGGGTTCAAATCCCATTCTCGTCATTCCTTCCTTTCCTCACTGTGTTGTGGAAGTGAGATTTGGAACTCTGGTGGCACAGTCATTTTCTGCTAATGAAAAACTAAGTAATTCAAATCTACCAGCAGTGCCTTGGAAATGCTAAGAGGCAGTTCTATTCTGTCCTATAGGGTTCCTGTGAATCCGGATTGCCTAGAGGACAACAGGTTTGGTTTTATTGTTTTTGACTCCTGACAGGTGCACAGCATCACCCAAGAAGAGAAACACACCTTTGGACTTTCATCTTCCATTCAGCCAAGCACAGATTCTCCAGACAGACATTATTTTCCTTTTGCCCTTTTGTAACCTCACTGTATTTGTCTCAGAGCCCCAATATTGCCCCAGAGAAACTTAAACCATAAGAGAGAAGAAAAGTCTCCATAAAGGAACAGGAATCCATATTTGGACTTTTTTTCCCCCCCGGGGAAAACCAGGTGTCATCAAGTCAATTCTGGCTCATGGCAACCCCATATATGTCAGAGTAGAACTCTCCTCTCTAGGGTTCTCAATGGCTAATTGTTTGGAAGTAGATCATCAGATACCTCGAGTGACAGGAACCCCCAATGTTTCAGTTAGCAGCAAACAAGTGTTAACTATTTAAGTCCACCTAGGGACTCAATTCCCAGGGAAAAACAAAAATCCAACTGCTCAGGGGATCCGGATAACACCGCATCTGATCATCTCACAATCTCAGTTTATTAATTCTAAGTAATTGTTCTCAGAGGTTTCAGATGATCTTTGATTTCTTTTTTGAATGTTGCTAAAATTTCCTCCAACTTCAAAGTTAAAAATTTGAAAACAGAAACCTAATGTTCCCTTATCAACATTTTCACTTACATGCTTGTACTACATTCTCACAGTGCTGTCTGCATGGTGGAATGGATAAGGTGTCTGATTCCAGATCTAGAGGACTGAGGATTCCAATCCCTTTGTGGTCACTTATTTCTTATTGGGCAACAAGCAGAAAATTCTTGAAGTGACTTCCAGTGACTAATTCCTCAGGTGTTGCTGGGAGAACTGATATAGGTGAAGTTTCTTCTTTCACAAATCAGTAACAATAAAGAGGCTTTGGAAATCTAAAAAGGGCTGAGCCTCAAAAAGAAAAGGGAGCAAATCTGTGTACCAGTAATGATCATTATCCTGTCCTCTTAGTTGATTACTTTTTTCTAATAACTTTTCAAGATTTCAATGGGTGTTTATTTCTTTTCTTCAAAATATAAGTGAATCTTAACTAGATAAAAAAAAAAGTACACAAAAATCTTTTTAGGCAAAGGGAAGGGCAACATATAACACAGGAATAGTCAGTACGATTGGACTAAACCAAAAGCAAAGAAATTTCCTCAATACAACCAAAAGCTTCGAAGGTCAGAGTAGCATTAGCTACATTAGCGATTGAACACAAAAGTGGCATGTGCCCTTTTAGCAGAATGAGATGAACTGGACTATAAAAGTTTTAGTTGATGCAAGGTACTAATATTTTTATTATATAAATAATTTTTACAAAAAGACTATTCTCCATATGCTACAACAAAGAAAATGAGTCAGTGAACTTAGTTGTTTCAACAATCAATATAAAATTCTGTTGATCTCCCACAACAAAAAATTGACTTTCGCCTCTTTTGCTTTAAATGGCTCATACTTCAATTTTGATGCTTGCTTCATAATAAGTGCTATAATTATAAATGAAGAAATGAAAAATGTCTTAAAAGAAAATTGAATGATCCGAAAACAAATATCACAGGAAGTTACTATATTTTATTTTTAGGTAGCTCTTTCATCTCTAACATGTTATCATTAAAAATATATCTTTCTATTTTTTGCTGTTATGAATTCTTCAATGATTTAATCACAATTAAGCTGCTGAACAATACCTACTTCTATATATAATAAGGATAATGGATAGAGTCTTTCCTGAATTATTGTTTTAGGCTGAGAGTTGGGGTGTCTTTAGGATAGAAACCAGCATTCTGTTGTGCACTTTGTGATCATTAAAATTAGAAATATGAATAAAGCAATTTCAACACTGGGAAATAGGCATTGCATTTTATCTTCTATTATGGACTCATACATGCCTAAAAAAAACAAAACACAAAAAACATTTGTGTTTTTGTCTTTCCTGAACCTGTAAACTTAGTTCTCATGTAAGAATGACATTGTGGCACTTCTCCATAAAAGTTTGTATTTAAGCCATGGGGATGAGCCTGCAAGAATTTTTTGGATGCCTTCAGGCATTCTTTATCAGGTCTATCTACATTGTTTGAGAAGGAAAATCTATTTGAAAGAACTTCATACATGTGCATCCTTCTTTTCATGCAAGTTTCTAGTGTGTCAATGATGGCATATTATGTGGTTAGGCGAAATTGACCTTTAGCGCTCAATGACACTTCTGAGGCACTTCCATCATTTTACTTGTTTCTTTCTAATGCATCTGCAATGGAGAACTGCTTGATAATCAGTATTTGGCGGTATTTGTATTGTTGTGTTTCCAAAATTTTCTCTTCAACTATGTAAATACCCTGTTAATGACTAGCAGAGATCTGTGCATGTCTTAAATTTACTTCCGAGTCTTGGAGAGCTTGACTCATCTGATGAAAATGCTGTAGTATGCTATTCCACATAACCAACATAAATACATACTCTAGTGTTTGCATTTTGTTGGCCATGTTTTCAGTTTCTCTTTTGGTATCTCTTTTTTATGTCTGGTCTTCAGCAATATTTTCTAAGGCATCTAGAATCTTAGTGTACAATTCCAGGCTTGCACTCCTTGTTGCAGCATGGGCTTCCCAACATGTATTAGAAAGACCATTTAATATTCAATCATTGCCTAAGTATGTTTTAAGAACTACCCATTGGGTGAGCAGAGGTGGCAAAAAATGTGTAGAGTAACTGAACAGTAGAAAAGAAAAACCCAACTGCTTCCAGCCAGCATGTGAATGTGCAGCACACGGTATGAAAATGGCAATTCATTACATTCTAAAATTTTCTACCTTTATAAATTTGCATGCCTTTATAATGCCCTGACATATTGGCAGCATTGTCATAGGACTGGCCTCTGTACTTAAAGAAATCAATTTTGCAAACTTCACATAAATAGTAAAGCACTTCGTTTGCAATTTCTTCACTGGTATGACTTTTTAAGCTGCTGAATGTGATAAATTGCTCAACAGGTTTTCCACCTGTTGGAGATACATAATTTAAAACAATAACTTAGGTGATCTGTATGAGAAAGACCAGGAGTGGAATCTATAGGCAAACTGAAATACCAAGGTATGCTTATTTCACTAAAAAATAATTGATCAAACTTTATCACTTATTAAGTTGATTAATTCTTCACACGTTTTTTTAGACACATATGATGGGTTGCCATTTTTTATGTTACCCATTTTTGAGATGTGACCTTCTAAAAATGAATTAAACTGAGAAACAAGTTCAAGTAAACACTGAAAATGTCTCTTTTGTGGGAACACTTCATTTCTTCCCTGAAAAGATAGCCTGTGCTCAATGAGTATTATAATGACAGCAACAGCACATTGCAAAACGGCTTTCCAATACTGACGTTCTTCATTAATTTGTGTTTCCAGTTCATGAGTTAAGCAAAAACCATGTCTTTGGTTTAAATAAGACACCATACAATCTCTGTGAATTGAACTGTTTTCATGTTTATCAATCAAATTCAAGTTGCTAAATCCATTCGTAGCAATTGGAAAATCAAATGATTTAGGACTGAATAGTTTGCAAGCAAAACAATATACAGAGGCAACTGATGGAGAATCCCTCTTACAGTTCTCACCATTAGCTTTGAACCCTAGAAATATATTCTGGCTACAGAACCTTGTTTGTTTACCATCCAGAAAATTTTGACATGAATTTTCAAATGGTCCACTATGATGTTGACAATCACTTTGGACCTGTTTTGAGTCAGTAATTTACATCATTAGAAGAAAAATTATTCCACAAAGCAGGATCTGTATTTGTCATTCGTGGGGTTGGCAGGTGCAACAATTCCAGATTCTGAAACAGTTTCACTTTCTACAGCATTATTAATATTTTTTTATTACAGCTGAGAATGAGTGCAGAATTTGGAAAAAAAATTCTGTTTTATTCATATTGCTATTAGTAATTTCAGCAGTAGTGGTACCAATACAATGATTTGCACCCATTAAAACCAAGCGTTCAAAGAAGATGTCTCTTCTGATTCATTATATTTTGAAAAGGAAGTTAATTTTGGAATTGTCTTTAGTAATTCTCAAATCTTTTACTTTTTTCGTTTTTGTACTCCACTTAGTTTAAATTTAATTTTTTAATTTGGCTGTGTCACAGCAAATAAATTGGAATAATTGAAAATAAATAAAATTTATAAAATAAAATTTACATTCAAATTTAGACGTTAACACAGAATTTATATTTAAAACTTAGTAAGTAAAAAAATTAATTTAGAACATGTAATTTTGTTGTTCAGGTCTGAGATAGTCAAAACTAACAGTACTTACAAGGTAGTTGAAAATATTTTCATTCACTTGTGTACGATGTTTGTTGGTGGGCCCTTTGCATATCTCCACAAGTGTTTTTGGTCTTGAAGTAATACTTAAAACTTGCACATTCACTTTCCCTACCTTGATGCTGCATCTTCACAGTTCGTTGGAAAATTGTTGACACGTGAGAGGGTTGAGAATGAAAGCAAAGAGCATGATACAAATACAAGGGTGTGCTCAATCTGAAGATGCATTTTGGTTCTCTTTGGGCAGGAATAGCTACATCACAATTCACATGATTATAGTGCTGCTGGCACGTTCTTATGTGACCTACAAGAGAAAATTATGTGAGGTTATATCTGATCTGTGTGAAATGAAAAGGAAAATATAATAGTTATTGTATACAAAATATATAAAATGGTACCAATTCATTAGCGCCCTGTCTATTCCCTTCTGCCTTGGCAATTGCTTTTCCTTGTGTCCTGTCTGCTTGGGATCTATGAGTCTTTGCTTTGGAAACTGGTGCTCCAGTTTTGTTGATACCCTAAGCACATGCTTACAATGTTTATTGGGTGATCCATCCCTGGTCCTATAGGTCTAAACTCAAGATGTTGGCAGAGGTGCATTCTTTCTGGAGACTCTGGTGAGGAATTCATTTCTTGATTTTTCTGGCTGTTAGGGACCACCCAAATCCTTTGACTCACGGCTGCATTACTCTGACCTCTGCTTCTGTTGTTTCATTTCCTTTTCTGACTCTGGCCCTCCTGTCTCCCTCTTATAAGGCTCTTATGAATATACTGTGTGCACCCAGAAATTCCAGATTAATTTTTCCACTGCAACATCCTTAACTTAATCAAATTTGTAAAGTCCTTTTTTGCCATGTAAGGTAACCTATTCACAGCTTTTGGATATCGTGACATGGATATCTTCACCGGGTCATTATTACACCTACCACAGTCTGCCCTCTGGTCTCCAAAGATACACATCTGACCCACATGCAAAAACATTCATTTCATCCCAATATTCTCCCAAATCTCAACCCATGACAGCATCAACTCAAAGTCCAAAATGTCATCAAAATCTTATCAGCTCAAAAGTTCCAAATCTTTTCATTTAAATTGTCTAAATTAGGTATGATTGAGGCTCTGAGTATAATCCATCCTGAGATACAATTCCTCTCTATGTGTGAATCTGTGAAATTCAAGAAACAATTTATCTGCTCCCCAAAATACAATGGCCAGATAACAATAAGAAAACACTTATAGACATTCCACTTAAAAAAGGCATGAAATTGAAAGAAAAAAAAAGGATTCGCTGTCCCAAGAAACGTCTAAATCCAGCCCAGGCAAACAGCATTAGGTTTCAAGGCCTGGAATTAAAGCTCTGTGGTTTGATGACTCTGCCATCAGAAATCCTCTCAGAGCCATCCTTCCATTTTCATGAAGAGTAGTATGTGCTTGCAGCTGTATAGTTTTATCAGCCTGTTTCCTATGTGTAGAAAAATTAGGAATGTGAGACAGGGATTGAGAGGTAAGTATTTTATTGAGGGAGAGATCTTCAGGAGAGGGAAGGAAAATTAGCCAAACAATAATGTGTTCTCATGTGAAGTCTAGATTTGTCCTGACGCATATGACGTGGAGGCTAGAATGTAAATCACATAGCAGAGTTGTCCTTGAGTCAAGGTGTCTGGACTTTTGCACCTTGCACCCCCTGCAGTCAGCTATTAGCTGCTGCTGGGAATGGAGTGATGTCATAATCTACCGTGTGTCTCCAAACCAAGGGCAATTCACTGAAGAAGATGACAGAGATAAACCATTGGGGGGGGGGGTTGGGTGCAGCCACTGTAAAAAGAAAGTGGGAAAATTAAAGAAGTTGGTAGGGATACCAAGATTATGTAATACTGTAAAACTATTAGATGAATGGAAGATACTCTAGGTTTGTGATTTTACAACTGAAGCGTGAATGTCCCATGTAGCATCTCTTAAATTAGGAAAAAGAACAGATTTTATTTACTCACTAGTATACATCACTTATCTTATCTGTAGATTTTGGATAATACTCAGTGTTGTTGAAAGAATTAAGTCCTTGGCACAAAACAATTGTTCAGTCATAAGAATAATGGTAAAAATGTGGTCCGTAGGTGGCACGTTTGGTTTGCGCTGGACTGCTAGCCTAAAGGTGGGAGGTTCCAACTCACCCAGTGGTACCTCAGAAAAGAGGCTTGCTGCTCTGCTTTCATAAAGATTACAGCCAAGAAAACCCCATGGAGCAGTTCTACTCTGAACACATGGGGTCATCATAGTTGGAATCAACTCCCTGGCAACTAACAATAAAAACATTGATTAAAAACAACAATGACAGTGGGACTTTAATGATTGCTTATTCATATGCCAGATATTTTTCTAAAATATTTTAGGTATATTTACTCATTGAATCCTCCCGTCAACTCTATTAGATAGGATTATTATTATTTCCACTTCACATATTAGAAATTGAGGCCCAGCAACCTGAAGCAATTTGCCAAAATTCCCTTAGCTATTAAGAAGAGCAGCTGAGGGATGAATACAAGCAGTGTGACCTAGTTCAACATGGTCCTATTTATAATGAATAGAGGTGAGGCCTAGACATAGTTGGGGGACAATTTTCTAATTACAAGCAGTCCAGGGTTACAAAAGTCCAACTTATGTACAACCTGTAGTTATGAACCATCCCCTGTAAAGCCTATTATATTAAAAATTTGAGGTATATACAATGGTTCATAATAACAAACAGGCACTACTTTGTGATTTACTCCAAAATATTCATATTACTGTGTTATTATGTTAAAGATGTTTTAGTGTATCTGAAAGTGTTTAATGATTTTTACACATAGAAAAGTATGCTATATACTGTATTATATACAAACATTTGACTAACTGACCTTAGGTATGAACCATACCTGTTTTGATTTACATACAAATTTGTTTCTGCCTTACTTAATAAGAAAAGTCCAATGTACTGTCATGTCAAATTGATACAAGTTTCTAATGCTCACAGTAAGGTAAGAAAAAACTGTTCCTAGACAGGCATCGGTCTGCAGGCCACAATTCGAACAGCACTGATTGAATCGCCATGAGTCGGAATCAACTGGACAGCACCTAACAACAACAAAAACAACGATGACATACATTGTACAGGAGGTGGAGCCCTGGTGGTGCAGTGGTCAAGAGATCAGCTGCTGTCCAAAAGGCTGGCTGTTCAAATCTACCAGCTGCTCCCTGGAAACCCTATGGGGCAGTTCTACTCTGTTCCATAGGGTTTCTATGATTTAGAATTTACTCTATGGCAGTTGGTTTGGCTTTTTTTTAGAAATCAGAAGATATTGAAGGAAATACTTCTCCTCCACTTTTCTGTTTAGATTCAGGCTATATTCACGTATCGTAAAATGCATAAAACTTATCCAGTTTGATGAATAATACATATGTATACACCATAGAACCAAAATTCAAACCAAGATAAAGAAATTTTTAGCTCCCAGGAGCTTCCTGTATCTCATCCCAATCAGTTCCAATCTTCTGACTTCTACTAGCATAGATTAATTTTTCCTGAGCTTTGAAATACAAAAAATGAAATCATACAGTATGTGTTCATTTGAGTATAGATTCTTTCACTCAATATGTTTTTTATTAGATACATCCATACTGCTTCTAGTTGCAGTATTTCTTTCTTATTGCTCTGTCATATTCCATTGTATGAGTATTGGACATCAGACTTTTTCATTCATTTTACTGTTGGTATACATTTGAAATAGCTAACGACGTTATGAACATTCTTGTACATGTCTTTCAAGAGCAATAAGCATGTACTTTTCTAGGGTCTAATTGCAACTGTGAGTTTTCTGGGCTGTAGGTTGAATGTTTGAGGCAGTATTCCAAGTAGTGTACCAGTGTTGATGTACCAGTTGACAGTTTCGTAAGCAATGTATGAAAGTTTCAATTCCATATGGTCAGAGACACTTGATATCATCAATTATTTTAGCTAATGCAATTTTTATGAAAAGTAGTATTATTTCATCGTGTTTATTAATTTGCATTGAACTATGTATTTTAGTAAAGTTTATGTTCAGTCTTTGCTCTTTCCCGTTGAGTTTCAGTCTTTTTTCTTAGTGTTTCATAGGAGAGCTTCATCTATTCTACATAAGGGTCCTTTGTCAAATGTAAGTATTGAAATATCCTCTCTTTGACTCTGTATAATCCCCTGTTCTTAAGGAGAAGGGGGCTTGGAAAACTTTGTAAGGAGAGAATAAAAAAGAAAAAAGGATAGGGAGAGAAGTTGAAAAAACAAGTGAAAGTTCCATCATTCACTTTTCCTGGTGGTTTCAGGAAAAAATGGGCAAGGCAACTTACTCGGGCAGGAACCTTGGAGAGGGACAATGGGATGGAAGGCTCTAGGAGCAGAAGGTGTTTTTTGGTCCTCAATCTCTTTACTTATTTCCTGGTGTAGTTTGAGGATTTACAAATAGCAAAATGTGAAACAGTGGATTTTCTCTCCAGTCAACTACAGAATCTGCCAAAACCCCTTAGAAAAATGGCTAATATTTCAGGAAGGATCTTCATGATGTTTCAGTTTTCAGAGAGGGGTGGCTCAATAGGAGAGTGTACTTTCCTTGAGAGGCTTTGAAACTATACACACTCATTCGCTTTTTACAATTTCGAGCAGTTCTGTGTTTTTCTTCTTTTTAAAAAACATTTTTCATATTCGTAGTTATTAAGCACATTATCCCAAGGATTGCCTTGAAATGTTACCCTGTTTATACTTCCTGCATCTCCTCACCACCCAGGGCACCTGTGTCAGGACAAGGAAGACAAGGAAAAAGGAAGGAAATAGTGAAAACAGGATTGGCATGCTCTGGGCTTCCTCAGTTCCAAGCAAGAAGCCCGCAACCACATTAACATGCTCACTAATCCACTCTTCCTTTTTCCAGTGTCATTGAAGAGCAGGACTGAAAGAAGAGAAAAAGAACAGGCTCGATCATTTCATTCGAAATTCCCTTAGTTTTTGTAGGAGCAGTGTTTGGAGTGTGAAAGAGTCAGAGGTTAACAAGCAGAAAAGCTTTCCACAGTTTTGCCTATTCTTACCCTTTGTCACCCTGTTCCTTCTCTACTAATCCATCCCGGCCTCCAAAAATTGGAACCCATTTTCAGACATGAACAGCAACGGAGCTCTTATAATTTTGTCTGAGGGCATAAGACAGAATAAGTTAAGACCAAATATTTGACAACATAGCAGCCATGATAATATTTTTAAGAAATAACTAAAGAAACCTTTTCAGTTGCTGAAATACCTCAGTTGGGAGGGCGTTAGACTGAAGATCTAAACGTCCTTGGTTCGATCTTAGCAAACATTTGCATTGCAAGGCTCTGGATTCTAATAGAACTGAGTAGTTCAGCTATTCAATGCAGAACTCTTTAAAAACAACAACAAAAAAAACAAACAAACCCTGTATCTGTCTAGGAGCCTTGGTGGTGCAAACCTTCAGTTAAACCTTTGGCTACTAACAAAAGGTCGGTGGTTCGAACCCACCTGCCTCTCATGGAGGGAAAGGCGTGGCAGTCAGTTTTCGTAAAGATTTACAGCCTCGGAACCTCACCCGGCAGTTCTACCCTGTCCTATATACAGGGTCACTGTGAGTCAGAGTCGGCTGCACCGCAATGGGTTTGATTTCATTTGTTTTTGACATTTTGCATATTTTATTGAAAAAGTAAAAAATAAGGAACTGAAATTCAATGAGGAAACTTAGAAACTGATGGAGCAAGAAATTCCAATATGCTGCATACTGTTGTAGTTAGGATTTTCATTTCTGTTCTGATATTACCTATTATGTACATGAGGGTGGTAGATGGAAAGGGGTGTTTTTAATAACAAGAAATGTTTAACGATCCTATAGAAAAGGAATCACTACAGCATATGAGGAAGGCCCCCAGGTGCCGCAAATGATTTGCCCTCGGTAACCTAACGGTAACTGAAAGGTTGAAGGTTGGAACTTACCCAGTGGCACCGTGGAAGAAAAGACCTGGCAATCTGCTTCCTTAAAAATTGTTGTTGGTTGCTATCCAGGCAACTGTGGATCATGGTGACCCCATGTGGTGACCCCACGTGTTGGCTGTAATCTTAAATGCAGGAGATGGCCCTGCCTTTTCTTCGCTAGAACCACCAATCTTTAGGTTAAAAAAGCAAAGCCAAAAACCAAACCCAGTGCCGTCGAGTCAATTCCGACTCATAGCGACCCTAAATGACAGAGTAGAACTGCCCCATAGAGTTTCCAAGGAGCGCCTGGCAGATTTGAACTGTTGACCCTTTGGTTAGCAGCTGTAGCACTTAACCACTACACCACCAGGGTTTCCAGTCAAGTGCAATTGTGCCCCTGGTCATCCGTAAAGATTAAACCAAAACTCCAAAACCATTGCGGTGGAGTCGTGGTGACTCACAGCTGTAGTCTTTACGGAGCCGACTGACTGCTTACTTTCTCCGGCAACATTTAGTTAGCAGTCTAGTTCTTAAACACCAGGACAGCCCCGTACAGATTATAGTCAAAGAAACCTTACGAAGCAGTTCTACCCTCTAACACAGGGGATTTCCATGAGTTGGACTCAATTTGCCCGCAGCAGAGGAATACCCATCCAACACCAGCAGGGAAGTTCTTACCCTCTCCTATTGCAACTGTGTGTTTTCCTCTTTCTCCCACAGTGGGAGCCCTGGTTTTCAAAAACCTCAATACGTGTACTCATTTCCTCAAGCCTAAAATTTACAGGAAATAATATCAGAATTGCTGCATTCACAGCATTATTTAAAAAAAAAAAACTTCTACGCAGAGCTTAATATTTGCTTGTCATTATTTTTGTCTTACGAGGACAAAGCACTATAGAAAACATTTACTTGAATCTATTCTCTTTTTTTTCTCCTCTATAGATATATTATTGTGAAATACATTTGATTTATTTGTTTCTATTTGTATTTAATTTTAGAATATTTTCACAACACTTGAGTTACTTTTATTTATTTGCCTCTGTAAGACATTAACATGTTTCCAAGAGTCAAAAGAACACTGAAAGTTATATTCAGACAAGTTCCAAGAGAATGTTGTATCCTGGTATTCACCTAGGTAATTGAATGGAAGCAGGCTATGGGCAATCTGGTGGTAGAGCATGGACCAGGCACAATACCTTTCTCTGTAGCTCTAAGGTATTCTTCTCTAGCTTTGTCTGTGCCTGAGAGAGCGCAGTGTAGGGAATTTGGAAACAGCAGAATTAAGCATAAAGTGATTTTACCTTGACAGTCCTCAAAGACTCAAAATCCTCATGAAGATTCCTCTGAGACATCATGCTTAGCTGGGGGTATAGCTTGATGATAGAGTGAGTGCTTAGCCTCTCTGAGGCCCTGGTTTCAATCCCCAGTATCTCCATTTCTCTTTCCTCACAAAGCATGCCCAAAGATCTTACTCTCAGAAATTTACTTCTTTCTTAAGTTGAGTTCTTTTGGCTTTGGTGTTTCTATCTTAACTAACTCCTTGGGATGAAGGTGCTCACATAAAGTTATTTGTTGTCATTTCTATTCTCCACGCATTATCTCCAACTCTCTTAACAATCACTGATGTATGAGCTACTGTCTGCACAGCCCAAAGACTAAGCAGTCTATTTAAGAGGGTTTATGGGAAGCTGAATGTTAAGAGCTAGAGAATCTGAAAGAAGAAAAACCTGCTCTAGTGCTTGGGAAAAATCAATGCTCCTTCTATGGGATGGAGAACACAGGATTCTCAAATAATGTCCAGGAAAGAAGAATTCATTCCTGCCAAAGAAGACAGCCATTTCTTTGCCTCATCTCCTTCTCTGGCATGTTCTAAAACATTGAGAAGTAAATGTTTAACCTAGGTTTGGCTTGAGGATGCAAAGGCTCACTGCCCCTTCTTGTCTACCTCTCATTCACCAACATGGATATCGAGCAGATAGAAGCTATTGAAGAGCATAGCAATGTCTTTGTCTGTCTGTTCTTAACTTAGTCTCTGGGTGGTTGGGAGAGTCCCACCTCTTAAAGAGGTTGCCAAAGAAGAAATGGAGCATAAATTCTAAACACTCATAGGTCAAAAGAGGAGAGCACAGACACATTAATCCAAAGACCTGGGGTAAGGGTCCACATTGTTTCAGGACAGTTGTCACATCCTTGTGGTACAATTCTGTTTCCCTGTAAATATTTTCAACTATTGATCCTGACAGTAATAATACCAATCTTGATAAATCCATTTGGATTTGATCATAAAATCCAGAATATGAACTAAAAGAGTTTTTGTTTTTTGACCAAAACTAGGAGAAAATCTTGTACAGAGACCTTGCAGAGGAAGGCTTGGAGTCAAGGAAAAGGCTCCTTTCTCTGTAGGAATTGGGGATCAGTTACAGCAGAAGAGGTGAGAAGCCAAGTGACCTGGAGGTCTTTTATAATGCATCGCCCCCTTTTCTCTTCTCTCCAAAAGCTGTAACTATGCACCTTCTATCAGTCTGTCACAGACTATCCCTAAGCCAATTTTGAGGTTATCTAGTTGACTTTGGAAGGACTAAACTACATAGCCTCTGCACCTATACTAAAACTGATGCAAAGTATGTAGTTATTACCAATTGTACAGAGTCTCTGACTTTTTGTGGTCACAGCTCCCTCTTTCTGAGCTAAAAGGAGGATGTGAAGAGTAGAGGGGCCACATAGAATTTCTTTAGAGAAAAGTTGGTGTCATGAATTGAATTGTGTCCCCCAAGGATATGTGTATCAATTTATTGTCCACCATATTGTCACCTGGTGTGGTTTTTCTAAGTGTTGTAAATCCTATCACTATGACGCTAATGGGATGGGATTAGCAGCAGTTGTATTGATGAGATCTGCAAGATTAGACTGTGTTTTAAGATAATCTCTTCTGGGATATAAAAGAGAGAAAAGAGCAGAGACAGGGGGACTTCATACCACCAGGAAAGCAGAGCTGGGGTCAGAGTGCATACTTTGAACCTGAGGTTCCTGCACTGAGAAACTCCCAGACAAAGAAAGTATTGATGACAAGTTCCTTCCCCCAGAGCCGACAGACAAAGAGTTTCTCTGTAGCCGATGTCCTACATCTGGACTTGTAGCCTACTAGACTGTGAGAAAATAAATTTCTCTTTGTTAAAGCCATCCACTTGTGGTATTTCTGTTACAGCAGCAATAGATAACCAAGACAGCTGGGTTTTAATAGGCTTCTTTTAAGAGTTAGAAATATGCAGAGCAAACAAATGGGAACTTTTTAAAAATTATTATTATTTGCATTGAAGCCAAACCTAGTGAACTTCTCCAGTCGCAGTGGTGCTTAATCTAAAAGCTGCCTGCCTGTACTTCTTCTACTCTCAATACCGCTCCTACCACTCCATGGGTGGAAATTGGGAAATCCCTGTAGCTGCCACTGAAGCCACCAATACCAACGATGTCTGAATTGCAAACAAAAATTCATCCTCACCTGGAGAAACCCCAAGATTATGGCCCCTGGACACCCTTTTAGCTCAGTAATGAAGTCACTCCTGAGGTTCAGCCAAAGATTAGATATGCCCATAAGACAAAACTAGACTGAATGGACACACCAGCCCAAGGACAAGGACTAGAAGGCAGGAGGGGATAGGAAGGTAATAGGGAACCCAAGGTCGAGAAGGAAGAATGTTGACATGTCGTGGGGTCATTAGCCAATGTCATAAAACAATATGTGTACTAACTGTTTAATGATAAACTAGTTTGTTTTGTAAGCCTTCATCTAAAGTACAATAAAAAATAAATAAAAACTCAAAATGACCCAGAAATCCCACTCCTCGGAATATACCCTAAATAAATAAGAGCCTTTGCACGAACAGATATATGCATACCCATGTTTATTGCAGCTCTGTTTACAATAGCAAAAAGATGGGAGCAACCAAGGTGTCCATCAATGGATGAATGGTTAAATAAATTGTGGTATATTCACACAATGGAATACTACGCATCGATAAAGAACAGTGACGAATCTGTGAAACATTTCATAACATAGAGGAACCTGGAAGGCATTATGCTGAGTGAAATTAGTCAGAGGCAAAAGGACAAATATTGTATAAGACCACTGTTATAAGATCTTGAGAAATAGTATAAACTGAGAAGAACACATGCTTTTGTGGTTACAGGGAGGTGGTAGGGAGGGAGGGTGGGAGAGGTTTATTTACTGATTAGTTAGTAGATAAGAACTACTTTAAGTAAAGGGAAGGACAATACTCAATACACGGAAGGTCAGCTCAACTGAACTGGACCAAAAGCAAAGAAGTTTCCGGGATAAACTGAATGCTTCAAAGGTCAGCGGAGCAAGGGCGGGGGTTTGGGGACTTCTAAGTCAATTGGCAAAATAATTCTAGGATGAAAACATTCTGCATCCCACTTTGAAATGTGTCGTCTGGGGTCTTAAATGCTAACAAGCGGCCATCTAAGATGCATCAATTTGTCTCTACCCACCTGGATCAAAGGAGAATGAAGAACACCAAGGTCACACGATAACTATGATCCCAAGAGCCAGAAAGGGCCACATGAACCAGAGACTTACATCATCCTGAGACCAGAAGAACTAGATGGTGCCCGGCCACAACCGATGACTGCCCTGACAGGGAGCACAACAGAGAACCCCTGAGGGAGCAGGAGATCAGTGGGATGCAGACCCCAAATTCTCACAAAAAGACCAGACTTAATGGTCTGACTGAGACTAGAGGAATCCCAGCGGTCATGGTCTCCAAACCTTCTGTTGGCCCAGGACAAGAACCATTCCCGAAGACAACTCATCAGACATGGAAGGGACTGGACAATGGGCTGGACAGAGATGATGATGAAGAGTGAGCTACTTGTATCAGGTGCACACTTGGGACTGTGGTGGCTACTCCTGTCTGCAGGGGAGATAGGAAGGCAGAGAGGGTTAGAAACTGGCAAAACCGTCACGAAAGGAGAGACTGGAAGGAGGGAGCGGGCTGACTCATTAGAGGGAGAGTAAGTAGGAGTATGGAGAAAGGTGTATATAAGCTTATATGTGACAGACTGACTTGATTTGCAAACTTTCACTTAAAGCCCAATAAAAATTATTTAAAAAAAAAAAACTCAAAATGAAAAAAGAAATTTCAGCCTCACATGAGCCCTCCACAGTGCTCAGCCTGTCTACCCCAGGAAGGAAAGAGCAGAGAATCACTCTCAAAGGCAAGGATGTCTTGGGCAAAATGAACTGATTTCTCTTCTGGGACAAGCCTGCTTCTCTTTTCCTTGCCCTCTTCCTCTCTCCTTTTTCTTCTTCTCTTCCTTCCTTTCACCCTACCCCACCTGCTTCCTCTCTCCTTCAGCTGTGCACTCCAGAATGAAATTTTCACAATACTTCAGCACACTTCTTGTCCCATGCATGCCCATTTTAATCTCTGTATTGAGATTCGCATGTAGTTGATATCTTCATTTTCCATGTCACTTGATAATTTCTTCCCTCCCCTATACACCCAGTGTAATATCTTCCCAGCATAGGCCCAGGCTCGTTCAGGTCAACTGCAGAGCTGGGAGAAATGGAAGGAAGATTAATTTTTTTCTTCAAATTGAGAAGGCTTGAACCTCACACTGGGGAGAAAGAATTTGTAAAAGAATCTAAAATATTTTTCCAGGAAATACTTTAAAAACTTACATCCGAAGTGATGGTCTCACCAAAATGTTAAGGCAGAAAGCCTCGACTCTTTGCTCATTGGAAACTGGTTTGAGAACCTGTCAGGACACATGGAGGGCTTTTATTAAAATTCACTTTGTAGATGGTCTTCAGCTGCTGCAATTTTCTCATTCCTTCCAGAGAGGCCAATTCTAAAACACAAGCTGTCACCCAACGGAGTGTTTCTTCTTTATTTTCTGTTCTCTTCTTTATTTTCAGTCATGCCTCAGGCCTGTTTTCAGACCACAGCACTCTGGCACATACACTACTTGTCTTCTGGCTTCTCTAGCCTCCTTAACCTGTTTCACACATGTAAATTAGGGTTACAAATAAATTTGACTTCTCTGTTTAGCTAACAGAGCCCCTGGGTGGTGCAAATGGTTAACACATTGGGCTGATAACCAAAAAATTGAATGTTAGAATCCACCCAGAAGCCCTGGGAGGAAATGTTGGGCTATCTACATCTGAAAAAAATCAGCCATTGAAAACCTTATGAAGCACAATTGTACTCTGGCACAGATGGAGTCACCATTCATCAGAATCAACTGAAAGACAACTTATTATTATTATTTGTTTTATTTTAATTTAATAATGGTAAATTGTAAACATACAAAGCAGACTTGATTAAGGTTAATATCATTTTAAAATAACAAATT
Organism: Elephas maximus indicus; assembly: GCF_024166365.1. Taxonomy (NCBI): domain Eukaryota; kingdom Metazoa; phylum Chordata; class Mammalia; order Proboscidea; family Elephantidae; genus Elephas; species Elephas maximus. The sequence goes on along the minus strand of NC_064819.1, from coordinate 81,280,756 downwards.
ACAAAAGTAAATAATACTTCCTCAGATTTGTGTATTCTATTGGATTATAGGCATCCAACCAATCTTACAATATCATAAGTGGCAACACGTTCTACTTCTTGACCATTAAGTGGCCAGCACCACATTCCACTTACCCAATTCCTGAAATTGTTTCTACTTTATTTAATAGGAGGCATCCAATATCCTGCCACAGTCTAATTGATACGAAAGAGTCTAATGCTCACAGATGGTGAAACACAGTTCTCAGAAGGCACCAATCTGCAGACCACAATATGAGCAGCATTAATGAAGAGATAGGATGTACTGAAAGTGAGAAAATATCCAAGGAAATCTGTCTTCTTTTTGTTTAAACTGAGGCTTAGCTCACAAAGAGTAAAATGCATATAACTTTATTATTCAGCTTGATGAGTTACTACATGTGTATCTCATATAACCAACATCCAGACCAAGGTAAAGAAATGTTCAGCTCTCAGAAGCTCCTTGTATCTATCCCAATCAATTCCAATCTTCAGACCTCTACCACCATTTTCCTGTTTTGAAATACTATAAATGGAGTCATACAACATGTGTTCATTTGAGTATAGATTCATTCAGTATAATTTTTATTAGATACATCCATCTCATGTCTAATAGCAGTAGTTCTTTTTTATTGCTGTCATATTCCACTGTACTGATACTGTACATCACAATTTTTTCATTTGTTTTGCTGTTGATGTACATACCAAAAAAAACGAAAACAACCAAACCCACTGCCATGGAGTTGATTCTAACTCATAGCGACCCTGTAGGACAGAGTAGAACTGCCCCATAGAGTTTCCAAGGAGCACCTGGCAGATTAGAACTGCTGACCTCTTGGTTAACAGTCACAGCACTTATCCACTATGCCATCTTATAATACTAACGCTGCTATAAACATTTTTGTACATATCTTTCAAGGGCAATAAGCATTCATTTTTCTTGGGTCTAAATGCAGCTATGGAGTTTCAGGGTTACAGGTTATAAATATGTTTTGTTCTAGGCAATATTTCTAAATAATGTACAAGTATGGATGTGCCAGTTGACAGTGTCATCAGCAATGCATGAAATTTTCAGTTGTTTCATATCATCAGCAACACTTGATATTTTCAGTTCTTTTATCTTAATCCATTTAGGTGAAGGGGAATATTATTTCAATGTGTTTTTACTTTGCACTTTCCTTACAGTTAATAACGCCCAGTGGTTGCAGCCCACCAGACCAGCTTTGGAAGTGGCTGCAAGGGGCACAGGTCCAGTTCCTGGTGGGAAAAAAGGCTTTAAGAAAGTCACTGTAGTTGTGTCCTAGAGGTTCAGGGGATGGACTAGAAATCCCCTCGGGTGTCCTGCACAGGTTTGATTTCTGCTGACTACAGAATACCTGGATCCCAGGTACTTTAAGTTCCCTTTGATGTCAGCAAGCAAGATGGAGTTTCAGCAAAAAAGAAAAAGACTCTCACTGAGGTGGATTGATGCAGTAGCTGCATAATAACGACTGTGAGGACAGCACAGGACTGGGCAGTATTTCCTTTTGTTGTACATAGGGTCGCTATAAGTTGGAAGCCACTTGATGGCACTTAACAACAACTGCAGCAATCCCCTCTTCTTAAAGAGAAAAAAACCAAACTCATAAGGACCCTATAGAACAGGGTAAAACTGCCCCATAGGGGTTCCAAGGAGCTATTGGTGGATTTGGATTTGAATTGCAGACCTTTTGGTTAGCACCCAAGCTCTTAGCCTCTGTGCCACCAAGGCTCCTTCTTCAAGAGAAAGAGGGCTTGAAAAACTTTGTAAGAAGAGAAAAAAAGAAAAGGTGGAGAAAGAGCAGAAAAGTTGAAAATACAAAAATCTTTCCTTGTCATTGTGAAAAAATGTCACCAGGCAGTTTATTAAGAAGGGGACTTCAGAGCAGGCTGATGGAATGAAATGTCCTAGTAGCATAAACAGTGTTATTTAGTCTATGATCTCCTTAAGTATTTCCTGGTATAGCAGTTCAGAGAACATAGTTTAGAGGCTTAAGAAATAGTGAGATTTGAAACAGTGGGTTTTTCTTTCTGGCCAACTATCGAATCTGTGAAGACCCCTTATAAATATAGGCAATATTTTAAGGAGGATCTTCATGACGTCTTTGTCGTGAGAGAGGCATGGCCCAATGAGAGTGTATCCTAATCTTGAGAAGGTTTGAAACCAATTCCCAACACTTTTGTACTTTCCTCCTTTTTAAAACACCTTTTTTGCATACTCATGTGGAGATAAACACATTACCTGATGGATTGCCTTGAATTGTTTCCCATTTTCTACAGCCTGTGTCTCCTCGCCACCCAGGGCAGCTGTGTCAGCACAGGGAAGACAAGGAACAAAGAAGAAAATGGAGAAAACAGAATGACTTATTCAAGATTTCTCCATCAGAAGCAAAAAGCTTGCTCCCATGTTAATGTGCTCAATAATCTTCTCTTCCCTTTTCCAGCATCATTGAGGAGCATGACGGGAAAAGAAGGACAGAAAGAATAGGCTCAGTCATTTCATGTGAAATTCACCTGGTTTTCTGAGCTGTGTTTAGAGCCTGGAATATCTAGAGGGGAACAAGCAGAAAGAAAAGATTCTTTCCGTTTTACCTATTCCTCCCTTTTTCGCCTTCCTCGTCCTCTATGAACTCATCCACTGTTTCAAAAAACTGAATGTTATTTTCAGACATGGATGGCAAAGGAGCCCATATAATTTTGGATTAGAGAGCAGATTATATTGGATACGTTAAGATTAGGTATTCAAAAACACAAGAGCCTTGCAAATAAAAGTTAAGTAATATTTTGAAAGAATGGCTAAAACAGGTACTTTCAGGCAGCTGAAATAGCTTAGTTGGGAGAGGATAGACCGATGATCTAGAGATCCCTAGCTGAATCCTGGGTTTGGCAGTCATGTGTAGTTTTCTAGAATCACTATGATTCACTTTATTACAGGACAATTGCAACCCAAGGCTTTGGGATTCTAACAGAACTGAGTATAGTACAGTAAAACCTGCAAAAACCAGAACCAGTGTAAGGCAGAAACCTGTCATAGAAGAAAAACTCAAATATTTTCCACTGAAAAGAGAAATGGAAGTGGTGACACTGTACCCTGTCAAAGGCAGAAAACTTTCAAGACCAAGAAAAACAAGGCAGTCCCATCAAGTCCAGCTCTCACAGTTTTACTCTACATCTATCCAACAGGGAACTATGTGAGAAAAGTTACATTAACATCTGTATCATCTCTCATTACAATTTTTACTGATTTTTTTCAACTCCAATCAGGTTGTATATATACATATTTTTATCATCCTCTGCTTCATTTACACATTCCTGAGGTATTCTTCAAAGTGGTAATTGACATTTTTTATCTACTATTTTTCCTACTTTTAACTGACAACAGGTAACAATTTGTTTAAAACAACAATAAATAAAACCAAACCAAACCCCTTGCCATCATGTTAATTCCAAACTGGACAGAGTATAACTGTCCCATAGGGTTTTCAAGGAGCAGCTAAGAAAGGGAAAAAAATCCAGTCAGACAAAATGCCCAATTAAACTAGAGAAGGCAAAAGAAAGAGACAAAAAAGCAAATAAGAAGGGCAATAAAAAGAAAGCAGTTGCTAATATGTTAGATATTAATTAAACAGTATTGCTATCACTTTAAATGCAAATGATCTAAATATATGTATCTTAGTCTGGGTTTTCTAGAGGAGCAAAACCAGCAAAACATACATATAAACATTGTCTCAGTCATCTAGTGCTACCATAACAGAAATACCACAAGCGGATGGCTTTAACAAAGAGAAATTTATTTTCTCACAGTCTAGTAGGTTACAAGTCCAAATTCAGGGCATTGGCCCCAGGGGAAGGCTTTCTCTATCTCTGTCACCTCTGGAGGAAGGTCTTTGTCCTCAATCTCCCCCTGGTCAAGGAGCTTCTCAGGCACAGGGACCCCGGGTCCAAAGGATGCGCTCTGTTCCCTGTGCTGCTTTCTTGGTGGTATGAGGTCCCCAACTCTCTGCTTGCTTCTCCTTCCTTTTATCTCTTGAGAAATAAAAGGTGGTACAGGCCACATCCCAGGGAAACTCCCTTTATACTGGATCAGGGAGGTGACCTGAGTAAGGGTGGTGTTACGATCCCACCCTAATGGTCTTAACATAAAATTAGAATCACAAAATGGAGGACAACCACACAATACTGGAAATCATGGCCTAGTCGAGTTAATACACACACTTTTTCGGGGACATATTTCAATCCATGACAAATATATACAGAGAGATTCACCTAAAGGAAATGGCTCCTGCAATAGTGGGGACTGGCAAGTCACAAATCCATGGGTCTGGTAGCAGGCTGAAAATCTCTGACACCTCATAGGGTTGCAGGGGCTGTCGAATCCAAAATCTGCTAGTCAAACAGCAGCCTAGAGAATTCTGCAGGCATAGGTCCAAAGACTGGAGGTCAGGTGCTGAGAAGAGTAAAGGGTCTAGAGAGAGTGAATTTTGCCACAACATCCCTTTATGTACTGGAGACAGGCCACACTGCAAGGAAACTCCTCTTTCAACTGACTGGTTGCTCACATCAGATCACAAAATGGAAGGTAATTAAATTATAGAAGAGGACATGCCAAGCTATTGAGAATCACGGCCTAGCCAAGTTGACACATAACATTAAACATTACAATACCATTTAAAAGACAGACTATCCAAGTGAATTAAAAACTAAATGTTGTTTACAAGAAATCCACTTTAAACATAAAAACATGGATAGATTAAAAGTAAAAAGATGGAGAAAGATACCATACTAACACTAATCAAAAGAAAGCTGGAGCTGCTATATTAATGTCAGGCAAGTCAGATTTCAGAGCAAGGAAAATTATCAAAAATAAAGAAGGGGTTACATAATGATTAAAGGGTCAATTCTCCAAGAAGACATAACAATCCTGAATGTGTATGCACCTAGCAACAGAGCATCAAAATACACGAGGCAAAACTCATATCTGAGAAAGGAATTGAGTCCAAGCCATACTCTGCTACACATGTGGTTGCCACGAAAAACCCCCATGAGTCATAATCAATTTGATGGTACCTGGTCATTGTGGTGGATCCAAGATATACAAGCCAAGCCCAAGCCCAAGCCCAGTGCTGTCGAGTCAATTCCGACACATAGCGACCCCATAGGACAGAGTAGAACTTCCCCATAGAGTTTCCAAGGAGCACCTGGCGGATTTGAACTGCCAGCCCTTTGATTAGTAGCAGTAGCACTTAACCACTATGCCACCAGGGCTTCCAAGATATACAAAGAACTCCTAAAACTCAGCAATAAAACACAAACAACCCAATTAGAAAGTGGGTAAAATATCTGAAGAGATACCCCAGCAAAGAAGATACACAGGTGAAATGTGTCTTTAAAAAAAAAAAAAAAAAAAAACCAATTTCCCCATGAGTAGAATGTGCTTCAGATGGTTTTTAGTGGAAGTAGATCTCCAGGCCTTTCTTCTGAGGCAACTCTGTGTGGCTCCACACCACCAATTAATCATTCAGTTAAAAAAAAAATTAGTAGCCAAAAATTTAAGCATTTGCACCACCCAGGGATTCCCACATACCACTAGGGAATTACAAATTAAAACAATGATGCGATGCCATTACACACCTACTGTTGCTGTTCTTGTTAGCTGCTGTTGAGTCAGTTCCGACTCATAGTGATCCTGGAGGGCAGAGAAGGGCTCCATAGGGTTTCCAAGGAGCACCTGGTGGTTTGAACTGCCAGCATCTTGGTTAGCAGCCAGGCTCCTAACTACTACCCCACCAGGGCGTCTACACAGCTATTTGAATGGCTAAAATCCTAACACTGACAACACCACATGCTGGCAAGGATGTGGAGCTACAGGAACTCTCATTCATTACTGGGAAAATGCAAAATAGTACAGCTACTTTGGAAGGTAGCCTAGCAGTTTCTTACAAAGCTAAATGTAGACGAACATAAACATGTTGTTGTCCGATGCTGTGGAGTCAGTTCTGACTCATAGTGACCCTATGTACAACAAAATGAAACGCTGCCCAGTCCTGTACCATTCTCACTAGCATTGTTATGCTTGAGCCCATTGTTGTAGCCACTGTGTGAATCCATTTTGTTAAGGGTCTTCCTCTTTTTCACTGACCCTCTACTTTACCAAGCATGATGTCCTTCTCCAGGGACTGGTCCATCCTGATAACAGGTCCAAAGTATGTGAGATGAGGTCTCCCCATCCTTGCTTCTAAGGAGAATTCTGGCTGTACTTCTTCCAAGACAAGTTTGTTTGTTCTTCTAGCAGTCCATGGTATGTATATTCAGTATTCTTCACCAACACCATAATTCAAAGGTATCAATTCTTCTTCAGTCTTCCTTATTCATTGTCCAGCTTTCACATGCATATGAGGCAATTGAAAACACCATGGCTTGGGTCAGGTGCCCCTTAGTCCTCAAGGTGAAATCTTTGCCTTTTAAAACTTTAAAGAGGCCTTTTGCAGAAAATTTGCCCAGTGTAATGCATTGTTTGATTTCTTGACTGCTGCTTCCATGGGTGTTGGTTGTGGATCCAAGTAAAATGAAATCCTTGACAGCTTTAATCTTTTCTCCATTTATCATGATGTTGCTTATTGATCCAGTCGTGAGGATTTTTGTTTTCTTTATGTTAAGATGTAATCCATACTGAAGGCTGTGATCTTTGGTCTTCATCAGTAAGTGCTTCATGTCCTCTTCATTTTCAGCAAGGAGAGTTGTGTGATCTGCATATCACAGGTTGTTAATGAGTCTTCCTCCCATCCTGGTACCACCTTCTTCTTCATGTAGTCTGGTTCCTTGGATTATATGCTTAGCATATGGTTTGAATTAGTATGGTGAAAGGATGCAACATTGACACACACATTACTTTAAACCAGGCATTATCCCCCTGTTCTGTTCAAATGAATGCCTCTTGGTCTATGTAGAGGTTCCTTATGAGCATAATTAAGTGTTCTTCAATTCCCATTCCTCACAATGTTATCCATAATTTGTTATGATTCACATACTTGAATGCCTTTGCATAGTCAGTGAAGCACAGGTAAACATCTTGTATTCTCTATTTTCAGCCAAGATCCATCTGACATAAGCAATGATACCCCCCTTCCACATCCTCTTCTGAATTCTTCTTGAGCTTCTGGCCGTTCCCTGTTGATGTACAGCTGCAACTTCTTTTGAATGATCTTCAGCAAAATTTTACTTGTATGTTGTATTATGACATTCTTCAATAATTTCTGCATTCTGCTGGATCACTTTTCTTTGGAATGGGCACAAATTTGGATCTCTTCCAGCTGGTTGGCCTGGTAGCTGTCTTCCAAATTTCTTGGCATAGATGGGTGATCACCTCCAGCACTGCATCTGTTTGAAACATCTCAGTTGGAATTCCATCAATTCCTGGAGGCTTGTTTTTCTCCAATGCCTGCAGTACAGCTTGGATCTCTCCCTTCAGTACCATAGGTTCTTGATCATATGCTACCTCCAGAAATGGTTGAATGTTGACCAATTCTTTTTGGTACAGTGACCTTGTGTATTCTTTCCATCTTCTTTTGATACTTCCTGCACCATTTATTATTTTCCCTGTAGAATTCTTCAATATTGCAACTTAAGCCTTGAATTTTTCTTCAATTCTTTCAGCTTGAGAAATGCTGAGTGTGATCTTTGGTTTTGGTTTTCTAATGCCAGGTCTTTGCACATTTCATTATAATACTTTACTTTGACTTCTTGAGCCACCCTTTGAAATCCTTTGTTCAGCTCTTTTATTTCATTATTTCTTCCTTTCACTTTACCTACTCTGTGTTCAAGAGCAAGTTTCAGAGTATCTTCTGACATCCATTTTGGTCTTTTCTTTCTTTCCTCTCTTTTTTAATGACCCCTTGCATTCTTCATGTATGATGCCGTTGATGTCATTCTAGAACTTGTCTAGTCTTCGACCATTCATGTTCAATGTGTCAAATCTTTTCTTGAGATGGTCCATCATATGTCTGTCAGTTTGTCACACCGTAGTATTGTATGTTGCTGTGACACTGGAAACTTTGCCACTGGTATTTCAAATACCAGCAGAGTCACCCTTGGGGGACAGATTTCACCTGAGCTTCCAGATTGAGACAGACTAGAAAGAAGGACTTGGCAGTCTACTTCTGAAAAAATTTGCCAGTGAAAACCTTATGAATAGCAGGAGAACATTGTCTCATATAGTGGTGAAAGATGAGCCTCTCATATTGGAAGGCACAAAAAATATGACTGGGGATAAACTGCCTCTTCAAAGTACAGTCGACCTTAATGATGTGAATGGAGTCAAGCTTTTAGGACCTTCATTTGCTGATGTGGCACAACTCAAAATGAGAAGAAACATCTGCAAACATTCATTAATAATTGGGATGTGGAATACAGGAGGCATGAATTTAGGAAAATTGGAAGATGTTAAATTGGAAATGGAATGCATAAAGATCAATATCTTAGGTATTAGTGAGCTGAAATGGACAGTATTGGGCATTTCGATATGGACAATCACATAGCCTACTATGTTGGGAATGACAATTTGAAGAGGAATGCGGTTGCATTCTTCACCAAAAAGAACATTTCAAGGTCTATCCTTAAGTACAATGCTGTCAGTGATAGGATAATATCCACATGCCTACAAGGTAGACCAGTTAATACAACTGTCATTCAAATTTATGGACAAACCACTAATGCCAAAGGTGAAGAAATTGAGAACTTTTTTTTTTACCAATTTTTGAGTCTGAAATTGATACGTGCAGTCAAGACACATTAATAATTACTGGTGATTGGAATGTGAAAGTTGGAAACAAAGGAGGATTGGTTGTTGGAAAATATGGTAATAGTAACGGTCCTGGAGATTGCGTGATAAAATTTTGAAAGACCAATTAATTCTTCAGTGCAAATACCTCTTTTCAACAACATAAACGGCAACTGTACATGTGGACCTCACCATATGCAATACACATGAATCAAATCAACTGTATCTGTGGGAAGAGATAACGGTAAAGCTCAATGTCATTAGTCAGAACAAGGCCAGGGGACGACTGTGGAACAGGCCATCAATTGCTCCTATGGAAGTTCAAGATGAAGTTGAAGAAAATTAGAACAAGTCCATCAGGGGCAAAGTAGAGCCCATACAGACACATAGGCATATGCAAATATATGATTCAGCCGTTGTGCATCTAGGTATTTACCAGGGAAATAAAAGTTTATGTCCACCAAAAACCTGCCCACAAATGTTTATAGCAGCTTTACTGATAATTGCTAGAAATTGGAAACAATCAAGATGTCCTTAAATAGATGAATAAACAAGCTGTGGCACATCCATATAATGGAGTATTATTCACGAACAAAAATAAGTGAGCTTTCAAGCTATGAAAAGTGGCGGAGTAATCTTGAATGCATATTGCTAAGTGAAAGAAGTTAGTCTGATAAAGCTACATATTGAATTATTCCAAATACATGACATTCTAGAAAAGACAAATTTTTAGACAGTAAAAAGATCAGTGGCTGCCAGCAATTCAGAGTGGTTTGGAGGGATGAATAGTGGAGCACAGACATTTTTAGGACAGTGAAAATATTCTGAATGATACTGTAATGAGGGTTGCTTGACACTACACATACTGATTTTACAACATCAACAGCTAAGACACCACCCAGTATTTACACACACATACACAGACACACAGGCAAACATATACACATTCCCATCAGTTTTGTGTGTGACACTCTAGTTTTCTCCTTAAGTGAAACCTACCACACACTGTTCCTTGTTCTTTTTGTACAAATCCTATGAGCCCACTGAAAGAACAAGTCTGACAGAAAAATCATGTTCTGCCAATTTTGAAAAAGGCTCAGTGTTATTTCTATAAGTATTCGCAAAGGCCCATATTTGTGCAAACTATGATGAGAAAAGGCTCACAGGCACTAGAAATGTGGTACCAGGAAATGAATTTTTTTTTTTTAATATCTTCTTATGTAGTTCAAAGAATTGAGCTTTCACCATGATAAATCTCAGGGTTCTAGGCCAGTCTTGGGGCAAGCTTATTTATTTTCCACAAGTATCACAAATGAATTTCTAACCCCCAAATCTCAAAGTACATTTTTTCAGTCTTTATTCACCCTCTACATGCAGGTGTTTACTGATCACTCATAAATCCAAGGCTGGAGACCAAAGCACTAGCCGAGTTCACTGTGTAACATTCTTACAGGTGTGTTCCAAGATATCTTGAATCTCATATGAGTTTATCTTCTCCCTCTTCCAGGCTTTCCCCCATGCCCCTCCACCCACAGTTTTTCAGAACTCCCTTTTCTGTACCTACTTCTGTTTGAAAATGACTTAAATTTTTTTAAATGAATAAATGCTTCATTCACTTTTATTCTTTAAATCCTGTCTATTTACCTTCTGTCTTACTCTTATAATTCACCTTTTCTAAATCCTGAAGCTGCTGCTTTGTTCATGTCTTATGAATTCTTTTCTGGACTGCTCGTAGGGCCCTTGAGTTACCCGATATCTCGAGTAGAAAAGACCCTTACATTGAAATGCAGAGTACATCACTATCGGGTATTCTTCTGCCCTTGCTTTCCTACATCAAATCTGACAAATATATTCTGATTGAGCAAACAGCAAATATAGTGAAGGCTTTTAGATGGCCAAAATATTAATTTTTTCAGCTTTGTGCCTCAGGTTAAGTCAACTATTGAGGAAATCAAGAGCTGAAAATGGGGACTTGATTCTTTGACACCCATAATAGAAGACAGAGACTTTTAACAACTCGAGGTTGTAAAAAAGCCACCATGGAAACCTCTTGTGGCTATTTATCCAACACATTTCCAATCCTCTGCCTTGACTTTCAAGCCCTGTAAAGAATCAGTATCCTCCACTGGTTCCTGAGCACCTCCTGCCTAAAGCAGCTGCTGATGCCTCTTAACACTGACCAACACTACCCCAATGCTCAAGGAACATGAATCTCAGGTAGAGCACACACTTTGCATGTATGTGGCCCTGGCTTCCATCCTCCGTACCTCTACACTTTTTCTCTGCTTCAACACTATTGAAAACCAGTCTTGAGGGAATACAAATTCACTTCTCCTAATATTTTCCATTCAATTTCTGCACACATAGACAGAAAAAACACAACTCAATGGACTTCCTTGAATGCTCTTTCATTTCTATGCTATGAGCTTCTATATCCCTTAAGGTGACTGTGTCAGTAGAAGGAGTATGACAAAAAAGGGAGGAAAAGAAGAACCAAATGCTAACAAAATCTCTTCAATCACCCAAAACAAAATCGTGCTCATTAAGCTCCCATTTTGCACTATTATTAAAGAGAAAGACAGATGGGGAGGGGGAGTTGCTTGAAAGGGCCCTGCAGACAGTTTTTTTTTGTTTTTGTTTTTGTTTTTTTGACTAATCCACAAAGCCCCCTAGTGAGGCTCTCCACTGGGCTACTTCCAGATATGCAGGTGTCTAAATTATTTCAGGGCAAAACTGAGTGCCTAAGTTTCCTTCTCTTTGATTCTCTTTCCCTTTATTCCTGACGAGGTGGCCGAGTGGTTAAGGCAATGGACTGCTAATCCATTGTGCATTGCATGCGTGGGTTCGAATCCCACCCTCGTCGTTTCTTCTTTTCCCCACTTGTCATGTGAGTAAGATTTGGAGCCGTAGGCTGCACAGTGGTTAAGAGCTTGGCTGCTAACCAAAAGGTAAAAAGTTTGGATCCACCGGGCAGTCTTTGGAAACCCTATGTGGCAGTTCTACTCTGTCCTATAGAGTCTCTGTGTGTTCTAATTGACTCAACTGCAACAGGTTTGTTTGTTTGTTTTTGACTGCTGACAGGTGATCAGCGACGCCCAAGGAGTGAAATACATCCTTGGAATATCATCTTCCATTCGGCCAAGCACGGATTCTCTAGACAAACATCGCTTTCCCCTTGCTTTTCATAACCTCACTATACATGGTTTGGAGTCCCGATATTGCTCAGAGAAACTTGAATATGTTTTCCCAGGGAAAACCAGCTGTCATCAAGTCGATTTTCACTCATGATGACCCCATATGTGTTAGAGTAGAGCTGTCTTCTTTAGAGTTTTAGTGATTTTTTTGGTGTAAATCACCAGGCGCCTCTGGGTGGCTGGAACCTCCAGTCTTCCAGTTAGCAGCACGCAAGTTGTTAACTATTTAACTTCACCTTGGGACTTCTTTCCCAGGCAAAAACCGAACTCCAACTGCCCCATAGTATTTCTAGAGAGTGGCTGATAGACTGGAACTGCCTTTTGCTCAGCAAGTAAGCTTTTCACCACTTGTGCTACCAGGGCTCCTTCCAGGGACGGGGAGTGGTTAAACCCTGGGAGATGAAAATCTCAACCACAGGCATGCATAACCCTGCCCCTCCAAGCCCCCCACCATTGAGTGGATTCTGATTCATACTGACCCCATAGGGGTTCCAAGGCTGTAAATCTATGCAACCTGACTTCCACGTCTTTCTCCCATGGAGAACCACCAACCTTTCAGTGAGTAGTTGATCATCTTAACCACTGCACGGCAAAAACCCACCAAACCAAACCCAATGCAGTTGAGTTGATTTTAACTCATAGTGACCCTCTAAAAAGGAAGTGTTAATTCAAATGGCTTCAGTTTGAAACTCCAAATTAGCTACTCCTTCTCCACACGGTCTTCATGGTATTATGGATTTGCCAGGCATCACACCAGGGTCCTGCACCTCCACTACTTCTGACTATCAGAGAATTCTGGGCCAAAGATACAGAAGAGCAGAACCTGAAAACTTGGCTAGGGAAATTTAGATCCACATAGAAAGAGAAAACTGATCCTAAGTGAAAAACAGTAAGTACATGGTGTCACGGACTGTCACTGTTCTTGCAAACACTGGAGTCCAAAACCGTGGTCAGGAAATCAAGTAGTGGCTTTGTCTCTTGAAGCTGCAGCTCTGGTTCTGAGAAACACAAACAAGCATGAGGGAGGCATGTTGGGGGCTGAGCAAGAACAGCAAGCATATTAAACTTATTTTTTAACAGCCAACTCGTGCTCCTCGACAGGCATTCAAACCTCAGCCATCACAGAGGCTAAAAGAATAGAAGCTTCTGCCTCTTGCCAATTTTTACGGTGTCAGTCAATGCACACATGAGTTTTAGGAGGTAATCCTTAATCATTGTGTCTTCTTTTGCTTTTAGTTTTCATCCTGATATTTTTCTTAGATGTGAGAGGTTTGGAAACCCGAGTGGCATAGTGGTTAAGTGCTACAGCTGCTATTCACGAGGTCGGCAGTTCAAGTCTGTCAAGCGCTCCTTGGAAACTCTATGGGGCAGCTGTACTCTGTCCTATAGGGTTGCTGTGAGTCGGAATCACCTCGATGGCAGTGGGTTTTTTTTCCCCTCTTCGGGTGAGAGGTTTGTATCTTCCCGAATATTGGAATACATTATTTGCCAACTCTTTGGTTCCTCTCCAGCACTAGTCATCTCCCTTATCCTAACCTCCCTCGAATAACCGGCTGAGGCTCAGTTGGCACTGGGAAGTAGCTGACATAGGAGCTTGGAGGCAGGAAGAAATTACAAGATAACACGGTGAGTAACAAAGTCCAATACAGAGTTAAAAGAGAAGTAAATGTCTTATATCAGGATGCAGTGGTTCCCAAACCTGGGAAACTGCCTGAGAACTTCGTGAATATATGTATTCCTGAATCCACCTTTGTAGATCCTGAATGGACTGAGAATCACTGGATAGGGAAAGGATGGGATCTATATCATTGAAAAGTCTCCACAGATATTTCCATTTTTCAGCTGTGTTTGAGAACTGCTAACCTAGGAAGTCGTGCTGAAGGAATTGGAGTGAACTGAGCCACCGAAAGTTTTTCTTTCACTGGGAGGAAGCACTGGAGACAGGATAAAAGGGGACAGTGAGAAGGAAGGTGAAGGTGACACATTAGTGATGAAGAATATGAAGGGGAAGATAAGAGGAGGGGAGTGGGTGTGGATGTGGAAGAACTAGAAGAGAAGGTGAAAGAAGGTTTGGAACTAGGTCTTTAGAATGCACAAAATATAGACGGCTAAGGAAGTACTTTGAGACTACCAGGGTTGCCTATGTCCCCTCTGTTCTCTCTACAAGGCAGGAAGTCAGAAAGTTCCCTTCCTCCTAAGGAAAACGGACTATGGGTGTTTTTCCAATAGGAACATGCAGCTCTTTTTGCTCAAGACTGCTGTGGTTTAAGAGAGCTCAGCAGCTCTTTCCACCTCTGGAAATAATTTTTCAACTGTGGATGCTGGAAGACTTAAGGTTTCCTGAGATATCCCTTTCCTCTGGATAGTATCCAAACACTTCACGGTTAACAAAGAGTTGGGATCACAGATCTCTGTGGTTGGGATCACAGATCTCCATGACTGGTGATTGGACCGACATTTTGCTGACCAGGAAGACGTGGTGGCATAGTGGTTAAGAGCTATAGTTCCTAACCAAAAGGCTGGCAGTTCAAATCCACCAGGCACTCCTTGGAAACCCTATGGGGCAGTTGTACTCTGTCCTGTAGGGTCACTATGAGTTGAAGTCCACTTGATGCAATGGATTGTTGTTTGTTTGCTGACCAAGATTATGTGGGTAGGTGTGAGTGTAGGAGGAATGGGAAAAAGAAAATCAGATGGAAACCTTCCTCCTGAAACTGCTGTCTTTTCATTGACACAGGCACAGGTGAGGGAAAAAAGAAGACTCAAAAGGAATTTGTCAACAGTCACTTCCCCCTACTTTCCATCTGTCTTTTTCTTTCCTACTTCTTAATAATAATGAGAAATTGTAGTAAAGGAGAACAGGCGGTCTGTGACACGGTGGGATGTTGTTGCTTCACCATCAGCAGGTCCTGAGTGAGCACCTTCTTTTATTCCAGTTCCTCCTTACATCATTGTTCTTAAGCAGTTAGGTTGGGAGGCCCATAGAGTGTCTAGGACTACGGTCCAAGAGAGTAACTATCAAGCAATTTATCCTTTCTGTGAGTAGGAAAAACACAAGAAAAGATATTCAGGAAGAGAAAAATGGCAGAAGTCTGGAACAAACGTGACCATATTCAAGTGCCAGTCAGTGAGAAAGGGAGATAACACTTGGAGGTACTGGGAATTGAACCCAGGGCCTCGTGCATGCTAAGCACGTGCTCTACCACTGAGCTATACCCCCTGTTACAAGAAAATTATGAGAACAATTCATAATACTGACTTCCAGCATGGTCTGTAGGCATATTAAAAGGTCAGTTTTTGCAAGTCAAAATCCATTATGTTCAATTCTTGTGTTCCTGAATTGCATCAGGCCTCACAGCTATGCAAGGAAAATGGAAAAAAAAAAAAAAAAAAGCATTCCAACCAAATGAGTCTGCGATCTTCCAACAGCCTTTGGCTTCTTCAAGGACTGCTTTTAGCCAACTGCCTAAAAGTCTGTCAGTTCAGTCCACCACGAGGGCGAGTCTCGGGATTGAAAGTTCTGTTAAGTCTTTTGATTGTCTTCCTGAAACGTCGTTCTTCTCTGCCTATGAAGCTTACAGAAAGGCACAAAAGATAGTACAGGGGAATAGAAAGATGAGTTCCACGAGTGCTGCAAAGGAATGAAGATCCAGGTGAGGAAAGAAGACTAGAGGTTAACTAATTCACAGTACTTGACCGAAACAGGAGCCCTGGTGACGCCTTGGTTAGTAAGTATGGCTGCTAACCGAAAGGCTGACAGTTCACTCGTTGAAAACCTTATGAGGTCGGGATCGGCTCGACAGCAACAGCTCGATTAGATCGAAACGAAGAGCGACAAGTACAGCCACGCTCTTGCAGACGCCTGTGTCCCGCACCTGGGTTTGAAAATGTAGTTTTGCCTCCGCGATGCCGTAGCTCTGGTTTTGAAGAGACCGAAGTCAGAAGTCAAAAGGGAGAGGTGAAAGATGGGCACTCCTGTCTTTAAAACATCTCTTTTTAGAGAAAATTATTTCCTTAATGAGGAAAGAACAAGAGAAGCCCTTCGTGGGCTGGGCACAAACTTCAAAACAAATTCGCTCTTTATAAAGTTTCCCTGTGCCTGGAGAAGTCGCAAATTCCCGATGTGGTGCTACTGTTAATCCAGATATGATGGATAAAATCCAAATCTTGGATGGAGAGGACATGTACCCGGAATGCATAGATTAAACAAAAAGAAGCAAACCCGTCGCCAGTGAGTCGATTCCAACTCATACCGACCCTATAGGACAGGGTAGAAGTGCCCTATAGAGTTTCCAAGAGCACCTCATGGATTCAAACTGCCAGCCTTTCAGTTAGTAGCCATAGCTCTTAAATTAGGCCGCCAGGGTTTACCAGTGCAGCTGTCAGCGGTGGGATTCGAACCCATGCCCTCGTAGAGAGAGAATCCTTAATCCAGGGCCTTAGACTGTTCAGCCACACTACCGCTTAGTTACGTAGATAAATTATTAACTTCATAGATTAAGTTATTACCATATTAGAAAGACAACTGTCTGAAAAAGAATGCAAGGAGGAGTGAGTGTGAGGAAGGGAATCAATAGGAAAGAGTGGTAGGGGGGAGGTTTATGGCTAGAGAAAGGATGACACTGACAGAAGGGGAGAAGCGGCAGCAGAGAAGTAGATGGCAGAGAGAAAAGGGATAGGGTTTGGAGAAGGGTCTGTAAGAAAAGATAGGATATGGACAAGCGTGCAGGTAGAAAGTGACCAAGTTCCCATCTTTACTATGCTGTCTGCAGGCCCTCCGGAAGAGAGAGGCTAAAGTAAATACTTTCAGAGCATATCTCCCACAAAAAGATATGACTGGTTTTGCTCTGGGCTACCTCCTGATATGCTGATGTCTAAATTACCTCAGGGCAAAACTGAGTGTATAAGCTTTCCTTCTCTTTGATTCTCTTTCCCTGTATTCCTGACAAGGTGGCTGACTGGTTAAGGAGAGGGACTGCTAATCCATTGTGCATTGCACATGATAAGATGTCTCAATAAAGTAATGGGAATCCATATTTGGAGGTGTTTTCTCAGGGAAAACCAGTTGTTATCGAGTCGATTCTGACTCACGGCAATCCCATGTGTGTCAGAGTAGAACTGTCCTCTCCAGGGTTTTCCATGGCTAATTTGTTGGAAGTAGATCACCAGGTGCCTCTTTGTTGGAAGTAGATCAGCAGGTGCCTCTGGGTGACAGGAACCTCCAATGTTTCAGTTAGCAACAAGCAAGTGTTAACTATTTAAGTCCACCTAGGACTCCTTTCCCAAGGAAAAACAAAAATCCAACTGCCCCATAGTATTTCTAGAGAGTGGCTGATGGACTGGAACTGCTGACCTTTGGCTTGGCAGCTATGCTTCTCACCTCTTGCCCCACCAGGATTCCTTCCATGGATAGGGACCGGTTAAACCCTAGAACATCGAAGTCTCAGCCAGGGGGATACATAAAAACCCAAAAAACTCACTGCTGTCCAGTCAATTCACACTCATAGTGACCACATAGGGTTTCCAAGACTGTAAATCTACAGAAGCCACCTGCCACATCTGTCTCCTGTGGAGCCACTGGTGGTTTGAAATCACCAATACTTCGGTGAGCAGTTGATCTCCTTAACCACTGTGCCAAAGTTAGCATTAATTCAAGTGGCTTTGGCTCTCAACTCCAAATTAGTTGCTCCTTCTCCACAGAGTTTTTGTGGTATTAGGAATTTTCCAACCATCACACCAGGGTCTAGCACCTTCACTACTTCTGGCTATCACAGCCACAGCAAATAATTATTGGGAAAGAATACAAAAGCGAAGAACCTGAAAAATTGGCTTGGGAAACTTAAATGCAGATGGAGAGAAAAAACAGATCCTAAGCAAAAAACAGTAAGTATATGGTATCACGGACAGTCACTGTTCAAGCAAACCCTGGAGCCCGAAAAACTGGTTGGGAAATTGAGCAGTGGCTTTGTCTTGTGAAGCTGTAGCTAGGGTTCTGAGAGCCACACAGAAGCATGTGGAACAAATGTTGGAGGCTGAGCAAGAACTGCAAGCATATTAATCTTTTGTAACAGCCCGCTCCTCTTCCTGGACAGGCATTCAAACCTCAGCCATCACAGAGGCTAAGAGACTAGAAGCTTCAGCCTCTTGCCAAAATTTGTGGTGTCAGTCAACCCACATATGAGTTTTAGGAGGTAATTCTTAATCATTGTGTCTTCTCTTGCTTTTAGTTTTCATTCTGATATTTTTTCCCCCATGAGAGGTTTTATCTTCCTGAATATTGGAGTATTTTATATATCAACTCTTCGGTTCCTCCCCAGCACTAGTTATCTCCGCTATCCTAACCTCCCTCAAATAACTGACTGAGACCTCGTTGGCACTGGGAAGTAGCTGACCTGGGTGCTTAGAGACATGAAGTTGTGGTTCCTAAACTTGGGGAACTGCCTGAGAACTTTGTGAATATATGTATTCCTGAGTCCACCTCTATAGATCCTGAATGGACTGAGAATCACTGGATAGGGAGATGATTGGATCTACATCTTTGAAAAGTCTCCACAGATGTTTCCATTTTTCAGCCGTGTTTGAGAACTGCTAGCCTAAGAAGTGGTGCTGAGGAAACTGGACTGAACTGAGCTGCTGGGAAATTTTTCCTAGGAGGAAGCACTGGAGACAGGATAAAAGGGGACTTGGAAAGGGAAAGTGAAGGTGACACATTATGTGATGAAGAAAATGAAGGGAAAGTTAGGAGGAGGAAGGAAGGTGTAGGTGTGGAAGAACTAGAAAAGAAGGTGAAGGAAGGTTTGGAACTAGGTCTTTAGGATGCACAGAATTTGGATGGCCCAGGAGGTAGTTTGAGCTTGTCCAGGTTGCCTATCTCTCCTCTGCACTCTATACAATGTGGGAAATCAGAAAGTTCACTTCCTCCTAAGGAAAATGATTAAGGATGTTTTTCACATAGGAAGATGGGGCTCTTTTTGTCCAAGACTTTTCTGGCTTTAAGAGAGCTTAGCAGCTCTTTCCAACTCTGGAAATAGTTTTCTCAACTGTGGTTGCTGGAAGACTTAGGTTTCCTGAGAAATGCCTTCTCTCTGGATAGCATCCGAACACTTCTTCACCTTTAACAAAGAACTAGGTCGCTATGAGTGAGAATTGACTTGATGGCAGTGGGTTTTTTTTTTTGATGATCACAGATGTCTGTTGTTGAGATCACTGATCTCCATGATTGGTGATTGGGCAGACATTTTGCTGACCAAGACTATGTGGGTGAGTGTGAAAGTGTAGGAGGAATGGGAAAAGTAAAATCAGAAGGAATCTTTTCTCCTGCTATCTGTCCATTGACACAGGCACAGATGAGGAAAAAAAAGAAGACTTGAAAGGAATTTGTCTAACAGTTACTTCCCCCTCCCTCTTTCCATCTGTCTTTTTCTTCCCTACTTGTTAATAATAATGAGAAATTGTAGTAAAGAAGAACAGTCTGCCTATGAAAATGGTGGAATGTTGTTGCTTCAGGGTCAGGAGATCCTGAGTGAGCACCTTCTTTCACTCCAGTTTCTCCTGACTTTATTGTGCTTAAGTAGTCAGATTGGGAGGCTCAAGGAGTGTCAAGGATCATGGTTCAAGTGAGTAACTATCAAATGATTTCTCCTTTCTCTGAGTAGAAAAAAATACAAGGAAAGGTATTCATAAAGAGAAAAATGGGAAAAGTACAAAAAAAATTACCCACATTCAGCTGTGCCTCTGTGAGGAAACAAAACGTGCGCGATGTTGGGGGTTGAACACCCCTCCTCCCCCACCTCAAACTGCTCTACCACTGAGCTATACCCCCTATTAAGCAGAGCTGTGAGACTACACCATAAAACTGACTTCCAGCATGGTCTGTAGGCATTTTAAAATATAAGTTTTCACAAGTCAAAATCTATTATGTTAAATTCTTATGTTCCTGGACTGGATCCTACCTGGTAGCTATGCAGGAAGGAAGGAAGAAACAAAAAAACAAACAAACAAACCACATTCCCGATCAAATAACTAAGATCTTCCAGCAGTCATTGGCTTCTTCAAGGACTCTTTTGGCCAACTGCCTGAGTGTCAGTCAGTTCGAGTCTACCACGATAGCGTCACGGAATTGAACATTCTGTTAAGTCTTGTGATTCTCTTCTTGAAAAGTCCTTTTTCTATGCCTGGGAAGTTTGCAGAAAGACACAAAAGACACTGCAATGGAATACAAAGATGAGTTCCATGAGTGCTGGGAAGGAATGAACATCCCGGTGGGGAGATAACACTAAAAAAATTCGCAGTATTTGACTAGAACGGAAGCCCTGGTGGCACGGTGGTTAGGAGTTATGGTTGCTAACCATAAAGGTCAGCAGTTTGAATCCACCAGCAGCTCACTGGGAACCTTAGGGGGCTGGATCGGCTCCATAGCCACAGATTAATTAGACCGAATAGAAGGGCAACAAGTACAGTCATGGCTCTTGCAAAGGACTTCGCCCAACACCTGGGTTTAGAAACAGGGTTTTGCTTCAGGGATGCTGTAGCTCTGATTTTGAGAGAGAAGAAAGGTGGACACTCCTTGTGTTAAGAAGTATCTTTTAGACCTAATTATTTCCTTAGTGAGGAAAGCACAAAGGAAGCACTTTATGGGATGGGCACAACCTTCAAAACAAATGATCTCTTTATAAACTTTCCTTAGGCCTGGGGAAGTCCACAAATTCCTTATGTGGGGCAACTGTTAATCCTGATATGATGGAGAAAATTCAAATCTTCTTGGATGGAGGAGAGGGGTGCCCGGAATCTATAGATTAAATTACTACTGCATCAGAAAGACACCTCTCTGGGAATTGGAATCTGAGGATGGGAGTCCTGCAGATTGGAGTGAATACAGAGTGGTGGGTTTATGGCATGAGAAAGGAGGACGCTGAGCAGAGGAGAGAAACAGCAGCAGAGGAGTAGATGGCAGAGAGAAAAGGAAAAGGGCGGGGAGAAGGACTTCTAAGAACTGATAGGATAGGGACCACAACGGAGGTGGAAAGTGACCAAGCTCGCATCTTTACTGTGGTTTCTGTAGTCCCTTGGGAAGAGAGAGGCTAAAGTAAGTGCTTTCAAAGCCTATGTCTCACAAACAGATAGGACTAATTTTGCTCAAAATTTCATGACTGAGAGCACCTCACTGCTAATTCAATCGCTGACCATTTTGGAAAGAGCTTGTGTGGTTCCCTGTTTCTGGAATAGCAGTTGCTGATATTGGAGCGCTTTGGAAAAAGCCACAAGGATGCCATGTAGTCCCGATCCCATGTGCCAGCACAGCAGGATAGAAACAGAATCCCCCGACGGTTTTAGGCTAGAATATCTTGTATTGTACAGCAACTTAGTTTTAGTGTGTTTGGGCTTAATATTCAAGGGAAAGAAAGAGAAAGAACGGTCAAGCAGTGACAAAGTGTTTTTGGTTTGAATAGGCTCTTACTGAACTCATCAAACTTCTGGAGAGCTCACTGCACCAATCTGAGGTTCTAAGATTCAACCCCCGTCTAAAGTTTCAGTTTTCCCATACTTCTAACTCATACACAAAAGGGTACTAAGCCCAACTTTCTCCTGGAGCAGCTCTGGGAATATTTACAGTGCATTTTGCTACTCACATACTCTCTTTTCTCAATGGGACTCTGAAGAGGAAGATTTCAAATGTGGAAAATCAGATTTGTAGTATTATTTGAGAGTTATTCATTCAACGAGAACAGCAACCTTATGCTCTGTCCTACTGTCAAATAGGAGATCAAAATAGTGCCTTAAGGAATGAGTAGGATGGCACATTGTTGAGAGGTCAAGGTTGATGATGGAACTTAAATTTGCAAATTTTTAAGAGGATCCCCAGGTCTCTGGATTCTGGAAATGCTAGGTCCTTTCACTTTGAAAAAGGAGGAATGGACTTTACCACTTGTTGTGTTGTTTTCTTTTTCTTTGGGGGCATTGGATAGGATTGGAAAGGGGTAAAAGAAAGAATTTGATCTGGGATTTCATTTATTTGAGATACTTACAAATTTAAGGTGCAAATTCAGGTGGATGTTTTATATGTACAGTGATTCCTGAGACTAGAATGTTACAAAGATCTCTCATCTAGACATTTGTATAAAGCATGTGGCTATAGAGGAGAGGGTCTCTGCACAGAAGTAGAGTGAACCCTGAAGAAACTCTATTGTAATTTGAAGATTTGGAGCTCCTTAAAGGCATTCATTAAAAAACAAGGGATATGCTTTGCCCTTAGAGTGATCTTGGATTCTGGACTTCATACTGATTACACTATCTTCTTGGACTATCTTAGAAGACTTAAGGAGCAGCAACCTCCAGGTGAGATAACTTGTACCTCTTCTTTGCCAATTTCTGCACCAATAAGAATCTTCTCCATCTTCACAGGAACCATATGAAATCCCCTTATAAACTGTGAAGTCCCCATTTTTCTAACAGAACTTGCCTCACAGCTGACCCAGATGGCAGCTCCTCAGAGCAATCGAATGTGAGAGCAGTAAAGAGAAGCAAAGGTCTCCTTGAAGGAGACAATTAGACAGATGTTAGACGCAAAGATTTGCAGTCACTTGAGTATAGGTAGAATGATAGAAAAAAAAAATTTTTTTTTTTTTAAAAAAACGGGGTTAATTTCGCTCTGAGTCTTGTGAAGCAAAATTAGGATAATTTTGGGTAACTGTGTAGTCATTGGTTGATATAATGCTAGAGCAACCTGAGCTCCAAACATACCCTTTTAAGTTTGTGATATGGAGGAATGCAGGGATGCATTCTTGTTGAATCAAGTTGCACTTGAAAGTCTCAAAAGTGAATTCAGTATGTTATTTGTGAGAAGGTCCAATCTACTCTGTATATCACTCTTGGAACATCTCAAAGGAGGAACTTTTCTTAAATTATAGGATTTCATAAGATATTAAAGTTGAACTTAGTAGAAGAAACATACATACGTTCCCTGTGTTCTAGTCTGGAAATCCAAAACCTTTAAATTGTATGTATAATCCACATAGATCCCGGGAAAAACAGAAGTCAATGTGATTTGAAAGGATTCTCAATAGTGAGGGTATGGAAAATGTTTTGAAGGTAAATTTATATATTATGTTCTGCATTTTACAGGCTACATGATCTACCATCCATGTAGAATCTTTGGCAGAAGGACAATAACCATCACATCACTGGTTAGTTGCCACAAGTTAAATCAAATTGCTGCTATGATTCATGGAGTTTGAAGTGGGAAGAGACCAAGAAAAAAAAAAAAAAAAAGAGTAACTGTGAAGAGCCTGGAACTGATGAAGAAGATAAGGCATCTACACAAAGTAAAGAGAAAGGAACATAGAGACAACTTCTGATTCACATTTCCGTGCAATTAGAATAAGATTGGCTACTATCTTTAAGAAAAGAAATAAACAGCCATTTGAAATCTTAAAAAGTTATTTCAAAAAAGTAATCAACTAAGAGTATCATTGGTGGGGACACAGATTTGCTCCCTTGTCTTTTTGAGGTTCAGCACATTTTAGATTTCCAAAGCCTCTTTAATGTTAATCATCGATTGGTGAAAGAAGAAACTTCACCTATATTAATCCTTCCATCAACACCACAGGAATTAGTTACTGGAAGTCAGTTCGAGAATCTTCTACCTGTTGGGCAGTAAGAAAAAACAACCATGAAGGGACTTGAACCCTCAATCCTCTACATCTGGAATCAGATATCTTATCCATTACTCCACACAACCCATACTGTGAGGATACGGTACAAGCATATAAGTGAAAGTGTTGATAAGGGAACATTAGGTCTTTGTTCTCAAATTTTTCACTTTGCAGTTGGAGGGAATTTTAACAACATTCATAAAAGGAATCAAATATCATCTGAAACATCTGAGAACAATTTCCTAGAATTAATAAACTGAGATTGTGAGATGATCAGAAGTGACATATTTCTTCGACAGCACTCTCATCTACGTCACTTATAATGAAGATGTGTTTGGGTGGAGAATTATGACCCAAAAGCTAAACTCTTCTATAAAGGGGTGCAGATGACAGCATAAAGAGAGGGATTTCCAGGCGTTGGTACCTTCGGACCTTACGGGTCTCAAAGATAACACAGCGTTGCTCTAGGGAGAAAAGTCTGGAACCACAAACAAGAGCTCCCTTTGTAGAAATATCTAGTTTTAATGCCAGGAAAATATTTTATTACAATCCATTCATAACATAGCTTTTAAAAACTTTATCCTCTACCCACAAGTCAAAGAATCACCTGATACTGAGGGGAATGGGGTAGTGGGTCCCAAACCTCCCTGGGAGAGTGGTCCTGAAGTGGGAGGTGCAGTTTAGTGACTTCCAAGCTACATCAAAAGGAAAGGTGCCAAAATAGCTTGGAGGGACGCTTATCTAATTGAAATGCTAATTAACCACAAAGTATTTTGCCTAAAAGTCATTCCCTAGTTTCCCTGTGGATTGATCCACAAAACAATTCAAGGTGATTTTGTGTAACCCACCCTCAACTCTGCCTTATATGTTGGTAGGGTAGGAGAGATGAGATATCCACAAATTCCTAAAGTTAAGTAATCACTAATTCTCTCAGTTTTCACGTAGTCTTGATTTCTTGGAAGTGCTGAGTTATTTGGAATAAATAAACAATAATCTTTTCCAGCTCCTCAGCCTGTCCTTCCTCCCCAGAGACGTTAAGCTTTCCTTCACTCCAAAACTTCCCCCACTTGTTCCCAGAGCCCCTGTACGGTTTTTTTCTCCAAGTTTAGGACAAAATTCAAAAGCTATCTAAGGTCGTATTCTGAATGCTACTTCTTAATGTACACTAATTCATCAAGATAATTCTCATTTTCCATTGGATGTGAATAGCAAACAGTATCTATCACACAAAGACCTGAAGGAGGAAGAGAAAAAAGGAGACCTAAGAGAAGAAGGAGAAGAAATAAAATGAAACGAAGTAGGAGTGGCTTACAGGTGGTAAAGAATTTGCATCATGAAGAAGGGCAAGCATAGAGATGCAGAAGCTTAAACCCACGCACCTTTACTTGCTCACCGTCATGGAACTTTCTCACCAGCCTTCAGTTTTTCTCTCCTTCAACTCCTTTCACCTCTGCCTCCCAAGGCTGCAAGAAAGGTGTACATACAAGACAATGCAGAGGCATACAAAGAAGAGTAGTAGCAGCGTTGCTTCGAGAAAAATAGACACAGGTGGGTAAATAAGAAACAAAGGACACTTGGTAAAAATTAAGCCATCTGAGTGTAGCAATGCTATCTGAAAGGCAACTGCGCTTTGTCTAGGTGACCAACTCTGTTTCTGAAAATCTAAAGAGATCAAAGACAAGATAAAAGGAAGGGAAATTCTCCTAGCGATTATAACATCTGTTTGAAACAGAATCTCTTGGCAAGCAGAAAAATTCCAAGGAAGCTATCTGGGGACTAGGACATGTAACAGAAAACCAATTGGCCTACCTAAAACTCACATTAGGTAGTCAGGAAAACCTGGGTTAATAGGCCTGGGTAGCTCAGTTGGTAGAGCATCAGACTTTAAATCTGAGGGTCCTGGGTTCAAGTCCTTGTGCAGGCATTCCTCCGATTTTTACCCTCCTTAAATTTTTATTTCTCTTAGAATTCTATTGACATTCTGCTTCCACTTGGGGAAACCCATCCCTGACATTTACTATAGGCATGTTCATTCCTTTCTTCCTGCTGTGTTCAAAAAGAAACGGAATAGAACAAGGACAGCAGAAAAAGGACAAAGTGCTCAATTAGTAGCCAAAAGGTTGGCGGTTTGTACCCACGGAGAGGTGCGTCAGAAGACAGGCTTGGAAATCTGCTCCTGAAAGGTGAAAGCCTAGAAAACACTATGGAGCAGTTCTACACTGACCACAAGGGGTCAATAAAAGTCGAGGCAGCCCAATCCTTCCAAATGAGATGAAGGTTTCTGAAAACAAATTTTTTGCTACGGTGCCTCATCTTTTGTAATTTAGACTCTTCGTTTGAATGCCCTAAGTGAGGGTCTCTAACAAAGAACTCCATTAAGAGACTTAGATCGCCAAGTACTCAATACTTGCACTCACAGCAAGTAGTCATTTGGAGGGGAGGAAACGGAAAGGAGAAGAGAAAGCTAGGAGGGTCGAACTCAGCTGCAGAACCTGCCTTAAAATCTCACAATGCCAGTGTCTAGGGCTGCAAAGATTCTAATCACACAACCAGAGATGTAGAGCTTCTTGGGGGAAGGAGGAGGTGAAGGGCCGGCTGGTCCCACGGGGTCCCTGATTCAGGCACCGACCTGAGGTGAATAGCGTTAGGGCTCGAGCGAACCACGGCTGTGCCCTCTACTCACCCAAGGCCTGGTTTCAAGCACAGTAGGTTATATACTGGCAAAGATAGTAAAGTCTTCTCGTCTCTAACCTGGCCCTTGCACCCTGTGGTGGCTCCCCGTGCTCACCTCCCCGTCCCTCGGTGGAATCCCGGCTGGGAAGCTCAGAGGGCCTGGCCTGCTGGCTGTGAGTCTGAACGCGGCTCTGCGTCCCAAAATATTCCTCGCGGGACTGTAGAAGGGCTGTGAGAGTCAGTGCCCTGCAGCAGGGCTCGGCGCCCCTAGGACACACGGTGGCTGAAACCTCTGAGGGGATGAGGTGGGGGGAGCGAGGCAGGAAAGGGGACACCCAGGGGCCCCGCCCAAACCGCCTTGGTGAGGTGAGAGCGGGTAGAAAGCGTGCTCTTTAATACATTTTTTTCTTTGGCTGTCTTTATGCTTTGTGATATCCGGGTATCATAAAACGACAGCAAAAGATGTGAAACTTAGGTTTCCGGTGTCCCTGCTTGATGGACCAAAAACCAAACTTGTTGCCGCCGAGATAATGTAAAAGTCTCATCCCTCACTCTCCCACAACCTTCCAGGTCACCGAGTTCCTCCTTGCACAGGCAAGCCTAATTTCTTGGGTATTCTCTCAGAGATATTTTTTCCTCCGCTTTTTATACAAGTAAGGAAATACCAAAAACATTCCACTGCATCTTGGTTTTTTCACTTAGTGGATGTTGCAGTTATTTCCAAATCAACACAGGAACAGCTTCTTCGTTTTTGCTTGGCAGCAAAGAATTCCATGGTATGGTATATCATAATATATATCTTGCCCATACAAATAATGCTGCAATAAGTGATATTCCATATCTGACATTTCAAATGGGTGTGAGTACTTTCTATACATGGAATTGCTGAAGTAGTCCCCGTGATGTGTGATGGTAATTCTGATGGATCTTGCCTAATATACATTCCCACCAGCATGCCACAATGGTCTGCCTTCCCACACTATTGCAACCACTTTGTGTTCTAATACATTAATGACAATAACAGCAATAAACCCATCACGGTGACCATGTGTGTTACAGAGTAGAACTGCTCCACAGGGTTTTCTTGGCTGTAATGTTCACGGACACAGATTGCTAGGCCTTCCTTCTGCAGTGCCATTGTGTGAATTTGAACCACCAACCTTTAGGTTACTAGCCGAGCACAAAACTTATTGACCACGCAGGGACCTTTATATCAATGTAGGCCTTAGGTAAATGACACATTCAAATATTAACATAGAGTAAACAAGCCGTTGTTAGACTACCCAAATCATATTTAGTCCAATGCAGGCACCCAGAATTTGGAAAATAGCTATTTAAGACTCCACTTATAATTGATGAAACAAAATTAAAACTTCCGTTAAGGGAGAAGACTATTACATAAATGAAAATATGTTAGAGGTAGCAACTCAAATCAATAGAAATGGGTGAATTATTTGGTAAATGGTGTTTGGCTAACTGTGTAGCCAGCTAGGAAAACTAAAGCTTACATCATTATAACACCTGCGTTACTAAATTTCAAACAGATACAAATTTAAGAGTAAAAAAAGAAAAATAAAATAAAATGTAACTACTGGAAAAGCCAAAACTGAAAGTTTGTATAACTCTGGTGTATAAAACCAATTTTTAAACAAACCTTAGTAATGATGAAAGTTTGACATAATTCACTACATTAAAAAAATTCTTCCTGGATGTGTTTACATTCTCTTTATAAAAAAACAAGACCCATCCACCTATGGTCACTTGATCTTTGACAGAGGACCAGTGTTTATTAAATGGGAAAAAGACAGTCTTTTTAACAAATTATGCTGGCAAAACTGAATGTCCATTTGTAAAAAAATGAAACAAGTGTTTAGTTGGGTTAAGACCAATTACAGAGTTATTAGGAAAATCAGACTATTGTCACTTCTGTCTCTGTTTATAGCTAAGAAAAGTATTTCATGCCAAAGGGCACAATTTTTTTATGTTTCTAAAATGTTTATATTGAAATAGATATATCTTCCACACGTTTCAAAATTACAAAAACAAAAGAGTTTATATACAGTGAGAATCTTTCCCTTTCACCACCTCCCCACCCCATTCCAGCTGCACCAGATTCTGCCTCCCCAAGCAACTATGTTAATATGGGGTTACCTGCAGGAAATATTATTTGCATAAAGAAGCTAATAACCAGTTGCCATGGAGTCAGCTCTGACTTATGAAGACTACATGTGTGTCGGAGTAGAACTGTGCTCCTTAGGGCTTTGCGTGGCTGATTTTTTGGAAGTAGATTATCAAGCTTTTCTTCTGAGGGTGGGTGGACTACAACTTCCAATCTTCTGATTAGGACTTCGGGACAAATAAGCCAATAGGAATCTATTATTTTCCCCACATTTTATACCTTCTAAACCTCCTGTACTGCATATTACATGTTGGGGAAATTAATATTTCCATATTACATATTAGGGAAATTACAAATATCTTCTCCATAATTTCTTCATTTTTTTTTTTTCTTCACTTTGCTTATGTGTTTTTTCTTTGTTTGCCATTTTGGTTGTTGTTGTTTTGTTTTGTCTTGTCTTTTTTTTTTTTTTTGCTTTATTGAGGTGAAAGTTTATACAGCAAATTAGTTTCTCATTAAACAATTAATACACGCATTGTTTTGTACATTGGATGCCAACTCCGTGATATGCCAACATGTTCCCTTTCTGCCCTTGGGTACCCCATTTCCATTCATTCAACTCTCCTGTCCACTCCTGCCTTCTCTTCCTTGCCTCTGAACTGGTGTGCCCATTTAGTCTCCTGTACATAGCTCAACTACATGTTCATAGATGCCGTCGAGTCAGTTCTGACTCATAGCATCCCTATGCACAACAGAGCCAAACATTGCTGGGTCCTGTGCCATTCTCATGATCATTGCTATGCTGAATCTATTGTTCCAGCCACTATGTCAATCCATCTGGTTGAGGAGCTTCCTCCTTTTTGATGACCCTCTACTTTACCAAGCATGATGCCCTTCTCCAGGGACTGAGCCCTCTTCATAACATGTCAAAAGTATGTGAGATGAAATCTCCCCATCATTGTTTTAAGGTGCATTCTGGCTGTACTTCTTCTAAGACAGATTTATGTATTCTTTTTGCATACCATAGTATATTCAATATTCTTCACCAACACCACAATGCATGGGTATCAATTGTATTTCCATCTTCCTTATTCATTGTCCAAGTTCCCCGAGCATATGAAGTGACCGAAAACACCATGGCTTGGATCAAGCACACCTTTGTCCTTAAAGTGACATCTTTGCTTTTTAACACTTTGAAGAATTCTTTTGCAGCAGATTTGCCAAATGCAATGGGTAGTTTGATTTCTTGACTGCTGCTTCCCTGGGTGTTGTTTGTGGATCCAAGTAAAATGAAATCTTTGACAAGTTCCATCTTTTCTCTGTTTATCATGTTGTTACTTATTGGTCCAGTTTTGAGGACTTTTGTTTTCTTTATGTTGAGGTGTGATCCATACTGAAGGCTGTGGTCTTTGATCTTCATCAGTAAGTGCCTCAAGTTCTATTCACTTTCAGAAAGCAAGGGTCTGTTATCTGCATATCGCAGGTTGTTAATGAGTCTTCCTCCACTCCTAATGTTGTATTCTTCTTTATATACTCCAGCTTGTGGGTTACTTGCTCAATATACAGATTGAATAAATATGGTGTTAAATACAACCCTGACACACACCTTTACTGACTTCATACCATTTGAATTATGTCCCCCCAAAAATACGTGTATCAAATTGGTTAGGCCATGATTCCCAGTATTGTGTGGTTATCCTCCATTTTGAGATTGTAATCTTACATTAAAAGGATTAGGGTGGGAGTGTAACACCACCCTCACTCATTTCGCTTCCCTGATCCAATGTAAAGGAAGATTCCCTGGGGTGTATCCTGTACCACCTTTTATCTTAAAAGATAAAAGGAAAGAGAAGCGAGCAGAGGGCTGGAGACCTAATTCCATGAAGAATGCAGCACCAGGAGCAGAGAGCGTCCTTTGGACCTGGTGTCCTTGCGCTTGAGAAGCTCCTCAACCTTGGGAAGATTGATGACAAGGAATCTTCCTCCAGAGCCAACAGAGAGAGAAAGCCATCCCCTGCAACTGAAACCCTGAATTTGGACTTGTAACCTATTAGACTGTGAGACAATAAATACCTCTTTGTTAAAGCCATCCACTTGTGGTGTATCTGTTACAGCAGCACTAGATGATAAGACAGCAAGGATCTGTCATCAGCATATCACAGGTTGTTAATGAGTCTTCCTCCACTCCTGATGCTGTATTCTTCTTCATATAGTCCAGCTTGTGGGTTGTTTGCTCAATGTACAGATTGAATAAATATGGTGTTAGGTACAACGCTGACACACACATATCTCCTTATTTTGTTCTAACAACTGCCTCTTGATCTATGTCCAGGTTCCTCATGAGACCACAGTTAAGTGTTCTGGAATTCTCATTTCTTTTGCAATGTTATTCATAATTTGCTGCCATCCACACAGTTGAATACCTTTGCATAATCAATAAAGCACAAGTAAAAGTCTTTCTGGTAGCCTCTGCCTTCAGCCAGAATCCATCTGACATCAGCAATGATATCCCTCATTCCACGTCCTCTTCTGAATCCAGCTTGAATTTCTGGGAGTATCCTGTCAATGTACTGCTGCAACCACTTTTGCGTTTTAGTTTCTTTGTGTCTCTAAGTCTAAGGTGTGTCTCTTGTAGGCAGCACATAGACGGATCGTGTTTCTTTATCCAGTCCGAGACTCTCTGTCTCTTTATTGGTGCATTTAGTCCATTTACATTCAGCGTAATTACAGATAAATAAGTGTTTAGTGTTGTCATTTTGATGCCTTTTTATGTGTGTTGTTGACAATTTCATTTTTCCACATACTTTTTTGTGCTGAGACGTTTTTCTTACTAAATTGTGAGATCCTCATTTTCGTAGTGTTTGACTTTATGTTTGTTGAGTCATTACGTTTTTCTTGGCTTTTATCTTGAGTTATGGAGTTGTTATACCCCTTTGTGGTTACCTTATTATTTACCCCTATTTTTCTAAGTAAAAACCTAACTTGTATTGTTCTATATCGCCTTGTATTACTCTCCATATGGCAGTTCTATGCCTCCTGTATCTAGTCCCTCTTTTTGATTATTGTGATCTTTTATATATTGACTTCTGTGATTCCCTGTTATGAGTATTTTTTTTTTTTAATTAATCTTAATTTGTTTTTGTGATTTCCCTATTTGAGTTGATATCAGGATGTTCTGTTTTGTGACCTTGTGTTGTGCTGGTATCTGATATTATTGGTTTTCTGACCAAACAATATCCTTTAGTATTTCTTGTAGCTTTGGTTTGGTTTTTGCAAATTCTCTAAACTTGTGTTTATCTGTAAATATCTTAATTTTGCCTTCATATTTCAGAGAGAGTTTTGCTGGATATGTGATCCTTGGCTGGCAGTTTTTGTCCTTCAGTGCTCTGTATATGTCGTCCCATTCCCTTCTTGCCTGCATGGTTTCTGCTGAGTAGTCTGAACTTATTCTTATTGATTCTCCCTTGAAGGAAACCTTTCTTTTCTCCCTGGCTGCTTTTAAAATTTTCTGTTTGTCTTTGGTTTTGGCGAGTTTGATGATAATATGTCTTGGTGTTTTTCTTTTTGGATCAATCTTAAATGGGGTTCGATGAGCATCTTGGATAGATATCCTTTCGTCTTTCATGATGTCAGGGAAGTTTTCTGTCAGGAGTTCTTCAGCTATTTTCTCTGTGTTTTCTGTCCTCCCTCCCTGTTCTGGGACTCCAATCACACGCAAGTTATCCTTCTTGATAGAGTCCCACATGATTCTTAGGGTTTCTTCATTTTTTTAAATTCTTTTATCTGATTTTTTTTCAGCTATCTCGGTGTTAATTCCCTGGTCCTCCAGATGTCCCAGTCTGCATTCTAATTGCTCGAGTCTGCTCCTCTGACTTCCTATTGCGTTGTCTAATTCTGTAATTTTATTGTTAATCTTTTGGATTTCTACATGCTGTCTCTCTATGGATTCTTGCAACTTATTAATTTTTCCACTATGTTCTTGAATAATCTTTTTGAGTTCTTCAACAGTTTTATGAGTGTGTTCCTTGGCTTTTTCTGCAGTTTGCCTTATTTCGTTTCTGATGTCTTGAAGCATTCTGTAAATTAGTTTTTTATATTCTGTATCTGATAATTCCAGGATTGTATCTTCATTTGGGAAAGATTTTGATTCTTTTGTTTGGGGGGTTGTAGAAGCTGTCATGGTCTGCTTCTTTATGTGGTTTGATATGGACTGCTGTCTCCAAGCCATCACTGGGAAACTAGTTTTTCCAGAAAATCAGCTAAAAAAAAATGCAGTCGGATCCCTATCAGAATTGCCTTTGGATTATAACCGCCACCTTGTTCCCTGTAAGGATGAAGGTCTGAGATTTGGATCATATATGCTTGGCTGTAGCTGGTCCTGTGTTTTTAGTCCAATTAGAGGTGGATTTTTGGTCCCTGGTTTTTTGTTGTTGTTGTTGTTTTTGTTCCTTCTCTCAGGCCGAAAGAGTGGGTTAGGAAAAGACCAAAAGAAAAAAGAAAAAAAAGGGGGGGGGGGAGCAAAGCCGCCGCGGAGCCAGAGCCGTTCCCCCTCTGGCTCAGGCAATTCCAGTGTTAATGAAGCTGCCTGGGGAGGTTGGGGGAGGGATCAGAGATATAGGAGAGTAGCACCTCAGAATATAGCCAGAGTTGCTTGTCTTGCTTGGAATGACTATTATATCTGAGATTCCCACGGGGCGTGTCGACTATGTGTGCTGGCTGTGTGGAGATTGCCCCCGGGGGTCTGGCCCTCTGAAGCCACCCGCTGCCTGTCCAAATCCTAGCATGAAGGTTCCCCTGCTGGGACGCTTTACTCCCGGCTCCAAAATCAGTCGCTGCCTCCCGGAGACTTCTCGTCCAGCCAGCCGCGTCACCGCAACGCCTCCGCAAACCAGCTGGGCCCCCTCCCGGGGTTAGTTCAGGGGAGTGGAGCATTTCCCCGTGCTTGTGCCATGACAGCGCCCAGTCAAAATCCCGGCGGCACGATTCCACGGCTCGGACCCTGCTCTTCCAGCTCCAAGACCTGTCACTGCCTCCCGGGGACTTCTCCCACCAGCTGCGTCCCCACGCCGCCGGCGAGAACTGGCTGGGCCCCCTCCCAGGGTGAGTTCACGGGGGTTGGGCTGGGCCCCTTGTTTGCGCCGTCAGCTCCCCTGGGCTCTGCCCTAAATTGGGCACCAAAGGTTACCTGACTGGGACGCTGGCTCCAGGCTCTGAAAACAATCGCTGCTTCCCCGTATTTGTTTGTTTTCTGTCTCTAAATCTGTGTTTGTTGCTCAGGGTTCGTAGATTGTTATGTACATGATCGATTCACTTGTTTTTCCGAGTCTTTGTTGCAAGAGGGATTCGAGGTAGCGTTGACCTGGTCCGCCATCT
This sequence comes from Elephas maximus indicus, assembly GCF_024166365.1. Lineage (NCBI taxonomy): Eukaryota > Metazoa > Chordata > Mammalia > Proboscidea > Elephantidae > Elephas > Elephas maximus. Next base: position 81,246,935 of record NC_064819.1, on the reverse strand, counting down.
TGGCCCCGCCTCCCTGCAACCACTTTTGAATGAATTCAGCAAAATTTTACTTGTGTAAATAATATCATTTAATAATTTCTGCATTCTGTGGGATCATTTTTCTTTGGAATAGGCATAAATATGGATGTCTTCCAGGCAATTGGCCAGGTAGCTGTCTTCCAAATCTCTTGGCAAAGAAAGGTGAGCATTTCCAGTGCTGCATCCATTTGCTGAAAGATCTCATTTGGTATTCCCTCAATTCCTGAAGCCTTGTTTTTCACCAATACCTTCAGTGCATCTTGGACTGCTTCTTTCAGTGCCATTGGTTCTTGAGCATATGCTACTTCCTATAATGATTGAACACCGACCAATTCTTTTTGGTACAGTGACTCTGTATTCCCTCCATCTTCTTTTGATGTTTCCTGTGCTGTTAACAATTTAGAGCATAGAATTCTTCAGTATGGCAACTTCAGGCTTGAATTTTTTTCTTCAGCTCTTTCAGATTGAGAAATGCTGGGCATGTTCTTCCCTTTTGGTTTTCTAACTCCAGGTTTTCGCACGTGTCATAACACTTTACTTTGTCTTCCTCAGCTGACCTTTGAAATCTTCTGTTCTGCTCTTCATTTCTTCCTTTCACTTTAGCTACTATGTGTTCAACAGTAAGTTTCAGTTTCTTCTAAAAACCATTTAGGCCTTTTCTTTCTTTCCTCTCTTTTTCACGTCTCTTGCTTTCTTTATGTATGATGTCCACGATGTCATTCCACAACTCGTCTGGTCATTAGTGTTCAATGTGTTAAATCTATTCTTGGTTTAATCTATTCTTGAGTTAGTCTATAAGTTCAGGTGGAATATACTCAAGGTCATACTTGGCTTCTGGACTGGTTCTAATTTTCTTAAGCTTCAACTTGAACTTGCAAATGAGCAATCGATGGTCTGTTCTGTAGTCATCCCATGAACTTGTTATGACTGATGATATTGACTTTTCCATTTTCTCTTTCCACAGCTATAGTTGATTTGATTCCTGTGTATTCCATCTGGTGAGGCCCACATGTATAGTTGCAGTTTATGTTGGTGAAAAAAAGTGTGGTTAAGAAGTCATTGGTCTTGCAATATTTTATCATGTGATCTCCAGCATAGTTTCCATCACCAAGGCCATATTTTCCATCTACAGATATTTCTTTGTTTCTAACTTTTGCATTCCAATTACTAGTAATTATCAATACATCCTGATTTTTCAATTTCAGACTATAGAAGTTGGTAAAAATGTTCATTTTTTATCTTTGCCTTTAGCGGTTGGTGCATAAATTTGAATAATAGCCATATTTACTGGTCTTCTTTTGTACGTATGGATATTATCCTATCACTGGCAGCATTGTACTCAGGAAAAATCTTGAAATGTTCTTTTCGATGACGAACCCAAAACCATTCCTCTTCAATTTGTCATTCTCAGCATAGTAGACAATATGTTTGTCTGATTCAAAATTGGCAATACCAGTAATCAGCTCACTAATGCCTAGGATATTGATCTTTATGCATTCCTTTTCATTTTTGACAATTGGCAATTTTCCTAGATCCATACTTTGCACATTCGACATTCTGGTTATTAATGGATGTTTGTAGGTGTTTCATCTGATTTTGGGTACTGCCGCATCAGCAAATGAAGGTCCCAAAAGCTTGACTTCATCCAAACCATTAAGGTCTACTCTACTTTGAGGAGGGAGCCCTTTCCCATTCATCTTTTGAGCACCTTGCAACCTGAGGGGCTCATCCTCTGGCACTGATTCAGACAATGTTCTCCTGCTGGACTCAGTTGCTGGAGGCTGCAGTAGTTGTGGTCCATTAGCACTTTGGACTAACCTGTCTCTCATATCTTTGGGTTTCGTCATTCTCCCTTGCTGCAGACAAGATGGGACCAACAGGCATATTTTAGATGGCCACACACAAGCTTTTAAGACCCAAGACGCTATTTGCTAAAGTAGGATCTAGAACATTTTCTTTATAAACTATGTTATGCCAATCGAGCTAGATGTTCTCTTAGACCATGAACCCCAACCTTCAGCCCAGTAATTCAGTTCCTCAGAGAAAATGAATGTGTCTATAAATCTTCTATGACATTGCCTTGGTCAAGTTGTGCTGACTTCCCCAGTAGTCGGTACTGTCTTACTCTTCACCCAAGTTAACTACTTATGAATTGTCTAGTTAGTATTTTTTCCCTTCCTACAACGCCTCTCTCTCATAACCATCAAAGATCTTTCTTTCTGTGTATAAACCTTTTCATAAGTTTTATAATAGAGGTCTCATATAATATTTGTCCTTTTGTTATTGACTAATTTCACTCAGCATAATGCTGTCAAGATTCATCCATGTTGTGAGATGTTTCACAGTCATCATTGTTCCTTATTTTTGCATAGTATCCAGAACGCTCCTTAGACGCAAGGATAGCTAGGCTGCATCTTACATACTTTAGACCTGTTGTCAGGAGGGCTCAGTCCCTGGAAAAGGACATCATGCTTGGCAAAGTTCAGGGTTGGTGGAAAAGAGGAAAACCCTCAATGAAGTCGATTGACACAGTGGCTACAACAAGAAGCTCAAGCATAACAATGATTGTAAGGTTGGTGCAAGACCAGGCAGTGTTTCGTTCTCTTGTGCATAGGGTCACTATGAGTCAGAACCGACTCCATGGCACCTAACAACAACAACAACAACAAGTATTCCATTGTGTGTCCGTACCATAGTTTGTTTATCCATTCATTTGTTGATGGGCACATAGGTTGTTTCCATATTTTTGCTATTGTGAATAATGCTGGAATGAACATGGGTGAGCATATGTTTATTCCTGTGACGGCTCTTATTTCTCTAAGATATATTCCTAGGAGCAAGATTAGCATACACCAGTACATGGTATTTCTATTTCTAACCTTTTAAAAAAGCATCGTGTTATTTCCAATGCAGTTGTACCATTTTGCTTACCCACCTGCAGTGCATTAGAGTTCCGATCTTCCCAAAGACTCTACAACAATTGTCATTTTTTGTTTTTTTGATTTGTGCCAGCAATATTGGGGTGAGGTGGTATCTCATTGTAGTTTTGATTTGCATTTCTCTAATGGCTAGTGGAAAACCCTGGTGGTGTAGTGGTTAAGTGCTACAGCTGCTAACCAAAGGGTCGGCAGTTCAAATCTGCCAGATGCTCCTTGGAAACTCTATGGGGCAGTTCTACTCTGTCCTATTGGGTCACTGTGAGTTGCAATGGACTCGATGGCACTGGGTTTTGTTTTTCTGGTTAATGGCTAGTGATCACAAGCATTTCCTTCTGTGCCTGTTAGCTGCCTGAACATCTTTGTTGAACTGTCTGTTCATACTCTTTGCCCATGTTTTAATTGGATGATTTGTCTTTTTGTAATAGAGGTGTTGAATTTTCCTATGAAATTTAGAGACTAGACCTTTGTCAGATATGTCATAGCCATACATTTTTTCCTAGTCTGTTGGATCTCTTTTTACTCTTTTGATGAAGCCTTTTGATGAACATAAATGTTTAAATACTAGTGGCTCAGTGGTGGAGCACGTGCTTAGCATACATGAGGACCCAGGTTCATTACCCAATATCTCCATTTTTTCTTTCCTCACAAAGCATGTCCAAAGATCTTTACTCTCAGAAACCTCTTTCTTAAGTAGAGTTGTTTTGGCCTTGGTGCTTCTTTCTTAACTAACTCATTGGCACAATGGTACTCACATAAATTTGTTTTTTTGTTTTTTTGTTTTTTGCCATTTCTATTATCCATACATTCCCTCCAAGCATCCTCAACAATCGCTGGTATATAGGCCACTGTCTGCATGGCCCAAAGACTAAGCAGTCATTCAATAGGGTTTGGGGGAAGTTGAGGGTTAAGTGGCCACAGAATCTGAAAGAAGAATAACCTGCTCTACCGTCTGGGAAAAATCAGTGTTCCTTATCTGGAATGGAGAACACATGATTCTCAAAAAATGTCTGAGAAAGAACTCATTCCTGCCAAAGAAGACAGACATTTCCTTGTCTCATCTTCTTTTCTGGCATGTTCTACAATGTTGAGAAGTAGATGTTTAACCCCGATTTGGGCTGAGGATGCAAAGACTCCCTACACTGTCTTGTCTGCCTCTTATTCACAGACATGGATATCGTGCAGATAGAAGTCATCGAAGAGCATGGCAACATCTTTCTCCGTCTGTCCTGAACTCATTCTCTGGTGGTTGGGAGAGTCCCACCTCTTGAAGAGGCTGCCAAAGAAAAAATGGAGCACAAATTCTAAACTCTCATGAGTCAAAAGAGGTGAACACAGACACATTAACCCACAGACCTTGGGTAGAGTCTACATCATTCCAGGACAGTTGTCGGATCCTTGTGGAACGATTCTACATTTCCCTATAAATATTTTCAATTATTGATGCTCAGAGTAATAATAACAATCTTGGTGAATCAATGGGGAGTTGATCATACAATCCCAGATATGAACGAAGACACTTTTTCTGCTTTGACCTAAACTGGGAGAAAATCTTGCAGAGGGACTTTGAAGAGGAAGGCTTGAAGGCAAGAAAAAGGCTAGTTTCTCCACAGGAAGAGGGGATCAGTTATGGCAGAAGAGGTGGAAGCCAAGAGACCTGTAGGTCTCTTATAGTGTATCATCCCCTTTCCTCTTCTCTCCAAAAGCTGCAACTATCCACCTTCTACCAGTCTGTCACAGGTCATTCCTAAGCCAATTTTGAGGTCACCTACTTGACTTGCCAGGGACTAAACTACATTGCCTCTGCATCTATACTAGGACTGAGGAAAATGTGGCTGAGTATGTACCTATTACTAATTCTATAGAGTCTCTGACTTTCGGTGGTCACAGTCTACTCTTTAAGCTCCTTTTGAGCTAAGAGCAGGGTGTGAAGAGTTGAGAAGCCAGATAGAATTTCTTTAGGAGTAAGTTGGGGTTCAGTAGGCTTTGTTTAAGAGTTAGAACTACATGGAGCAAACAAAAGGGAACTTTCTTTTTTATGATTTGCATTTCAAGCAAAACTTAGTAAACTTCCTCAGTCACAGGGGTGATCAATCAAAAAGCTACTGGCCCATCTCGCATTTTTTCTCAGTACTGCTCCAACCACATTCATGTACAGAAATCGGGAAATCCCTGCAGCTGCCACTGAAACCATCGACATCAACGACATCTGAATTGCGAACAAAAATTCAGCCTCTGGTGTACCCTCCAATGTGCTTAGCCTGTATAGCTCAGGCAGGAAAGATCAAAGAATTGCTCTCAAAGGCAAGGCAGTCTTGGGCAAAATGAACTGAATCATCTTCTGGAACAAGCCTGCTTCTCTTTTCCTTGCCCCCTTCCTCCCTCTCCTTCTTCTCCTCTCTTCCTTCAGTTCACACCACCCAACCTCTTTCCTTTCGCCATCAACTGAAGTTCCTCTCTCTCCTCCAGAATGACATTTTCAGAATAGTTCAGTGCATTCCTAGTCCCATGCATGCCCATTTTAACCACTGTACTGAGATTCAGGTGTAGGTGATATCTTTATTTACCATGTCACTTGATTATTTCTTCTTCCGCCTATACCACACAGTGTAACATCTCCCCAGCATAGGCTGACTCGGTCAGGCAAAGTGCAGAGCTGGGAGAACTGGAAGTTGGATAAATTTTTTCCTCTGAATTTAGAACACTTTGACCTCTTGATGGAGGTGAAGAATTTGTAAGAGAATCTAAAACATGTTTGGAAGAAATACTTCAAAAACTTACATTCGAATTGATGGTCAAAATGTGGTTAAGGCAGAAAGCCTCAACTCTTTGCTCATCGGAGACTGAGGTTTGAGAACCTAACAAGGCACATGGAGGGCTTTTATTTAAAATTAGCCCTGCAGGTTGTCTTCAGCTGCTGTCATTTCTTCATTCATTCTAGAGAGGCCAATTCTGAAAGATGAGCGTCACAGAATGGAGTGTTTCTTATTTTCTGTTCTCTTCTTTATTTTCAGTCACACCAGAGGCCTGTTTTGACCAGAACTCTCTGACACATACACTACTTGTCTTCTGGCTTCTCTATCATTCTTTGACTTTTTTCTTATGTGTAAATTAGAGTTACAAATAAATAATATTAATTTTACTTCCCTGTTTAGTTAATTGAGTCCCCGAGTGTTGCAAATGGCTAACATGTTGGGCTGACAGCCAAAGAGGTGGATGTTGCAATCCACCCAGAAGCCCTGGGAAGAAAGCCTGGACCATCTACATCTGAATAAATCAGCCTTGGAAAACCCTATGGAGCACAATTGTTCTCTGACACACTTGGGGTCACCATTCATCAGAATCAACTTGAAGGCAACTGGTTTGTATTTTTATTTTATTTTAGTTAATAGTGTTAAATTATAAATATAGAAAGCAGGCATGATTTAGATTAATATCATTTTAGGCAAGGCCAAGGAGGCAGAGTAGTCAGACACTTCCTGTGGTTCCTCTTACAACGAAGACCCCCAAACATTAGTGAATTGATTATATATGACAATCTAGGAACCCTGAACATCAAAGAAAAAGTTGGGGAATTGAGCTAAGCAGCAGGGGGAGGGAGAGGTGATTCAGGAGCAGGGAGGAGTTGCCAGACCTGACCGGTACTGGCACCCTGTAGGCTGGATCAGCTGGTGTGAGCAGTGAGGCAACTGTGGCATTCTGGATAAATTTACCACACTGGGAGAGACCAAGTTGTAGAGGGATGGCTCAAATCTCCAGAACAAGCAAGGAACAGCACTCCATCAGTGAAAGATAAGTAAAAGTTTCTAACCTACCAGCAGATCCAAAAAAGAAAATAACAGAAATCCTTTTTGGAAGTACCTCTCTCCCATTTACCTTACCCCTCCCCACTCTGCTTTGGTCCCAGTCAGCTTCAGCAATTGCTGCACTCCCTGGGTTGGAAGTAGGACGCGTCTTGCATCCTGACCCATTCTCCCAGCTTTGGAAAAGGAAAAAATAACAAACAGGAAAAAATAATCTGCCAGCTCTCCTAAGCTGAGAACTCAGGGTAGACACAGAACCTTTGCCTAGGCATAGGCATAAGGGTTCCATGAACTTTGAATGCCTTTCACTCCGGTAAAGATGTGTTTAAAGATGTGTGTGGGCCCATTTCAGCAGCATAGACCCTCATTAGCAGTGTATACCAGGGTATATACCTGAAGATTATTTTCATCTGTACCTGCTATAATGGGGAGTGAGAGATTCATGACCTCTGACACCACCCTGCCCATTAGACAGGGTCCTCACCTACTCACATCAGGGCCTGAAGACTGGTGGCTTCACACATTCCACCAAGCCACCCGTGATAGGGGTACAAGAATAAGTGGCAACTCCCAGTACTTACAGTCAATGTCATCGGGTGCCCATAGTCTGGCTGCAAAACCCACGTAACTACATGCTCTAGGGAGCCGGGACATACCTTCCACCCAGACACTCAGGGGCAGCTGTCAGCCCCCTGCCTTTATCAGTGCATTACCCTGTACTGCAGCCAGATATTGGTGCCTACTCCAATCATCCCTGCCCTTTTAGGACTGTAGGTGACGGTCTGTACCACACACTCAGTGGCTGGTGACCTGGACACTTGAGCTGAATCCACACAAGAAAAGTAAATGGACTTCTGGGCTCACATACCTAGTAACAGTTCTAACCACCAGGGGACAGGACATGAGAGGTCAAAGATGCCAAAAATCACAGTATCTGACACGACAAGCCTATTTGGGCATATCAAAACAAAGCAAAACAAGCTAGGACACAGTAAGCGAACATAAATAAATGTAATAACTTATTGAGGGCTTGGGAACAACAGTCAATATCAAATCACATAAAGAGGCAGACCATGATGTCTTCAGCAAACCACCAAATCAAAGATTCAAGAAATCTTCTGGAGGAAGAGAACCTCTTGGTAGATCCCAAAAGAAAGCTGCCAAGACAGTTATAATCAAACTTGCCAAAATCAAAGATAAACAGAGAATTTTAAGAGCACCTAGGGAAAAATGAAAAGTCATCTACAAGGGAGAATCGGTAAGACTAAGCTCTGACTACTCAACAGAATCCATGCAGGCAAGAAGGTACCAGGATGACATATATAAAGAATTGAAGTAAAAAATTGCAAGCCAAGAATTATATATCCAGCAAAACTGTCTCTCAAATAGTATGGCAAAATTAGGGCATTTCCAGATAAACAGAAGTTTAGGGAACTTGTTAAAACCAAACCAAAATTGCAAGAACTACTAAACTGAGTCCTCTGGTTAGAAAATCAATAACATCAGATAACATCCCAAGACTAGAACACAGGACACAGCAACCAGATATCAACCCAGAGAGGGAAGACACAAAAATAAATCAAAGCTAAAACACTGAAAATAGGGCAACAGAAACATCAACATGTCATAGATGACAACATTAAAACAAATAAGAGGGACCAAAAAGTGTAGTCATAGTTCTTTCATATAGAGAGAAATTTAAGGTGATATAAAGACAAAAAGATTGGTTTAAACTTAGAAAAATAGAGATAAATATTATGGTAACCACAAATGACACTAAAAATCTTATGCATCAAAATAAAAAACAAGAAAAAGTAAAGACTCAGCAAATACAAAACCAACAACACTGAAAAAATGGAAAGGAAATACATAAAAACAACTCAGCACAGAAAATTAAGTGGAACAAAAAAACTGTTGATAACACATTAAAAAAGAAAAAAAACCTCAAAATGACAGTTGCTCATGTGGAAGTTCAAGACAAAACTGAAGCAAATTAAAACAAGTCCACAAGGGCCTAAATACAGCCCGTACATAAACATACACATACATAAACGTGTGATCCAACTATTGTGATCCTAGGTATCAAATGAAGTAAAAGCTTATGTCCACCAAAAACCTGCCCACAAATGTTCATAGCAGCTTTACTGATAATTGCCAAAAACTGGAAACAATCAAGATGTCTTTCAATAGGTGAATAAACATGGTGTGGCACATCCCTATAATGGGGTGTTATTCAGCAACAAAAATAAGTGAGCTTTCAAGCTATGAAAAGCGGCAGAGGAGGAGGAATCTCAAATGCATATTGCTAAGTGATTGAAGTCAATCTGGAAAAGCTACATATTGTATGATTTCAAATTCATCACACACTGGAAAAGGCAAAATTTTGGACAGTGAAAAGATCAATGGAGGAGGCGGAGCCAAGATGGCGGACTAGGCAGACGCTACCTCGGATCCCTCTTACAACAAAGACACGGAAAAACAAGTGAATCGATCACATACATAACAATCTACGAACCCTGAACAACAAACACAGATTTAGAGACGGAGAACGAACTAATACGGGGAAGCAGCGATTGTTTCCAGAGCCTGGAGCCAGCATACCAGTCAGGCGGCTTCATTAACATCTGAATAGCCTGAGCCAGAGGGAGAACTCTGATAGGGATCTGACTGCAGTTTTTTTTTAGCGGATTTTCTGGAAAAACTAGTTTCCCAGTGATGGCTCGGAGACAACAATCCATATCAAACCACTTAAAGAAGCAGACCGTGACAGCTTCTCCAACTCCCCAAACAAAAGAATCAAAATCTTTCCCAAATGAAGATACAATTTTGGAATTATCAGATACAGAATATAAAAAACTAATTTACAGAATGCTTAATGATATCACAAATGAAATTAGGATATCTGCAGAAAAAGCCAAGGAACACACTGATAAAACTGTTGAAGAACTCAAAAAGATTATTCAAGAACATACTGGAAAAATTAATAAGTTGCAAGAATCCATAGAGAGACAACATGTAGAAATCCAAAACATTAACAATAAAATAACAGAATTAGACAACACACTAGGAAGTCAGAGGAGCAGACTCGAGCAATTAGAATGCAGACTGGGACATCTGGAGGACCAGGGAATCAACACCAACATAGCTGAAAAAAAATCAGATAAAAGAATTAAAAAAAATGAAGAAACCCTAAGAATTATGTGGGACTCTATCAAGAAGGATAACCTGCGGGTGATTGGAGTCCCAGAACAGGGAGGGGGGACAGAAAACACAGAGAAAATAGTTGAAGAACTTCTGACAGAAAACTTCCCTGACATCATGAAAGACGAAAGGATATCTATCCAAGATGCTCATCGAACCCCATTTAAGATTGATCCAAAAAGAAAAACACCAAGACATATTATCATCAAACTCACCAAAACCAAAGATAAACAGAAAATTTTAAAAGCAGCCAGGGAGAAAAGAAAGGTTTCCTTCAAGGGAGAATCAATAAGAATATGTTCTGACTACTCAGCAGAAACCATGCAGGCAAGAAGGGAATGGGACGACATATACGGAACACTGAAGGAGAAGAACTGCCAACCAAGGATCATATATCCAGCAAAACTCTCTCTGAAATATGAAGGCGAAATTAAGATATTTACAGACAAACACAAGTTTAGAGAATTTGCAAAAACCAAACCAAAGCTACAAGAAATACTAAAGGATATTGTTTGGTCAGAGAACCAATAATATCAGATATCAGCACAACACAAGGTCACAAAACAGAACGTCCTGATATCAACTCAAATAGGGAAATCACAAAAACAAACAAATTAAGATTAATTAAAAAAAAAATACACATAACAGGGAATCATGGAAGTCAATAGGTAAAAGATCACAATAATCAAAAAGAGGGACTAAATACAGGAGGCATTGAACTGCCATATGGAGAGTGATACAAGGCGATATAGAACAATACAAGATAGGTTTTTACTTAGAAAAATAGGGGTATATAATGAGGTAACCACAAAAAGGTATAACAACTCTATAACTCAAGACAAAAACCAAGAAAAACGTAACGACTCAACTAACATAAAGTCAAACACTATGAAAGTGAGGATCTCACAATTTACTAAGAAAAACGCCTCAGCACAAAAAAGTATGTGGAAAAATGAAATTGTCAACAACACACATAAAAAGGCATCAAAATGACAGCACTAAAAACTTATTTATCTATAATTACCCTGAATGTAAATGGACTAAATGCACCAATAAAGAGACAGAGAGTCACAGACTGGATAAAGAAACACGATCCATCTATATGCTGCCTACAAGAGACACACCTTAGACTTAGAGACACAAACAAACTAAAACTCAAAGGATGGAAAAAAGTATATCAAGCAAACAATAAGCAAAAAAGAAGAGGAGTAGCAATATTAATTTCTGACAAAATAGACTTTAGACTTAAATCCACCACAAAGGATAAAGAAGGACACTATATAATGATAAAAGGGACAATTGATCAGGAAGACATAACCATATTAAATATTTACGCACCCAATGACAGGGCTGCAAGATATATAAATCAAATTTTAACAGAACTGAAAAGCGAGATAGATACCTCCACAATTATAGTAGGAGACTTCAACACACCCCTTTCGGAGAAGGACAGGACATCCAGTAAGAAGCTCAACAGAGACACGGAAGATCTAATTACAACAATCAACCAACTTGACCTCATTGACTTATACAGAACTCTCCACCCAACTGCTGCAAAATATACTTTTTTTTCTAGCGCACATGGAACATTCTCTAGAATAGACCACATATTAGGTCATAAAACAAACCTTTGCAGAGTCCAAAACATCGAAATATTACAAAGCATCTTCTCAGACCACAAGGCAATAAAACTAGAGATCAATAACAGAAGAACGAGGGAAAAGAAATCAAATACTTGGAAAATGAACAATACCCTCCTGAAAAAAGACTGGGTTATAGAAGACATCAAGGAGGGAATAAGGAAATTCATAGAAAGCAACGAGAATGAAAATACTTCCTATCAAAACCTCTGGGACACAGCAAAAGCAGTGCTCAGAGGCCAATTTATATCAATAAATGCACACATACAAAAAGAAGAAAGAGCCAAAATCAGAGAACTGTCCCTACAACTTGAACAAATAGAAAGTGAGCAACAAAAGAATCCATCAGGCACCAGAAGAAAACAAATAATAAAAATTAGAGCTGAACTAAATGAATTAGAGAACAGAAAAACAATTGAAAGAATTAACAAAGCCAAAAGCTGGTTCTTTGAAAAAATTAACAAAATTGATAAACCATTGGCTAGACTGACTAAAGAAATACAGGAAAGGAAACAAATAACCCGAATAAGAAATGAGAAGGACCACATCACAACAGAACCAAATGAAATTAAAAGAATCATTTCAGATTATTATGAAAAATTGTACTCTAACAAATTTGAAAACCTAGAAGAAATGGATGAATTCCTTGAAAAACACTACCTACCTAAACTAACACATTCAGAAGCAGAACAACTAAATAGACCCATAACAAAAAAAGAGATTGAAACGGTAATCAAAAAACTCCCAACAAAAAAAAGTCCTGGCCCGGACGGCTTCACAGCAGAGTTCTACCAAATTTTCAGAGAAGAGTTAACACCACTACTACTAAAGGTATTCCAAAGCATAGAAAATGACGGAATACTACCCAACTCATTCTATGAAGCCACCATCTCCCTGATACCAAAACCAGGTAAAGACATTACAAAAAAAGAAAATTATAGACCTATATCCCTCATGAACATTGATGCAAAAATCCTCAACAAAATTCTAGCCAATAGAATCCAACAACACATCAAAAAAATAATTCACCCTGATCAAGTGGGATTTATACCAGGTATGCAAGGCTGGTTTAATATCAGAAAAACCATTAATGTAATCCATCACATAAATAAAACAAAAGACAAAAACCACATGATCTTATCAATTGATGCAGAAAAGGCATTTGACAAAGTCCAACACCCATTTATGATAAAAACTCTTACCAAAATAGGAATTGAAGGAAAATTCCTCAACATAATAAAGGGCATCTACGCAAAGCCAACAGCCAATATCACTCTAAATGGAGAGAACCTGAAAGCATTTCCCTTGAGAACGGGAACCAGACAAGGATGCCCTTTATCACCGCTCTTATTCAACATCGTGTTGGAAGTCTTAGCCAGGGCAATCAGGCTAGACAAAGAAATAAAAGGTATCCGGATTGGCAAGGAAGAAGTAAAGTTATCACTATTTGCAGATGACATGATTATATACACAGAAAACCCTAAGGAATCCTCCAGAAAACTACTGAAACTAATAGAAGAGTTTGGCAGAGTCTCAGGTTATAAAATAAACATACAAAAATCACTTGGATTCCTCTACATCAACAAAAAGAACACCGAAGAGGAAATAACCAAATCAATACCATTCACGGTAGCCCCCAAGAAGATAAGATACTTAGGAATAAATCTTACCAAGGATGTAAAAGACCTATACAAAGAAAACTACAAAGCTCTACTACAAGAAATTCAAAAGGACATACTTAAGTGGAAAAACATACCTTGCTCATGGATAGGAAGACTTAACATAGTAAAAATGTCTATTCTACCAAAAGCCATCTATACATTTAACGCACTTCCGATCCAAATTCCAATGTCATATTTTAAGGGGATAGAGAAACAAATCACCAATTTCATATGGAAGGGAAAGAAGCCCCGGATAAGCAAAGCACTACTGAAAAAGAAGAAGAAAGTGGGAGGCCTCACCTTACCTGACTTCAGAACCTATTATACAGCCACAGTAGTCAAAACAGCCTGGTATTGGTACAACAACAGACACATAGACCAATGGAACAGAATTGAGAACCCAGACATAGATCCATCCACGTATGAGCAGCTGATATTTGACAAAGGACCAGTGTCAATTAACTGGGGAAAAGACAGCCTTTTTAACAAATGGTGCTGGCATAACTGGATATCCATTTGCAAAAAAATGAAACAGGACCCATACCTCACACCATGCACAAAAACTAACTCCAAGTGGATCAAAGACCTAAACATAAAGACTAAAACGATAAAGATCATGGAAGAAAAAATTGGGACAACCCTAGGAGCCCTAATACAAGGTATAAACAGAATACAAAACATTACCAAAAATGATGAAGAGAAACCCGATAACTGGGAGCTCCTAAAAATCAAACACCTATGCTCATCTAAAGACTTCACCAAAAGAGTAAAAAGACCACCTACAGATTGGGAAAGAATTTTCAGCTATGACATCTCCGACCAGCGCCTGATCTCTAAAATCTACATGATTCTGTCAAAACTCAACCACAAAAAGACAAACAACCCAATCAAGAAGTGGGCAAAGGATATGAACACACATTTCTCTAAAGAAGATATTCAGGCAGCCAACAGATACATGAGAAAATGCTCTCGATCATTAGCCATTAGAGAAATGCAAATTAAAACTACGATGAGATTCCATCTCACACCAGCAAGGCTGGCATTAATCCAAAAAACACAAAATAATAAATGTTGGAGAGGCTGCGGAGAGATTGGAACTCTCATACACTGCTGGTGGGAATGTAAAATGGTACAACCACTTTGGAAATCTATCTGGCGTTATCTTAAACAGTTAGAAATAGAACTACCATACAACCCAGAAATCCCACTCCTCGGAATATACCCTAGAGATACAAGAGCCTTCATACAAACAGATATATGCACACCCATGTTTATTGCAGCTCTGTTTACAATAGCAAAAAGTTGGAAGCAACCAAGGTGTCCATCAACGGATGAATGGGTAAATAAATTGTGGTATATTCACACAATGGAATACTACGCATCGATAAAGAACAGTGACGAATCTCTGAAACATTTCATAACATGGAGGAACCTGGAAGGCATTATGCTGAGCAAAATGAGTCAGAGGCAAAAGGACAAATACTGTATAAGACCATTATTATAAGATCTTGAGAAATAGTAAACCTGAGAAGAACACATACTTTTGTGGTTACGAGGGGGGGAGGGAGGGAGGGTGGGAGAGGGTTTTTTTATTGATTAATCAGTAGATAAGAACTGCTTTAGGTGAAGGGAAAGACAACACTCAATACATGGAAGGTCAGCTCAATTGGACTGGACCAAAAGCAAAGAAGTTTCCGGGATAAAATGAATGCTTCAAAGCTCAGCGGAGCAAGCGCGGGGGTCTGGGGAACATGGTTTGCGGGGACTTCTAAGTCAATTGGCAAAATAATTCTATTATGAAATCATTCTGCATCCCACTTTGAAATGTGGCGTCTGGGGTCTTAAATGCTAACAAGCAGCCATCTAAGATGCAGCAATTGGTCTCAACCCACCTGGAGCAAAGGAAAATGAAGAACACCAAGCCCACATGACAACTAAGAGCCCAAGAGACAGAAAGGGCCACATGAACAAGAGACCTACATCATCCTGAGACCAGAAGAACTAGTTGGTGCCCGGCCACAATCGATGACTGCCCTGACAGGGAGCTCAGCAGAGGACCCCTGAGGGAGCAGGAGAGCAGTGGGATGCAGACCCCAAATTCTCATAAGAAGACCAAACTTAATGGTCTGACTGAGACTGGAGGAATCCCGGCGGCCATGCTCTCCAGACCTTCTGTTGACACAGGACAGGAACCATCCCTGAAGACAACTCATCAGACATGAAAGGGACTGGTCAGCGGGTGGGAGAGAGACGCTGATGAAGAGTGAGCTAATTATATCAGGTGTACACTTGAGATTGTGTTGGCAACTCTTGTCTGGAGGGGGGATGGGAGGATAGAGAGAGAGGGAAGCCGGCAAAATTGTCAAGAAAGGAGAGACTGAAAGGGCTGACTCAAGACGGGGAGAGTAAGTGGGAGTAGGGAGTGAGATGTATGTAAACTTATATGTGACAGACTGATTGGATTTGTAAACGTTCACTTGAAGCTTAATAAAAGTTATTATAAAAAAAATAAATAAAAAAAAAAAAAAAAAAAAAAAAGATCAATGGCTGCCAGCAATTCAGTGAGGTTGGGAGGGATGAGTAGGTGAAGCACAGGACATTTTTAGGACAGTGAAACTATTCTGAATGATACTGGATTGATGGGTGCTTGACATTACACATATTGCTTTTACAGCATCAAACAGCCAAGATACCAGCCAGCATTTACACACACACACTCACATACACACACACAGAAATATATACACCTCCCCTTCAGTTTTGTGTATGACACTTTAGTTTTCTCCTTAAGTGGAACCTACCACACACTGCTTCTTGTTCTTACTGTACAAATCCCATGAGCCAACTGAAAGAACAAGTCTGACAGGAAATCATGTTCTGCCAATTTCAAAAAAGACTCAATGTTATTTTTAAGAATATTAGCAAAGGCTTATATATGGGCAAACTAGCATGAGGAAAAGGAAATAAGCACTAGAAATCTGGTACCAGGAAATAAATTTTCTCTTAGTTTTCTTATGTAGTTTGAAGAACTGAGTTTTAACTGTGATAAATCTCAGGATTCCAGAAGAGCCTTGGAGCAAGCTTATTTGTTTTCTGCAAATATCCCAAATGAATTTCCAATCTCCAAATCTCAAAGTACATTTTTCAGGGTTTATCCACCCTCCACATGCCTGTGCTCACTGATCATTCACCAAATCCAAGCTGGAGACCAAAGTGTTATCATGAGGTCACTGTGTTAACATTCTGACAAGTGTGTTCCAAGATGTCTTGAATTTCATATGAGCTTACCTTCTCCCTTTCCAGACTTCCTCCAGTGTCCCTGCATCCCCAGTTTTTCAAAATCCCATTTCTGTACCTCCTTCTGTTTGGAAATGACTTTAAAAAATGTTAAATGTATAAATGCTTCATTCACTTTTGTTCTCGTCCTTTAAATCCTGTCAATTTACTTTCTATCTTACTCTAATAGTTCACCTTCCTCTACATCCTGAAGCTGCTGTTTCATGCATGACTTATGATTTCCTCTTCTGGATGTTGGTAGGGCCCCTGAGTTACCTGATACCTCCCATAAAAGAGAAAACACCCTTATAATGAAATGCAGAATGTACCACTATATCATTTTCTTCTGCTTTGGCTTTCCTCCATCAAACCCAGCCCATACATTCTGATTGAGTGAACAGCAAATATAGTGAACACTTTTAGGCCATGAAAAGATTAGTTTCCTTAGCTTTGTGCCTCAGGTTAAGACAACTATAGAGGAAATCAAAAGAGCTGAAAATGGGGACTTCTTTCTTTGACACCCATAATACAAGACAGACTTTTAACAACTCCAGGTTGTACAAAAGATACCCTGGAAACCTCTTGTGGCTATTTACCCAAAACATATTTCCAATCTCTGCCTTCACTTTCAAGTCCTATAAAGAATCAGTATCCTCCAGTGGTTCTTGAGCCCCTCCTGCCTAAAGTGGGTGCTGATGCCTCAACACTGAGCAACAGTACCTCAATGCTCATGGAGTGTGAATCTCAGGAAATAACACTTACTTTTAGATAAAGTTATCCAGCAGCACCTCAGGAACAGGTGTGTGTAGTTCAGTGGTAGAGCACATGCATTCCATGTATGAGGCCTCGTTTGCATCCTCTGCACTTCTACACTTTTCTCTGCTCCAACACCATTTAAACTCAATCTTGAAGGAATACAAATTCACTTCTCCTAATATTTTGCATTCAATTCCTGCACACATAGACAGCAAAAATAAAACCCAATGGACTTCCTTGAGTGCTCTTCTTTCTATACTATGAGCGTCTACATCCCTTAATGTGACTGTGACAGCAGAAGGAAGACGACAAGGAAGGGGAGAAAAGAAGAACCAGAATCTCTTCAATCACCCAAAACATAAGTCTGCACATGAAGCTCCTGTTTCCTACTATTATTAAAGAGACAGAAAAAAAGATAAGGGGGAGGGAGTTTGAAAGGACCCTGGGGACAGTTTTTTTTAAGCAACTAAACCACAAAACTCCCTAGGGAGGCTCTCGCTGGGCTACCTCAGAATGTGCTGATGCCTAAATTATTTCACAGCAAAACTGCGTGTATACGCTTTTCTTCTCTTTGACTGTCTTTCCATTAACTCCTGACGAGGTGGCCGAGTGGTTAAGGTGATGGACTGCTAATCCAGTGTGCATTGCACGTGTGGGTTCAAATCCCATCCTTATAGTTCTTTCTTTATGTCACTGTGTTGTGGAAATGAGATTTGGAGCCCTGGTGGAATACTGGATTCTTGCTAACCAAAAATTAGGCACTTAAAATCCACCCGCCACTCCTTGGAAACCCTAGAGAGAGTTCTACTCTGTCCCATAGGGTCGCTGTGAATCTGGATCAACTCCACTGCAACTGGTTTTGTTTTGTTTTTGTTTTTGACCTCCTGATATTTGCCCAGTGTCACCCAAGCAGTGAAACACAGCTTTGGACTATCGTCTACCATTTGGCCAAGCACGGATACTCCAGACAGACATTTTCCTCTTGCTGTTCATAACTTGACTGTACTTGGTTTTGAACCCAGATATTGTTTCAGAGAAACGTTCAGATGGCAGGCAAAAACCATAAGAGATAAGAAGTCTCCATAAAGCAAGGGGAGTCCATATTTGGACATGTTTTCCACGGAAAACCAGTTGTCCTCATGTAGATTTTGACTCATGGTGACCTCATGTGTGTCCAGGTAAATCTCTCCTCTGTACAGTTTTTAATGGCTGATTTTTTTGGAAGTAGATCATGAGGCACCTCTGCGTGACTGGAACCTCCAATGTTTTACTTAACAGCAAGTCAGTGTTAACTATTTAAGTCTACCTAGGTACTCCTTTCCCAGGGAAAAACCAAAATCCAACTGCAGCATGGGGTATCTAGAGAGAAGCTAATGGATTGGCACTGCCGACCTTTGACTTAGCAGCTAAGCTTTTCCCCACTTGCAGCACCAGGACTCCTTCCAGGAAAAGGGAGCAGTTAAAACCCAGGCCATGGAAATCTCAGCGATGGGCAGTCATTAATAACCGAAAACACTCACTGCCGTGGAGTCCATTCTGACTCACAGTGACACCATAGAGTTTCCAAGGCTATAATCTGCAGAAGCTGACTGCCACATCTTTCTCCCGTGGAGCCGCTGATAGTTTCAAACCATCAAACTTTCGGTGAGCAGTTGATCACCTTAACCACTGCCCCCTTCCAACCAAAAAACCAAAACAATTGCCAACTCATAACGACCCTATTTGCCAGCAGTAATTCAAGTAGCTTCAGCTTCAAACTCCAAATTAGCTATTCATCTCCAAAGTCTTCATGGTATTACAAATTTGCTAACCATCACATTGGGGTCCTGCCTGTCCACTACTTCTGGCTATCAGAGCCACAACAGATAATTCTCATTAAGAATACAAAAGAGCAGAACCCAAAAAGTTGGCTTGGGAAACTTAGATGCACATCGAAGGAGAAAACAGATCCTAAGTGAAAAACAGTAAGAATATAGTGTCACAGACAGTCACCCTTCTAGAAAACCCTGGAGTCCAAAACTCTGATTGGGAAATGGAGCAGTGGCTTTGTCTTGCAAAACTGCAGCTAGGGTTCTGAGAACCATAAAGAAGTATGAGGGAGGCATGATGGGGCTGAGCAAGAACTGCAAGCATATAAACCTTTTTTAACAGCCCTCTCATGCTGCTGGACTATTCAAACCTCAGCCATCACAGATGCTAAAAGAATAGGAGCTTTAGCCTCTTGCCAAAATTTGTGGTATCAGTCAGCCCACATGTGACATTTAGGAGGTAATCCTTAATCATTGTGTCTTCTCTTGCTTTTAGTTTTCATTCTGATATTTTTCTCACATGTGAGAAGTTTGAGTCTTCCTGAACATTAGAATACATTATATGTCAACTCTTCGGTTCCTCCCAGCACTGGTGGTCTCCCTTACCCTAACCTCCCTCAAAAAACCCACCGAGCTGGGGAACTGCCTGAAAACTTTTTGAATATACACATTCCTGATTCTACCTTTATAGATCCCAAATGGACTGAGAATCACTGGATATGGAGAGGATGGGATCTGTAACGTTGATGTCTCCACAGATGTTTCCAATTTTCAGCCGTGTTTGAGAACTTCCAGCCTAGGAAGTGGTGCTGAGGGAATTGGAGTGAACTGACCTTCTGGAAAATTTTCTCTAGGAGGAAGCACTGGATACAGGATAAAAGGGGACTGGGAAAAAGGAAACTGAGGGTGAAGGTGACACATTATGTGACGAAGAAAATGAAGGGGAAGGTAGGATGAGAAAGGTGGGTGTGGGTGTGGAAGAACTAAAAGAGAAGGTGAAAGAAGGTTTTAAACTAGGTCTTTAGGATGTATTGAATTTGGATGGCCCAAGATGTTTGAGACTACCAGGGTTGCCTGTGTCTCCTGTGCTCTCTCTACAATGTAGAAAGTCAGAAAATTCCCTTCCTTCTAAGGAAAAGGGAGTAAGGGTATTTTTCACATAGAAAGATGCAGCTCTTTTTGCCCAAGACATATCTGGCTTTAAGAAAGCTTAGCAGCTCTTTCCATTTCTGGAAAGAATTTTATCAACTGTGGATGCTGGAAGACTCAGGGATTCCTGAGAAATGCCTTACCTGTGGATAGCATCCAAACACTTCTTCACCATTAACAAAGAGCTAGGATCACAGATCTCTGTGGTGGGCATCACAGGTCTCCATGACTGGTGATTGCACTTGCTTTTTGCTGACCAAGATTATGTAGGTGGGCATGGAAGGGTAAGAGGAATGGGAAAAAGAAAATCAGACGGCAACTTTTCTCCTGAACCTGCAATCTGTCCATTGGCACAGGCACAGGTGAGTGGGAAAAAGGACAAGACCCAAGAGGGAGTTGCCCAACAGTCACTTACCCCTCTCTCTTTCCATCTGTCTTTTCTTCCCTACTTGTTAATAATAAGGAGAAATTGTAGTAAAGGAGACTAGGCTGTCTATGAAGTGGTGGAATGTTGTTGCTTCACCGTCAGCAGGCCCTGAGTGAGCACCTTCTTTTATTTCAGTTCCTCCTGACTTCATTCTGCTTAAGCAATCAAGTTGGGAGGCTCAAGGAGTGTCCAGAACTATGGTCCATGTGAGTAACTATCAAACGATTTATCCTTTCTATGAGTAGGAAAAACACAGGTAAAGATATTCACAAAGAGAAAAATAGGGAAAGAATGAAAGAAATTTGCCAATATTCAGCTGTGAGGAAAGAAAAAGGGTACATGGAGGTGCTGGGAATTGAACCCAGGGCCTCAAGCATGCTAAGCACATGCTGTACCACTGAGCTACACCCCCATTTTAAATAAAGTTATGAGAATGATCCATGATACTGAATCTTAGCATAGCCTACAGGCCTTTTAAAACATAACTTTCCACGAGTAAACATCCATTATGTTCAAATCTTGTGTTCCTAGATTGGATCCTGCCTCAGAACTATGCCAGGAGAAGGAAAAAAACACATTCCGGACCTAATGACTCTGAGATCTCCCAGCAGTCATTGGCTTTTTCAAGGACTACTTTTAGCCAATTGCCTGAGTGTCAGTTCTAGTCCACCACGAGGGAGAGTAGCAGGATTGAACGTTTGGTTAAGTCTTCTGATGTCTTCTTGAAAAGTCCTTCTTCTGTGCCTATGAAGCTTGCAGAAAGACACAAAAGATAGTGCACAGGAATACGAAGATGAGTTCTAAGAAGGAATGAAAATCCAGGTGAGGAGGTAAGGCTAGATGTTAATTAATTCAAAGTATTTGATGGAAACAGGTCCCTGGTGGCACAGTGGCTAGGAGTTATGCCTGCTACCCAAAAGTTCCGAGGTCACTCCTTGGAAACATTATGGGGTCGGGATCTGCTAGACAGCAACGGGTTGCTTAGGCTGAAACGAAGAGTGACAAGTACAGTCATGCTCCTACAAACACCTGCGTCCAGCACCTGGATTTGGAAACTTAGCTTTGACTCCGTGATGCTCTAGGTCTGGTTTTGAAGAGGTGGAAGGTAGAAGAGAGGAGAAAGATGTACTCTTCTATGGTTAAAATGTCTCTTTTACACCAAAATTACTTCCTTAATGAGGAAAGCACAAGAGAAGCACTTAATGTGCAGGGTACAACCTTCAAAACGAATTTGCTCTTTATTAACTTTCCCTAATCCCAGAGAAGTCAGAAAATTCCTGATGTGGTGAGACTGTAACCCAGGTATGAAGGAGAAATTCCAGATCTTCGTGGATGGAAGGGATGAGTGCCTGGAATCTACAGGTTAAGTTACTACTATACCACAAAGACACCTCTCTGGGAACTGGAATGCGAGAAGGAGTGGGCTCCAGGAAGGGAGTGAATATGAGAGAGTGGCAGGGTTTATAGCTGGGAGAAAGGCGGACACTGAGTGGAGGAGAGAAGCAGCAGCAGAGGAGTAGATGGCAGGGAGAAGAAGAATAGGGTTTGAGGAAGGGTCTCTAGGAAGTTATAGAACATGGACTGGAACACAGGTAGAAGGGGACCAAGCTCCATCTTTACTATTCTTTCTCCAGGCCCTCGGGAAAAGAGAAGCTAAAGTAAGTGCTTTCAAAGCATATGTCCCACAAACAGATAAGACTGGTTTTCCCCAAAATTTTGTGACTGAGAGCTCCTCACTGCTCTTCCCATCGCTGAGCATTTTGGAAAGCGTTTGTGTGGCTCTGTGTTTCTGGAACAGCCCTTGTTGGTATTGGAGGCTTTGGAAAAAGCCACAAGGAGGCAGCATTGTCCTGATCCCAAGTGCCAGGAAAGCGGCCTGGGGCTTAGAAGCAGAATCCCCTGATGGCTTTCGGCTGGAGTATCTTGTATTTGCAGCCTTTTAGTTTTAGTGTGTTTGAGCTAAATATTCAAGAAAAGAATGAGAAAAAAAGGTCAAGCAGTGACAAAGCATTTTTGGTTTAAACAGACTTTTACTGAACCCATCAAACACCTGGACAACTCAGTGCACCATGCCTCTAGACTGAGGATCTAGGACTCACTACCCTGTTCTGATGTAGATACTTTCAGTTTTCCCATACTTCTTTCTAACTCATAAACAAAAGGCTACTGAGCCTAGCTTTCTCCTGGAATAGCTCTAGGAATATTTACAGTGCATTTTAGTACTCGCATACTCTCTTTTCTTAATGGAACTCTGAAGAGCAAGATTTCAATTGTGGAAAGTCAGATTTGTAGTACCATTTGAAACTTTACTCATTCAATGTGTGCAGCAACTTTATCCTCAGTCCTACTGTCAAATAGATGAGGAAATTAGTGACTTAAGGAATGAAGAAGATGGCATGGTGTTGACAGTTCAAGGCTGATGATGCAACTTAAATCTGGAAATTTTTAGGAAGATCCTCAAGTCTCTGGATTGTGAAGATGCTAAGTGCTTTCGCTTTGGGAAAGGAAGAGTGGACTCTACTGCTTGTTAGGTAATTTTCTTTTTCTTTGGGGGCATTGTATATGACTGGAAAGGGGAGAGAAAGACTTTGATATGAGACTTCATTTATTTAGGATACGTATAAATTTAAGGTGCAAATTCCCATTATTTTTTGGTAACCGCAGTGATTCCTGAGACTAGAATGATAAAGAGGTGGGATCAGGTAGTGTGTCCCTAACCTCCGTGGGAGAGAGGTCCTTATGTGTGATGTGTAGGTTGATGATTTCCAAGCTACTACAAATGGAGAGAAGAGGGCCAAAATAGCTTGGTGGGATATTTGTCTCATTGAAATGCTAACTAATACCAAATTACATCGCCCAAATGTCATTCCCTAGTGGCTTAATCCACGAAACAATACAAGGCAATTTTGTGTGACCCACCTCCAACTCTGATTTGTACATTGGTAGGGTAGGAGAGATGAGTACTGCACAAATTTTTAAAGTAATCACAAATTCTCTCAGTTTTCACATAGTCTTAGTTTCTTGGAAGTTCCGAGTTATTTGGAAGAAATAAACAATTGTTTTTTCCCATTCCCTGCCCTGTCATTCCTCCCCAGAGAGGTTAATCTTTCCTTCACTCCAAACTTTCTCCATGTGTTTCCAGATTCCTTGCACAGTATTTCTCCAGGTTTAGGAGAAAATTCAAAAACTTTCTTAGATCATATTTTTGATGGTATGTGCTAATGTACAATAAACCATCAAGGTAATTATCGATTTCCTTTGGATGTGAGCAGCAAACAGTATTCATGACATGAAGACCTGAAGGAGGAAGAGAAAAAGGGGGCAGAAGAGAAGGAGGGGGAGAAGCAGGAGGAAGAATAGAAGGAGGAGATAGAAAATGAAGAGAAATGAAATGAAAAGCAGCTTAGAGATGATGGAGAAGTTGCATCATGAAGAAAAGCAAGCATACAGATGCAGAAGATTAAATCCATTTACCTTTGCTTGCCCACTGTTAAGGAACATTCTCACCAGCCTTTAATTTTTCTCTCCTTCAACTCCTTTCTCCTCTGCCTCCCAAAGCTCTAAGAAAAATGTACAAGATGATGCAGAGGGATACAAAGAAGAGTAGCATGAGTGTTGCTTTGAGAAAAACAGATGCATGTGGGTAAAAAAGAAACAAAGGGCCTCTTGGCAAAAATGATTCCTTCCGGCTGTAGCAATGTGATCTGAAAGTCAGCAGTGCTTTGGCTAGGTGACCAAGCCTGTTTCTGAAAGTCTAAAGAGACAGAAGACAAGATAGAAGGAAGGGAAATTCTTCAAACGATTATAATATCTGTTTGAAACACAATCTTCTTGGCAAGCAGGAAAATTACAGGGAAGTTATTTGCGTATCAGGACATGAAACATAAAACCAATTGGCCTACATAAAACCTGCATTAAGTACACAGGAAAAACTATGAGAAGGAGCCTGAGTGGTTCAGTCAGTAAAGCACCAGATTTTAATCTGAGGATCCTAGGTTCAAGTCCCTTTTCAGGCATTATACTGATTTTACCCTAGTGATTTCTCTTAGAAGCCTATACATTCAGCTTCCTCTTAGAGAAACTCATCCTGACATTTACCATAGGCTTCTTGACTCTTATCTTCCCGCCCTTTGCTCAAAAAGAATCCGAATTGAGCAAGGAGAGCAGACAAAGGGAAAAGGGTTAAGGGCTCAATTACTAGCCAAAAGATTGGTGCCTCACAAAACAGGCCTGGTATTCTGCTCCTTGAAAATGCTATGGAGCACTTCTACACTGCACACACAGGGTCAGTAAAAGTCAAGGCAGCCCAATCCTTCCAAATGAGATGAAGGTTTCTAAAAACAAACGTAGTGGTTACTAGGACTCAACATGGGTAATTTAGATTCTTCGTTGCAGTGCCCTAAGTGAGGGTCTCTAGAAAAGGAACTCCATTAAGAGACTCAGACAGCCAAGTATGTATCACTTGCACTCACAGCAAATATTTGGAGGGGAGGGAAGGGAAAGGAGAGGAAAAGGCTGGCACAGTCGAATTCAGCTGGGGAGCCTCTCTTAAAATCCTCTCTTCCTTTAAAATTCCAAAATGTCAACGGATGTAAGGACCCTAATCATACAATGAGAGGTGTAGAGCTTCTCGGGGGAAGGGGGAGGCCGCGTGGGGCCAGCTGGCCACACCGGCTCCCTGATCCAGGCACAGGCCTCCTAAGGTGAAGAGCCTTATGGCTCCAGTGAACCATATTGTGCTCTCTACTCACCCAAGGCCTGGTTTCAAGCGCAGTAGGTCATCCATTCACAAAGAAAGTAGTGCCTACTCCTTTCTAACCCAGACCAAGTCTGTCCCTTCCCCTTGTTGCATCATCCCTCCTCCCCACCCTGGACCCTCAGAGGGCCCAGCCTACTGGCAGTGAACCTGAAAGCAGCTCTGGGCCCCAGAAGGTCCTGTATGGGATTGTATAAGGCCAGTGGGTGTCGAGGTGGTGAAGCAGCAGTGTCCCAGGCCCCTAGGAAATGGGGTGACTGAAACGCCTGAGGGAATGAGTTTTGGGGAAAAGGAAGGGGCATGAGAAGGGAAACCCAGGAACCCCGCCCAAACCACCTGGGAGAGGTGAGGACCCACAAGATACGCGCTCTCTAACAGATTTTATTCTTCGCTGTCTTGACACTTTATGATATCCGGGTATCATAAAGAGACAGCAAAAGAGGTGAAACTCAGTAATCCAGCACTCCTACTTGAGGGACCGAAAACCAAAGTTGTTACCACTGGAAAATTCCGTAATTTCATCTCTGACACTCCCACAACCTTCCCAGTCATCTAGTTCCTCCCCGCACAGCAAGCATAGTTTCTTGCTTATGCTCTCAGGGATGTTATTTCCTCCACTTTTTATACAAATAAGGAAATTCCAAACACATTCCACTGCATCTTGGGTTTTTTCACTTCATTGATGTTGTAGTGATTTTCAAATAAACGCAGAAAGAGCTTCTTCCTTCTTTGCTTGGCAGCCAAGAATTCCACTGTATGATTTGTCATAATATGTATCTTGCCCATACATTAATGCTGTAATTATTAACATTCCATATCTGATATTTCATTGCCCATTTTGAATCAGACAAACATATGGTCTACTATGCCGGGAATGATAAACTGAAGAGGAATGGCATTTCTTTCATCAACAGAAAGAATATTTCAAGATCTATCCTGAGTACAATGCTGTCAGTAATAAGATAATATCCATACACAAAAAGGAAGAACAATAAATATGACTATTTACACACCAACCATTAAGGCAAAAGATAAAGAAATTGAAGATTTTTACCATCTTCTGCAGTCTGAAATAGAAAAATCAGGATGCATTGATAATGACTGATGATTGGAATGCAAAAGTTGGAAACAAACAAGAAGGATTCATAGTTGGAAAATATGGCCTTGGTAATATAAAGGATCCTGGAGATCACATGATAGAATTTTCCAAGACGAATGACTTCTTCAAGGCAAACGCATTTTTTCAGCAATATAGATGGTGACTATACACGTGGATCTCACCAGGCGGAATACACAGGAATCAAATCAACTACATCTGTGTAAAGAGACGATGGAATCGCTCAGTATCATCATTCAGAACAAGGTCATGGGCTAACTGCAGAACAGAGCATCAATTGTTCCTATGCAAGTTCAACTTGAAGCTGAAGTAAACTAGAAAAAGTCCAGGAGGGACAAAGTATGACCTTGAGTATTTTCCACCTGAATTTGGAGACTAACTCAAGAATAGATTTAACACATTGAACTGTAATGACTAAAGACAAGATGAGTTATGGAACAACATCAAGGACATCATACATGAAGAGAGCAAGAGGCCATTATAAAGACAAGAAAAAGACCAAAATGGATGTCAGAAGAGACTATGAAACTTGCTCTTGAACATAGAGTAGCTAAACAGAAAGGAAGAAACGATGAAATAAAAGAGCTAAACAGAAGATTTCAAAGGGCAGCTGGAGAAGACAAAGTAAACTATTATGACATGCACAAAGACCTGGAGTTAGAAAACCAAAAGGGAAGAACACCCTCGACATTTCTCAAATACTATTCTTAGGTATAAAGAATAAACAGAAATGATAATAGTCTGATTTTCCTTATAACTCTGTAATTGGTCTTAACCAAAAACTAAACACGCTGCCATCGATTCAGTCGGTCACTTTAAGCACTGTGCCATGAGGACTCTGACATAGTATTGGGAAGAAAAATACTTCCTTTAAGTTACCAGCGTCAGGAAACTATTCCAAAAGACCTCTGCACATTCCGTCCGTACGTTGATTCCATTTCTAGTAGAAATGGCAGCTGTGGGATTCGAACCCACATCCCCGCAGAGACTGGAGCCCAAATCCAGCACATTAGACCGCTTGGCCATGCTACCACACATGAGGGCACCTTTTAAATCCTAATGTTTGCAAGGAAAAAGAATGTTTTCCAACTTGTTATTCTTCTCCTAGAACAGGTTTACAAGCCAGTTCTCCAAAACAATAAATAACAACTAAAATTTATCAGAAACTTATTATGTGCCATGCACTCTCCTTACATTTATTGTCATTCATTTATTGTCTTCCTAACTGCCTCAGAAGATAGGTACTTTTACTATGATCTCCATTTGCCTGATGGAGAATCGAGGCACAGAGTTGTTAAGTAACTTGCTGGATGTAACCCAGCAGGAAGTGATGTTTAAAGTGGAGTGGGAAAGTTCACTCTGTTGTATATTTATTTACTTAAGGATAAAATCCTGAAATAATATAGTTCAAGGTTATTGTGACAAATTCAGAGCAACAGCAAACTTATGTATGACATAGCTTCAGTTCCTTTTGGGGCATGGAGATGTATAGCATATAAAAACCTAATGCCTCAGAAATTTCACTGAGGTTTGAAATTCTGTGACTTGAGAGCTTTGCTAAAAGTTGTTTGTGTAACTGCCTTAGTGCATTAGGCAGCTAATCAGTCTCATAAGCTGAAGGTGCTGAGTTCAAGCCTTAGGGAGGGCACACAGATTTTTTGTCTCTTCTACATACACTCACTTGAAAAACCAAAAAACCTGGTAGTAGGGGAAATTATTCCACTGATCAAGTTTTGAGTATGAAACATAGATTGCACAACTAACTCTCAATCGATTTCATGTGATGCGATTTTAAATGGACCTGCACAAATAGTGAAAAGGAATTCATCAAGAACTTTATCCCTCTCCCTTGCTAATAAGACATCTTTTCAATACACTGACTACAGTACAACCTAATGCCAAACTCTATATTAGTTAGCTATTGCTACTATACCAAATTACCAGAAACTTAGTGGCTTAAAAAATCCACAAATTTGTTATCTTACAGTTCTGGAGGTCAGAATTCTGAAATGAGTTCTGTACAGGGTCAGATTAAGGCATGTGAGGACCCTAAACACTAACAATCTGTGGTTTACCCTCCTCTGCTTACTCGGGTATACCAAAAGCACATGTGAGTTATATGTAAACATGTGCGTATATACATACATGTGTGTCTTAGCTATCCATGGTGTAGTTCCTTTTTAAACGCGACTGTAATATTAGAGACTGAACATAAAAGTGACACAAGCCATTTTAGCAGAATGAGATGAACTGGATTATAAAAATTTTAGTGGATATAGTGTACTTAAATTTTTACTAACTACTTTTCTACAAAAAGGATATTCCCCATATTCTAAAACAAAGAAAATGAGTCAGGATGAGGGGCCAAGATGGCAGAGTATTCAGACACTTCCAGTGATCCCTCTTACAACAAAGACCCCCCAAAACAAGTGAATCCATTATATATATGACAAGTTAGGAACCCTGAGCATCCAATGCAAAGTTAAGAAGTCAGACTGAGTGAGGGGGAAGGGGAGACTGTGCAGAAGCAGTCAGGAGTTGCCTAGCTGGCGTCAGAGCCTCAGCTCCGATTCCTTGGCGTGACTGCAGCAGGACTGACGGAAGTTTTCGGAGACACGGCCGCTATGGTGAAAGAAGGCAAGAAAAATGCCCCACCCCTGACCCTGTGGTGTGTTTGCAGCAGAGCTGGCTGTGGTGTTTAGGACACAGAAGCTTCAGCAAAAGAAGGCAAGCGCAGGACACAGCCCTAGCCCTCTGCAGCAATCTCAGTGGGGACCCATCCAGTACACACAAGCTACACATGCCTCTGGAATCTGAGATAAAACAGTGCTCTCTGCACAAGACAAGTGATTTTGTCTAATTTGCAGGTGGATCTAACAGCTCCTCCTTTTGAAAGAACTCTCCCTAACTATCTGAACCCTCCTCCCTCTGCCCCAGCCAGCTTCATTAGCAGTTGATTTCCCTGGGCCTGAAATAGGGCCTGCTGTGCTCCCTGAGCCATTCTCCTGGCCTTGGAGCATCATAAGTCACATGATTACCCTGCTGCTGGCATGTTTCTATGTGATGTACAAGAGAGAACTAAATATGAGGCTATACACAATCTGCCTAAAATGAAAAGGAAAATATAATTGTAACTGTTCAAAGTTTATAAAAGGGCATCAATTTCATTGAGTACCCTGCCTGTTCACTTCCACCAGGGTGCTTGCATTTCCTTGTGTCCTGTCTGCTTGTCATCTATGGGTCTTTGCTTTGGAAACTGGTGCCCGTTTTGTTGATGCCGTAAGCACACGCTTACCATGTTTATTGGGTAATTGGTTCCTGGTCCTTTGGGTATAAACTGAAGGTAATGGCAGAGATGCATTCGTTCTGAAGACTCTGGTGGAAAATTCATTCCTTGACTTTTATGGCTTCTAGAGGCCACCAACATTCCTTGGCTCATGGATGGATCACTGTAACCTCTGCTTCTGTGGTCTCATTTCCTTTTCTGACTCTGGCCCTCATCTTCTTACAAGGGACCTGTGATTATATTGGGTTCACCTAAGAAATCCAGATTGATTTTTCCATGGCAATATCCTTAACTTAATCAAATCTGCAAAGGCCCTTTTGCAGTGTAAGCTAACATATCACAGTTTTTGGATATTACGACATGGAAATCTTCACTGAGGCATTATTACACCTACCACATCTGCCCTCTGGTCTCCAAACATTCACACCTTTCCCACATGCAAAAACATGCACTTTGTCCCAATATCCCTCCAAATCTTAATCCATTATAGTACTAACTCAAAGTCTTAAATCTCATCAGCTCAAAAGTCCCAAATTTTTCATTTAAATTCCCTAAATTAGGTATAGGTGAGGCTCTGGGTATAATGCATCCTGAGATACAAGTTCCCTCTATCTGTGAAATTCAAGAAACAAGTTGTCTGCTCCCAAGAATACAGAGGTGGGACAGGTATAAGATTACAGTTAAAGACATTCCAATTAAAAATGGATGAAATTGAAAGAAAAGAAAGGAGTCATTGGTCCCAAGAAATGTCTAAATCTAGCCAGGCAAAAAACATTAGCTTTCAAGGCTGGAATTAATGTTCTGTGGTTTGTTGGTTCTGCCATCGGAGTCATCCTTTCATTTTCATAAAGGTAGCATGTGTTAACAGCCAAGTACTTTCATCAGCCTGTTTTCGGTCTGATGACTATTAGGAGTGTGAGACAGAGATTGAGGGGTATGTGATTTATTGAGCAAGTCATCTTCAGGATGGGAAAGGAAAGTAGCCACGCAATAATATGTTCTTAGGTAAAGTCTGGATTAGGCCTGATCCATGTCATTATGAGTTGGGATCGACTCATTGGCAATGGGTTTAGGCTTTTTGTTTGTTCTGTGTGAAAGGGGCCCTGGGGTATACATCACATAGCAGAGTTATCCTTGCATCAACGGGTTTGAGCTTTTGCATTTTCCACCTCCTCCAGTCAGTCATCGGCTGCTGCTAGGAATGGAGTGGTGGCATAATCTACTAGGTGTAACCAAGGACAATTCACTGGAGAAGGTCGCAGGGGGATAAACCCTTGGGAGGTTGGGTGCAGTGGCTGTAAAAAGAAAGTGGAAAATAAAGGAGCTGAAGGGGTACTAAGATCATGTACTACTGTGAAAGAATTAGATGAGTGGAATATACACTAGATTTGTAATTTTATATCTGAAGTGTGAATGTTCCATATGTCATCTCTTAATTTAGGAAAAAGAACAGATTTTGTTTATTTGCTAGTATAAATCACTTGTTTTGTTTTAATGCTTGGAACTTTTGTCTTTAGATTTTAGATAATATTCAGTGTTTTTCAAAGAATTAAGTGCTTGGCACAAAATGATTGTTCAAAAATAAGAAGAATAAGAATAATGATAAAAATGAGATCCCTAGGTGGTACATTTGGTTTGCACTGAACTGGCGATCTGCTTTCACAAAGTTTGCAGCCAAGAAAATCCCATGGAGCAGTTCTACACTGTACTACATGGACTTACCATGAGTTGGAATGGACTCCTTGGCAACTATCATCAACAACAATGATAATGAACTTTAATGCTTATTTATGTGCCAGATACCTTTCTAAACCATTTTATGTATATTTACTCATCCAGTCCCCCCATCAACTCTATTACATAGGCTTATTACTATTTCCATTTTATATATTGGAAATTGAGGCCCAGAAAGCTAAAGCAATTCGCCAAAGTTCCCTGAGCTATTAAGACGAGCAGCTGAGGGACGAATACAGGCAGTGTGACCTAGTTCAACATGGTCCCACTCAAAATGAACAGAGGTGAGGTCTAGATATACTTCAGGGACAATTTTCTAATTACAAGCAACCCCAGTTTACAAAACTCCAACTTACA
This sequence comes from Elephas maximus indicus, assembly GCF_024166365.1. NCBI lineage: Eukaryota > Metazoa > Chordata > Mammalia > Proboscidea > Elephantidae > Elephas > Elephas maximus. Next base: position 81,215,010 of record NC_064819.1, on the reverse strand, counting down.
TACAAGTTGTGGTAGTGGACCATCCTTTGTAAAGCCTATTATATGAAAATTGGGGGTACCTACAATGTTTCAAAACAACAAACAGGTGCAAATTTGGAATTTGCATCAACATATATTATTATTACTGTATAATTATGTTAAAGATATTTTAGTGTATCTGGAAGTGTTTAATGTTTTTTACGCATAGAAAGGTACCCTACATACTGTAGTATATACTAAGACAAACATTTGACTAAAGGACATTAGATATGAACCTACCTAACTGTTGCGATTTACATACCAATTTTTTTCTACCTTACTTAATAACTGAATTCAATTGTACCGCTACATCAAATTGATACGTAAGTTTCTAACGCTCAAAGTAAAGTAGAAAACAGTTCCTAGACAGGCACCAGTCTGGAGACCACAATTTGAACAGGACTAATGGGATCACCATGAGTCAGAATCATCCTGACTGCACCTAACAGCAACAACAATGTGGACATAAGATGTACTGGAGGTGGAGCCCTGGTGGTGCAGTGATTAAAAGGTCAGCTGCTATCCAAAAGGTTGGTTGTTCAAATCTACCAGCTGCTCCTTGGAAACCCTATGAAGCAGTTCTACTCTGTCCCAGAGCATCACTATGAGTTGGAATTTACTCAATTGCAATGGGTTTGGGTTTTTTTGTTTGTTTGTTTTTTGCAAGTGATAAGATACTCAAGGAAATCCTTCTTCCTCCTCTTTTCTATTTAAATTGAGGCTAGATTCACGTCAAGTGAAATGCATAAAACTTAATTTTCAGTTTTATGAATTATATATATATATATACACACACACGCACACTCACCATGGAGCCAACATCCAGATGAAGATAAAGAAATTTTCAGCTCCCAGGAGCTCCCTTGTACCTCATCCCAATCAATTCCAATCTTCTGACTCCTACTAGCATAGATTAGTTTTTCCTGTGCTTTGAAATATAAGAAAGGAAATCAAAAAGTATGTGCTCATTTGAGTATGGATTCTTTCACTCAATATGTTTTTTATTAGATGCATCCATACTTTTTCTAGTAGCAGTATTTCTTAGTGCTCTGTCATATTGCATTGTATGAATACTGGACATCAGACTTTTTTCATTTTTTTACTGCTGGTACACATTTGAAATGGCTAACGCTGCTATGAATGTTCTTGTACATGTCTTTCAAGGGCAATAAGCATGCATTTTCCGCAGGTCTAATTGCCGCTGTGGACTCTCTGGGTTGTAGATTCTATACATATTTGTTTGAGACAGTATTTCCAAATGGTGTCTTTGAGCAGATGTACCAGTTGACAATCTCATCAGCAATGTATGAAAGTTTCAGTTCTGTATCATCAGAGACACTTGATAACCTCAGCTATTTAACTAAAGCAATTTTGGTAAAAAAAAAATAAAAAATAAAGGTAGTATTATTTCATTATGTTTGTTAATTTGCTTTAAGTATATTCTTTAGTGAAGTGTATGTTTAGTCTTCTCTCTTTCTCTTTGAGTTTCAGCCTTTTTTTCTTAGCGTTTCATAACCGTTCTTCATCTATTCTACGTAAGGGTCTTCTGTCAAATGTAAGTATTGAAATATCTTCTCCTAGACTGTGGTTAATCCCCTCTTCGTAAGGAGAAGGGGGCTTGAAAAACTTTGCAAGAAGAGAAAAAAAGAAAAAGTGGGTAGAGAGAGAAGTTGAAAACACAAGAGGAAGTTCCATCATACATCTTTCTTGGTGGCTGCAGAAAAAAATGGGCAAGGCAGTTTACTTGGAGTGGGAAAATGGGGTGGAATGTCCTAGGAGCAGAATGTGTTTTTTGGTCTTCAATCTCTTTACTTATTTCCTGGTGTAGTTAAGGGCTTTAGAAATAGTGAAATTTGAAACAGTGGATTTTCTTTCTGGTCAGCTATTAGATCTGCCAAAAATGCTTAGAAATGTGGATAATATTTCAAGAAAGGTCTTCATGAGGTTTCTTCCGTGAGAGAGGTGTGGCTCAATAGCAGACTGTCCTTTCCTTGAGAACGTCTGAAATCATTTACACGTACCTGCTTTTTACAATTCCTTACAGTTCTTTTTTTTTTTTTGCTTTTTAATATACATTTTGGGTACTCATAGGTATTAAGCACATTATCCGATGGATTGCCTTGAAATATTTCCCTCTTTATACTCCATGTATCTCCTCACCAACCACGATGCCTGTGTCAGCACAAGGAAGAAGGAAGGAAATACAGAAAACAAAATTGGCTTCTTCAGAATTTCCTCAAATGGAAGCAAGAAGCCCCCCAGCACTTTAACCTGCTCACTAATCCTCTGTTCCCTTTTGCAGTGTCATTGAAGAGCAAGACAGAAAAAGAAGGACTGAAAGAAGAGAAAAAGAACAGGCTCGATCATTTCATTTGAAATTCCGTTAGTTTTCTCAGCACTGTTTGGAGCATGAAAGAGCCAGAAGTTACTAAGCAGAAAAACATCACCTTGTTTTACCTGTTCCTCCCGTTTGTTGCCATCCCTGTCCTCTACCTGCCTGTCCATGGTCTCAGAATATTGGATTCCATTTTCAGACATGGATGGTAATGGAGCCTTATAATTTTGTCTCTGAGCATGTGCATAATATAGAATAAGTTAAGACTAAATATTTGAGATCACATCAGCTGTGATAATATTTTGAAGAAAGACTGAAATGACCATTTTCAGGCTGCAGAAATAGCTCAGTTGGGAGAGCAATAGACTGAAGATCTGAAGATCCCTGGCTGGATTCCGCGTTTCCACAACTAAAGTCAATTTTGCTTTATTTCTTTCTTAAAAAGCATTTGCATTCCAAGGCTTTGGATTCTAACAGAACTGAGTACTGCAGTTATCCAACGCAGTAGAATTAAAAAAAAAAAATCTCTGTCTAGGAACCTTGGTGGTGCAGTTGTCGAGTGTTTGGCTACTAACAAAAGGTCGGTGGTTCCAACCTACCAGCCGCTCAGGGAGAGAAAAACGTCACTGTCAGCTTCCATAAAGATTTACAGCCTTGGAAACCATATGAAGCAATTCTACCCTGTCCATAAGTTCGCTATGAGTCGGAATCGATTGGGCAACAGTGGGTTTGATTTGGTTTGGTTTTGAGGTCTTCTGTGAAATGCTAACCGACATTTTGCATATTTTATTAAAATTTTAAGAATAAGGAACTGAAATTTAATAAGGAAACCTAGGAACTGATGGAGTACAGAATTCCAATATGCTACATGCTGTTGCATTTATGATTCATTTCTGCTCTGATATTATATATTCTGTGTGGGGACATCTACCACAGCCTTCACCAGACAGAGTCCAGTACAGCTAGATGGTGCCTGGCTACCACCACTGACTGCAGTGATAGGGATCACAACAGAGGGTGCCACAGACAGCTAGAGAAAAACATAGGACAAAATTCTAACTCACAAAAGAAGGCCAGACTCGCTGGCCTGACAGAGACAGGAGAAACCCCAAGAGTATGGCCCCTGGACACCATTTTAGCTCAGTAATGAAGTAATCCCCAAGGTTCACTCCTCAGCCCACGAATAGACAGGCCTGTAAAACTAAACGAGGATAAAGGAGCACACCAGCCGAGGGGCAAGGACTAGAAAGCAGGGGGGTACAGGAAAGCCGGTTACAGGGAACCCAAGGTGGAGAAGGGAGAGTGTTGACATGTCGTAGAATTGTTAACCAGTGTCATAAAACAATATGTGTACCAACTGTTTAATGAGAAACTAGTTTGTTCTCTAAGCCTTCATCTAAAGAACAATAAAAAAAAAAGTAAATAAGGAACTGAAATTCAATGTGTAAACCTAGGAATTGATGGAGCAAGGAATCCTGTATGCTACATGCTGTTGCCCTTATGACTTTCATTTCTGTTCTGATATTAGTATTATGTGCGTAGGGAAAGATGTATTTTTAACCAGAAGAAATGTTTTAAAATCTTGTAGAAAAAGAATCACTACATTATATAAGAAATGCTTCTGGCTGGTGAAAACATTTTGTGCCCGGTAACCTAGTGGTAACTGAAAGGTTGGCAATTGGAATTTACACAGCAGCACCATCTAAGCCTGGCAATCTGCTTCCTTAAAAATTGTTGTTGGTTGCTACCTAGGCGATTCTGACTCATGTTGATCCCATGGGGTGACCCCATGTGTTGGCTGTAATCTTAAATGAAGCAGACGGCCTGCCTTTTCTTCCACTGGAACCAACAATCTTTAGGTTAGCAGTCAAGTATAATTGTGACCCTGGTCATCCTTAAAGATTAAATAAAAAACTCAGAACGATTGTGGTGGAGCCAATTTCCACTCACAGCTGTAATATTTCCCAGAACCCACTGACTGCCTTCTTTGTCCCAAATAGCTGCTGGCTGGTTTGAACTGGCCAACATTTTGGTTAGCAGCGCAGCGCTTAACCACAGATTACAGCCAAAGAAACCTTATGGAGGAGTTCTACTCTGTACACATGGGGTCTCCATCCAAGAGTTAGAATCGATTTGATGGCAAGGGAGGAATGCCCATTCAGCACCCACAGGGGATTTCCTACCTTTCTCCCTTCCAATTTCTTCTTTTCCTCCTATCTCCCACAGTGAGAGCGCTGGTTACCAACAACCTCAATCTGTGTACTCATTTTCTCAAGCCAAAAATTTAAACGAAATTATATCAGAATTGCTACATCCATTACCCTAACCATTGCCGTGGAGTCCATTCTGACTAATAGCTACCCTGTAGGACAGAGTAGAACTGCCCCATAAGATTTCCAAGGAGCATCTGGTGGATTCAAACTGCCAACCTTTTGGTTAGCAGCCATAGCTCTTAACCAGTATGCCACCCATAGCATTATTTAAAAAAACAAAGTCAAAGAGCTGATATGCAGAGTTTAATATTTGCTCGTCATTCTTTTTGTCTTACACTGAGGACAAAGCACTATGGAAAACGTTTACTTGAATCTCTCTTTTTCCTCCTATGTGGATGTTATTCTTTCAAAATAAGTTAGCTTTATTTGTTTCTATTTGTATTTTATTTTACAGTATTTTCACAAACCCTTGAGTTTTATTGACTTATTTGCCTCTGTAACACATTAATATGTTCCCAAGAGTCAAAAGAATACAAAAAGTCAATTCAGACAAGTTCCAAGAGAATGTTGTAACTTGTGATTCATCCAGGTGATAGAATGGAAGCAGGCTCCGGGTAATCTGGTGGCAGAGCATTGACTAGGAACAGTATTGTTCTTTCTAGCACTAAGATAACCTTCTCTGGGTGTGTCTGCGTCTGGGAGTGTGCAGTGTAGGGAGTTTGGAAACAGCGGAATTGAACTTAAAGTGATTTTATCTTGACTTAATCTTCAGAGACTCTGAGAATAGTCATGAAGATTCCTCTCAGATGGGGGGCTAGCTGGGGGCATAGTTCAGTGGTGGAGCACTGTGCTTAGCATGCATGAAGCTTTGGGTTCAATCCCTACTCTCATTTGTATCCTCACAACTCAGGCCAAAGATCTTACTCTCAGAACCTTACTTCTTCTTGTTTTTTAATTGTGCTTTAAGTGCAAGTTTACAAATCAAGTCAGTCTCTCATACAAAAATTTATATACACCTTGCTATATACTCCTAATTGCTCTCCACCTAATGAGACAGCACACTCCTTTCCTCCACTCTCTTTTCGTGTGCATTCGGGCAGCATTTGACCGCTTCTGCCCTCTTGACTCCCCTCCACACAGGAGATGCCAGTATATTCGCATGTGTCTACTTGATACAAGAAGTTCATTCTTCACCAGTATCATTTTCTATCCCATTGTCCAGTCCAATCCCTGTCTGAAGAGTTGGCTTTCAGATGGTTCCTGTCTTGGGCTAACAGAAGATTTGGGGACCATGACCACCGGGGTGTTTCTAGTCTCAGTCAGACCCGTAAGTCTAGCCTTTTTATGAGAATGTGGGGTCTGCACCCCACTGCTCTCCTGCTCCCTCAGGGGTTCTCTGTTGTGTTCCCTGTCAGGGTAGCCATCGTTTGTAGCCAGCCACCATCTAGTTCTGGTCTCAGGCTGATGTAGTCTCTGGTTTATGTGGCCCTATCTGTCTCTTGGGCTCATAATTACCTTGTGTTTTTGGTGTTCTTATCCTCCTTTGCTCCAGGTGGGTTGAGCCCAACTGATGCATCTTAGATGGCCACTTTTTAGCCTTTAAGATCCCAGACACCACTCACCAAGGTGGGATGCAGAATGTTTTCTTATTAGCTTCTATTATGCCAATTGACTTAGATCTCCCCAAGAAACCATGGTCCCCAAACCCTTCCCCCTGCTACACTGGCCTTCAAAGCATTCAGTGTATTCAGGAAACTTCTTTGCTTCTGGTTTAGTCCAGTTGTGCTGACCTCTCCTGTATGGTGTGTTGTCTTTCCCTTCACCTAAAATAGTTCTTATCTACCATCTAATTAGTGAATTCCTGTGTCCCTCCCTCCCCCCGCCCCATAACCATCAAAAAATATTTTCTTCTCTGTTTAAACTATTTCTCGAGTTCTTATAGTAGTGGTCTTACACAATATTTGTCCTTTTGCAACTCACTAATTTCACTCAGCATAATGCCTTCCTGATTCCTCCATGGTACAAAGTGTTTCACAGATTCATCACTGTTCTTTACTGATGTGTAGTATTCCATTGTATGAACATACCGTATAGATGGATCATGTTTTTTATCCATTCTTCCACTTTCTGTCTCTTTATTGATGCATTTAGTCCATTTACATTCAGCATAATTATGTATAGGTATGAATTTAGGGCCATCATTTTGATGTCTTTTCATGTTGGAGACAGTTTCTTTTTCTCACTTAATTTTTGCACTTTATATTTGTCTCTTCCTCTTATTTGTTACTGTTACTGTTGAGTACTGCTGAGTCTGTATTTTTTTCTTTTACTTTGCTTTGATGTGTAGGACCATTTGTCTCCTTTATGGTTACCTTAATATTTACCCCTATTTTTCTAAATTTAAGCCTAACATTTATTTCTATATATCGCATTGTCTTCCTCTCCATATGAAAGATCTATGACTACATTTCTTAGTTCCTTTTTATTGTTTAATGTTGTCTTCTTTTGCATAATAACATCACTGTTTCCCTGTTTTGAGCACTTTTTATTTTGATTTATTTTTGTGATTTCCCTGTCTATGTTGATAGCTGATTGCTCTGTCCAGTGTTCTAGTCTTGGGTTGATTCCTGATATTATTGATTTTCTAACCAAAGAACGCCCTTTAATAATTCTTGTAGCTTTGGTTTGGCTTTTACAAATTCTCTAAACTTCTGTTTATCTGGAAATGTCCTAATTTCACCTTCATATTTGAGAGACAGTTTTGCTGGATAGATGATTCTTAGCTGGCAATTTTTCTTCCTTCAATTCTTTCTATAAGTCATCCCATTGCCTTCTTGCCTGTATGGTTTCTGCCAAGTAGTCCGAGCCTATTATTATTGACTTTCCTCTGTGGGTAACTTTTCTTTTATCCCTGGCTGCTCTAAAAAGCCTCTTTTTATCTTTGGTTTTGGCAGGTTTGATTATAATATGTCTTGGTGACTTTCTTTTAAAATCTGTCGTGTGTGGTATTTGATGAGCATCTTAGATAGATGTCTTCTCGTCTTTCATGATATCAGGGAAGTTTTCTGCCAACAAATTTTCAACAATTCTCTCTGTATTTTCTGTCATCCCTCCCTGATCTGGTACTCCAATCACTTGTAGGTTCTTCCTCTTTACAGAGTCTCGCATAATTCTTAAGTTTCCTTCATTTTTTCAAATTCTTTTATATATTTTCTTCAAATATATTGGTGCCATGTGCTTTACCTTCAAGTTCACTAATTCTGCCTTCCACTTGCTCAATTCTACTCCTCTGACTTTCTACTGAATTGTCAAACTCTATAATTTTATTGTTAATCTTCTGAATTCCTGATTGCTATCTATGGATTTTATTATTAAAATCTTATTAAATTTTTCGTTATGTTCCTGAATAACCTTTTTAATTTCTGCAACTACTTTATCTGTGTGCCTTGGCTTTTTGTGCATATTGTTTGATTTCCTTCCTTATGTCTTGAAGGGTTCTGCACATTAATCTTCTGTATTCTGCATATGGTAATTCCAGGAAGTCACTTTCATCTAGAAGATCCCTGTATTCTTTGTTTTGGGAGCTTGTTGAAGTGATCATGGTCTGTTTCTTTATGTGATTTGACATTGACTGTTGTCTCCAAGCCATCTATAAGTTATTTTAAAAAAAAGTTATTAGATTACTTTATTTTATGTTTGCTTGCTATATCCTAGCTTCTTGCTTTGTTTTGTTTTGATATGCCCAACTGCGTTTCTTGAGTGAGCTAGCTTGATTATTTTCACCTTTGAAGCTCTGACGTCCTGTCACCAGATGGCAAGAGCTTTTATCAGGTATGTTAGCCTAGGAGTCCATTTACTTTTCTTGTATGTATTCAGCTCAGGTGCCCAGGTAGCTGGTCATCAAGTGCTTGGTAGAGGCTCTGTCCCAAAGACTTAGAGGGGCAGGGGTGATTGGTGTAGGTACTGGTATCTGCTTGCAGCAGGGGGTCATGCTTGGAACAAGGCAGGGGGCTGAGAATGGTCCCCCAAATGTTTCTGAGGAAAGCATGTCCCTCTTCCCTAGTGTGTATGGGTAGGTGTGTTCTGCAGATGGACCATGGGCACCCAATGTTTTTGGTTGTAGGGACTGGGAGGTACCAGTTATCCTTGGACCCCTCTCGTGGGTGGCTAGGTGATCCAAATGGAGCCACCAGTCCTCAGGCCCCTGATGTAGGCAGGTGAGGACCCAGTTTAATAGGCAAAGCAGTGTCAAACATCAAACACCCCCCTCTCCACCGCACAGCTGGAACAATTGTAGCCTGCCAAAAAGGGCCTATGCTCCCAAAATAGGCCCACACAGGTCCAGGTAGGGGGGAAAGGTACGCAAAGTCCATGGACTCTTTATGCCTGGAAAGGAGCCACTTCTGTCCTGACCTCTCCAGCTTAGTTGAGATGGCAAATTATCTTTTCCCCCAAATGCGAATTTATTCCTTCTCCAAGGCCGGGAGGATGGCTTTAGGCACTCTACTGGGCCTATCTCAGGCCCAGGAAAACCAAGAGCTGCTGAAGCTTGCTTGGGAGTGGGGGGCACGGTAAATTATATGCAAGTACTTAGCTTTTGCCAAAAGCACCATTCTTCTCTGGTTCCGGAGGTGTGAGTAGGCTGCGTTGGTGGCTGCTTTTCCCTGAGGAAACTGGGGCATGACACTAGTACCGGCCTGCCACAGCTGCTCCTGGGAATGGTGCCTGAGGGTTCCTTGGAATTCAGATCCAATAACGCTTCTCTGTTTCTGGACCATCTCTTCCTCCTGCTGCCACTCAGCTTGTTTTCTAATTTTGCCTTTGATGTTCAGGGCTCCGAGCTTGTCAAAAATACACTTGTTTAACTTGTTTTTTTGGGTCTTTGTTGTAAGAGGGATCGCAGGAAGTGTCGGTCTATT